>NC_092014.1:29401128-29773628 GCF_042242105.1 Pempheris klunzingeri | reverse complement strand
CCTAACCCTAACCCTAACCCTAACCCTAACCCTAACCCTAACCCTAACCCTAACCCTAACCCTAACCCTAACCCTAACCCTAACCCTAACCCTAACCCTAACCCTAACCCTAACCCTAACCCTAACCCTAACCCTAACCCTAACCCTAACCCTAACCCTAACCCTAACCCTAACCCTAACCCTAACCCTAACCCTAACCCTAACCCTAACCCTAACCCTAACCCTAACCCTAACCCTAACCCTAACCCTAACCCTAACCCTAACCCTAACCCTAACCCTAACCCTAACCCTAACCCTAACCCTAACCCTAACCCTAACCCTAACCCTAACCCTAACCCTAACCCTAACCCTAACCCTAACCCTAACCCTAACCCTAACCCTAACCCTAACCCTAACCCTAACCCTAACCCTAACCCTAACCCTAACCCTAACCCTAACCCTAACCCTAACCCTAACCCTAACCCTAACCCTAACCCTAACCCTAACCCTAACCCTAACCCTAACCCTAACCCTAACCCTAACCCTAACCCTAACCCTAACCCTAACCCTAACCCTAACCCTAACCCTAACCCTAACCCTAACCCTAACCCTAACCCTAACCCTAACCCTAACCCTAACCCTAACCCTAACCCTAACCCTAACCCTAACCCTAACCCTAACCCTAACCCTAACCCTAACCCTAACCCTAACCCTAACCCTAACCCTAACCCTAACCCTAACCCTAACCCTAACCCTAACCCTAACCCTAACCCTAACCCTAACCCTAACCCTAACCCTAACCCTAACCCTAACCCTAACCCTAACCCTAACCCTAACCCTAACCCTAACCCTAACCCTAACCCTAACCCTAACCCTAACCCTAACCCTAACCCTAACCCTAACCCTAACCCTAACCCTAACCCTAACCCTAACCCTAACCCTAACCCTAACCCTAACCCTAACCCTAACCCTAACCCTAACCCTAACCCTAACCCTAACCCTAACCCTAACCCTAACCCTAACCCTAACCCTAACCCTAACCCTAACCCTAACCCTAACCCTAACCCTAACCCTAACCCTAACCCTAACCCTAACCCTAACCCTAACCCTAACCCTAACCCTAACCCTAACCCTAACCCTAACCCTAACCCTAACCCTAACCCTAACCCTAACCCTAACCCTAACCCTAACCCTAACCCTAACCCTAACCCTAACCCTAACCCTAACCCTAACCCTAACCCTAACCCTAACCCTAACCCTAACCCTAACCCTAACCCTAACCCTAACCCTAACCCTAACCCTAACCCTAACCCTAACCCTAACCCTAACCCTAACCCTAACCCTAACCCTAACCCTAACCCTAACCCTAACCCTAACCCTAACCCTAACCCTAACCCTAACCCTAACCCTAACCCTAACCCTAACCCTAACCCTAACCCTAACCCTAACCCTAACCCTAACCCTAACCCTAACCCTAACCCTAACCCTAACCCTAACCCTAACCCTAACCCTAACCCTAACCCTAACCCTAACCCTAACCCTAACCCTAACCCTAACCCTAACCCTAACCCTAACCCTAACCCTAACCCTAACCCTAACCCTAACCCTAACCCTAACCCTAACCCTAACCCTAACCCTAACCCTAACCCTAACCCTAACCCTAACCCTAACCCTAACCCTAACCCTAACCCTAACCCTAACCCTAACCCTAACCCTAACCCTAACCCTAACCCTAACCCTAACCCTAACCCTAACCCTAACCCTAACCCTAACCCTAACCCTAACCCTAACCCTAACCCTAACCCTAACCCTAACCCTAACCCTAACCCTAACCCTAACCCTAACCCTAACCCTAACCCTAACCCTAACCCTAACCCTAACCCTAACCCTAACCCTAACCCTAACCCTAACCCTAACCCTAACCCTAACCCTAACCCTAACCCTAACCCTAACCCTAACCCTAACCCTAACCCTAACCCTAACCCTAACCCTAACCCTAACCCTAACCCTAACCCTAACCCTAACCCTAACCCTAACCCTAACCCTAACCCTAACCCTAACCCTAACCCTAACCCTAACCCTAACCCTAACCCTAACCCTAACCCTAACCCTAACCCTAACCCTAACCCTAACCCTAACAGCCACTAGGGGGACCCACCAAACGAAAGACAGCCTATGGAAATGGGGGGGTAGGAAAAACCTCAACTCTCTAGCTCACAAGCTTCTTCAGTTACCGGCCAGTCTGAGGATCGCCGTTTCGGCGATCGTGGTTATTACCCCCCTTACCTAACCCTAACCCTAACCCTAACCCTAACCCTAACCCTCTAACCCTCTAACCCTCTAACCCTAACCCTAACCCTGAGTCTAACCCTAACCCTGAGTCTAACCCTAATCCTGAGTCTAACCCTAGGTCTAAGCTCTCCCTCTACAAAACCCTTACCTTAACCACACCCCTTTAGTGCAGCCCTAACCCTAGCAAAAGACACCCCCCAGATAACCCTCCAATCCACTCCAAAACACCCCCCAGACAACCCTCCAATCAACTCCAAAACACCCTACAAAACACCCCCCAGATAACCCTCCAATCCACTCCAAATGGCCTCAAATGCACCCCTAGGCACTTCCTGGAAACACCTAGGGACAAAAAACACTTGGTCATATTTTCACTCACTATAGTCAATGCAACTTTTCAAAATAACTCGCCCTAGGAATGTCCCACCAACACCATTCAACCACCCCTAGGCTCCCCCTTACCCAAGCTACTCCACCCTAGGATTTCAGCTCCACAGCGCCAACTACTGCTCACTCACTTTTCCAAAAAACACTCTCCAGGACACCCTCCAATCAACTCCAAATGGCCTGAAACGCGCTCCTAAACACTTTCTGGGGGAACTTTTTTCAAAAAAACACTTTGAAAAATTTCACCTCACTCAACTCTATGGGGAATTTTCAAACGCCTATAACTTTAAAACCACACCTCCTAGCGCTTTGCAAACCACTTCCGCCTGACATAATTCGGCCCTTCTGAACACGCCAGGCTTGGTCCCGTCTCTCTACGACCTTCCCTTCCGGAGATACAACAAAAACAAACTTTTTTTCGCTACTTACGCCCACTTCCCGACGTCACAGCCACTAGGGGGACCCACCAAACGAAAGACAGCCTATGGAAATGGGGGGGTACCACCCACTTTCAGCTCTCTACCTCCAACGGTTCGGGAGTTATCACCCAAAAACAGGACCATCAAATTTGATGATCGTGGTTATTACCCCCCTTACCTAACCCTAACCCTAACCCTAACCCTAACCCTAACCCTAACCCTAACCCTAACCCTAAGTCTAACCCTAAGCCTGAGTCTAACCCTAAGCCTGAGTCTAACCCTAGGTCTAAGCTCTCCCTCTACAAAACCCTTACCTTAACCACACTCCTTTTGTGCAGCCCTAACCCTAGCAAAAAACACCCCCCAGACAACCCTCCAATCCACTCCAAAACACCCCCCAGATAACCCTCCAATCAACTCCAAAACACCCTCCAAGACACCCCCCAATCCACTCCAAATGGCCTCAAATGCACCCCTAGGCACTTCCTGGAAACACCTAGGGACAAAAAACACTTGGGCAAATTTTCAACCACTATAGTCAATGCAACTTTTCAACATAACTCGCCCTAGGAATGTCCCACCAACACCATTCAACCACCCCTAGGCTCCCCCTAAGCCAAGCTACCACACCCTAGGATTGCAGCTCCACAGCGCCAACTACTGGACGGCCACTTTTCCAAAAAACACTCTCCAGGACACCCTCCAATCAACTCCAAATGGCCTGAAACGCGCTCCTAAACACTTTCTGGGGGAACTTTTTGCAAAAAAACACTTTGAAAAATTTCACCTCACTCAACTCTATGGGGAATTTTCAAACGCCTATAACTTTAAAACCACACCTCCTAGCGCTTTGCAAACCACTTCCGCCTGCCATAATTCGGCCCTTCTGAACACGCCAGGCTTGGTCCCGTCTCTCTACGACCTTCCCTTCCGGAGATACAACAAAAACAAACTTTTTTTCGCTACTTACGCCCACTTCCCGACGTCACAGCCACTAGGGGGACCCACCAAACGAAAGACAGCCTATGGAAATGGGGGGGTAGGAAAAACCTCAACTCTCTAGCTCACAAGCTTCTTCAGTTACCGGCCAGTCTGAGGATCGCCGTTTCGGCGATCGTGGTTATTACCCCCCTTACCTAACCCTAACCCTAACCCTAACCCTAACCCTAACCCTAACCCTAACCCTCTAACCCTAACCCTAACCCTAACCCTAACCCTAACCCTAACCCTAACCCTTTAAAACCACACCTCCTAGCGCTTTGCAAACCACTTCCGCCTGCCATAATTCGGCCCTTCTGAACACGCCAGGCTTGGTCCCGTCTCTCTACGACCTTCCCTTCCGGAGATACAACAAAAACAAACTTTTTTTCGCTACTTACGCCCACTTCCCGACGTCACAGCCACTAGGGGGACCCACCAAACGAAAGACAGCCTATGGAAATGGGGGGGTAGGAAAAACCTCAACTCTCTAGCTCACAAGCTTCTTCAGTTACCGGCCAGTCTGAGGATCGCCGTTTCGGCGATCGTGGTTATTACCCCCCTTACCTAACCCTAACCCTAACCCTAACCCTAACCCTAACCCTCTAACCCTCTAACCCTCTAACCCTAACCCTAACCCTGAGTCTAACCCTAACCCTGAGTCTAACCCTAATCCTGAGTCTAACCCTAGGTCTAAGCTCTCCCTCTACAAAACCCTTACCTTAACCACACCCCTTTAGTGCAGCCCTAACCCTAGCAAAAGACACCCCCCAGATAACCCTCCAATCCACTCCAAAACACCCCCCAGACAACCCTCCAATCAACTCCAAAACACCCTACAAAACACCCCCCAGATAACCCTCCAATCCACTCCAAATGGCCTCAAATGCACCCCTAGGCACTTCCTGGAAACACCTAGGGACAAAAAACACTTGGTCATATTTTCACTCACTATAGTCAATGCAACTTTTCAAAATAACTCGCCCTAGGAATGTCCCACCAACACCATTCAACCACCCCTAGGCTCCCCCTTACCCAAGCTACTCCACCCTAGGATTTCAGCTCCACAGCGCCAACTACTGCTCACTCACTTTTCCAAAAAACACTCTCCAGGACACCCTCCAATCAACTCCAAATGGCCTGAAACGCGCTCCTAAACACTTTCTGGGGGAACTTTTTTCAAAAAAACACTTTGAAAAATTTCACCTCACTCAACTCTATGGGGAATTTTCAAACGCCTATAACTTTAAAACCACACCTCCTAGCGCTTTGCAAACCACTTCCGCCTGACATAATTCGGCCCTTCTGAACACGCCAGGCTTGGTCCCGTCTCTCTACGACCTTCCCTTCCGGAGATACAACAAAAACAAACTTTTTTTCGCTACTTACGCCCACTTCCCGACGTCACAGCCACTAGGGGGACCCACCAAACGAAAGACAGCCTATGGAAATGGGGGGGTACCACCCACTTTCAGCTCTCTACCTCCAACGGTTCGGGAGTTATCACCCAAAAACAGGACCATCAAATTTGATGATCGTGGTTATTACCCCCCTTACCTAACCCTAACCCTAACCCTAACCCTAACCCTAACCCTAACCCTAACCCTAACCCTAACCCTAACCCTAGCTCCACAGCGCCAACTACTGGACGGCCACTTTTCCAAAAAACACTCTCCAGGACACCCTCCAATCAACTCCAAATGGCCTGAAACGCGCTCCTAAACACTTTCTGGGGGAACTTTTTGCAAAAAAACACTTTGAAAAATTTCACCTCACTCAACTCTATGGGGAATTTTCAAACGCCTATAACTTTAAAACCACACCTCCTAGCGCTTTGCAAACCACTTCCGCCTGCCATAATTCGGCCCTTCTGAACACGCCAGGCTTGGTCCCGTCTCTCTACGACCTTCCCTTCCGGAGATACAACAAAAACAAACTTTTTTTCGCTACTTACGCCCACTTCCCGACGTCACAGCCACTAGGGGGACCCACCAAACGAAAGACAGCCTATGGAAATGGGGGGGTAGGAAAAACCTCAACTCTCTAGCTCACAAGCTTCTTCAGTTACCGGCCAGTCTGAGGATCGCCGTTTCGGCGATCGTGGTTATTACCCCCCTTACCTAACCCTAACCCTAACCCTAACCCTAACCCTAACCCTAACCCTAACCCTAACCCTAACCCTAACCCTAAGTCTAACCCTAAGCCTGAGTCTAACCCTAAGCCTGAGTCTAACCCTAAGCCTGAGTCTAACCCTAGGTCTAAGCTCTCCCTCTACAAAACCCTTACCTTAACCACACTCCTTTTGTGCAGCCCTAACCCTAGCAAAAAACACCCCCCAGACAACCCTCCAATCCACTCCAAAACACCCCCCAGATAACCCTCCAATCAACTCCAAAACACCCTCCAAGACACCCCCCAATCCACTCCAAATGGCCTCAAATGCACCCCTAGGCACTTCCTGGAAACACCTAGGGACAAAAAACACTTGGGCAAATTTTCAACCACTATAGTCAATGCAACTTTTCAACATAACTCGCCCTAGGAATGTCCCACCAACACCATTCAACCACCCCTAGGCTCCCCCTAAGCCAAGCTACCACACCCTAGGATTGCAGCTCCACAGCGCCAACTACTGGACGGCCACTTTTCCAAAAAACACTCTCCAGGACACCCTCCAATCAACTCCAAATGGCCTGAAACGCGCTCCTAAACACTTTCTGGGGGAACTTTTTGCAAAAAAACACTTTGAAAAATTTCACCTCACTCAACTCTATGGGGAATTTTCAAACGCCTATAACTTTAAAACCACACCTCCTAGCGCTTTGCAAACCACTTCCGCCTGCCATAATTCGGCCCTTCTGAACACGCCAGGCTTGGTCCCGTCTCTCTACGACCTTCCCTTCCGGAGATACAACAAAAACAAACTTTTTTTCGCTACTTACGCCCACTTCCCGACGTCACAGCCACTAGGGGGACCCACCAAACGAAAGACAGCCTATGGAAATGGGGGGGTAGGAAAAACCTCAACTCTCTAGCTCACAAGCTTCTTCAGTTACCGGCCAGTCTGAGGATCGCCGTTTCGGCGATCGTGGTTATTACCCCCCTTACCTAACCCTAACCCTAACCCTAACCCTAACCCTAACCCTCTAACCCTCTAACCCTCTAACCCTAACCCTAACCCTGAGTCTAACCCTAACCCTGAGTCTAACCCTAATCCTGAGTCTAACCCTAGGTCTAAGCTCTCCCTCTACAAAACCCTTACCTTAACCACACCCCTTTAGTGCAGCCCTAACCCTAGCAAAAGACACCCCCCAGATAACCCTCCAATCCACTCCAAAACACCCCCCAGACAACCCTCCAATCAACTCCAAAACACCCTACAAAACACCCCCCAGATAACCCTCCAATCCACTCCAAATGGCCTCAAATGCACCCCTAGGCACTTCCTGGAAACACCTAGGGACAAAAAACACTTGGTCATATTTTCACTCACTATAGTCAATGCAACTTTTCAAAATAACTCGCCCTAGGAATGTCCCACCAACACCATTCAACCACCCCTAGGCTCCCCCTTACCCAAGCTACTCCACCCTAGGATTTCAGCTCCACAGCGCCAACTACTGCTCACTCACTTTTCCAAAAAACACTCTCCAGGACACCCTCCAATCAACTCCAAATGGCCTGAAACGCGCTCCTAAACACTTTCTGGGGGAACTTTTTTCAAAAAAACACTTTGAAAAATTTCACCTCACTCAACTCTATGGGGAATTTTCAAACGCCTATAACTTTAAAACCACACCTCCTAGCGCTTTGCAAACCACTTCCGCCTGACATAATTCGGCCCTTCTGAACACGCCAGGCTTGGTCCCGTCTCTCTACGACCTTCCCTTCCGGAGATACAACAAAAACAAACTTTTTTTCGCTACTTACGCCCACTTCCCGACGTCACAGCCACTAGGGGGACCCACCAAACGAAAGACAGCCTATGGAAATGGGGGGGTACCACCCACTTTCAGCTCTCTACCTCCAACGGTTCGGGAGTTATCACCCAAAAACAGGACCATCAAATTTGATGATCGTGGTTATTACCCCCCTTACCTAACCCTAACCCTAACCCTAACCCTAACCCTAACCCTAACCCTAACCCTAACCCTAAGTCTAACCCTAAGCCTGAGTCTAACCCTAAGCCTGAGTCTAACCCTAAGCCTGAGTCTAACCCTAGGTCTAAGCTCTCCCTCTACAAAACCCTTACCTTAACCACACTCCTTTTGTGCAGCCCTAACCCTAGCAAAAAACACCCCCCAGACAACCCTCCAATCCACTCCAAAACACCCCCCAGATAACCCTCCAATCAACTCCAAAACACCCTCCAAGACACCCCCCAATCCACTCCAAATGGCCTCAAATGCACCCCTAGGCACTTCCTGGAAACACCTAGGGACAAAAAACACTTGGGCAAATTTTCAACCACTATAGTCAATGCAACTTTTCAACATAACTCGCCCTAGGAATGTCCCACCAACACCATTCAACCACCCCTAGGCTCCCCCTAAGCCAAGCTACCACACCCTAGGATTGCAGCTCCACAGCGCCAACTACTGGACGGCCACTTTTCCAAAAAACACTCTCCAGGACACCCTCCAATCAACTCCAAATGGCCTGAAACGCGCTCCTAAACACTTTCTGGGGGAACTTTTTGCAAAAAAACACTTTGAAAAATTTCACCTCACTCAACTCTATGGGGAATTTTCAAACGCCTATAACTTTAAAACCACACCTCCTAGCGCTTTGCAAACCACTTCCGCCTGCCATAATTCGGCCCTTCTGAACACGCCAGGCTTGGTCCCGTCTCTCTACGACCTTCCCTTCCGGAGATACAACAAAAACAAACTTTTTTTCGCTACTTACGCCCACTTCCCGACGTCACAGCCACTAGGGGGACCCACCAAACGAAAGACAGCCTATGGAAATGGGGGGGTAGGAAAAACCTCAACTCTCTAGCTCACAAGCTTCTTCAGTTACCGGCCAGTCTGAGGATCGCCGTTTCGGCGATCGTGGTTATTACCCCCCTTACCTAACCCTAACCCTAACCCTAACCCTAACCCTAACCCTCTAACCCTCTAACCCTCTAACCCTAACCCTAACCCTGAGTCTAACCCTAACCCTGAGTCTAACCCTAATCCTGAGTCTAACCCTAGGTCTAAGCTCTCCCTCTACAAAACCCTTACCTTAACCACACCCCTTTAGTGCAGCCCTAACCCTAGCAAAAGACACCCCCCAGATAACCCTCCAATCCACTCCAAAACACCCCCCAGACAACCCTCCAATCAACTCCAAAACACCCTACAAAACACCCCCCAGATAACCCTCCAATCCACTCCAAATGGCCTCAAATGCACCCCTAGGCACTTCCTGGAAACACCTAGGGACAAAAAACACTTGGTCATATTTTCACTCACTATAGTCAATGCAACTTTTCAAAATAACTCGCCCTAGGAATGTCCCACCAACACCATTCAACCACCCCTAGGCTCCCCCTTACCCAAGCTACTCCACCCTAGGATTTCAGCTCCACAGCGCCAACTACTGCTCACTCACTTTTCCAAAAAACACTCTCCAGGACACCCTCCAATCAACTCCAAATGGCCTGAAACGCGCTCCTAAACACTTTCTGGGGGAACTTTTTTCAAAAAAACACTTTGAAAAATTTCACCTCACTCAACTCTATGGGGAATTTTCAAACGCCTATAACTTTAAAACCACACCTCCTAGCGCTTTGCAAACCACTTCCGCCTGACATAATTCGGCCCTTCTGAACACGCCAGGCTTGGTCCCGTCTCTCTACGACCTTCCCTTCCGGAGATACAACAAAAACAAACTTTTTTTCGCTACTTACGCCCACTTCCCGACGTCACAGCCACTAGGGGGACCCACCAAACGAAAGACAGCCTATGGAAATGGGGGGGTACCACCCACTTTCAGCTCTCTACCTCCAACGGTTCGGGAGTTATCACCCAAAAACAGGACCATCAAATTTGATGATCGTGGTTATTACCCCCCTTACCTAACCCTAACCCTAACCCTAACCCTAACCCTAACCCTAACCCTAACCCTAACCCTAACCCTAACCCTAACCCTAAGTCTAACCCTAAGCCTGAGTCTAACCCTAAGCCTGAGTCTAACCCTAGGTCTAAGCTCTCCCTCTACAAAACCCTTACCTTAACCACACTCCTTTTGTGCAGCCCTAACCCTAGCAAAAAACACCCCCCAGACAACCCTCCAATCCACTCCAAAACACCCCCCAGATAACCCTCCAATCAACTCCAAAACACCCTCCAAGACACCCCCCAATCCACTCCAAATGGCCTCAAATGCACCCCTAGGCACTTCCTGGAAACACCTAGGGACAAAAAACACTTGGGCAAATTTTCAACCACTATAGTCAATGCAACTTTTCAACATAACTCGCCCTAGGAATGTCCCACCAACACCATTCAACCACCCCTAGGCTCCCCCTAAGCCAAGCTACCACACCCTAGGATTGCAGCTCCACAGCGCCAACTACTGGACGGCCACTTTTCCAAAAAACACTCTCCAGGACACCCTCCAATCAACTCCAAATGGCCTGAAACGCGCTCCTAAACACTTTCTGGGGGAACTTTTTGCAAAAAAACACTTTGAAAAATTTCACCTCACTCAACTCTATGGGGAATTTTCAAACGCCTATAACTTTAAAACCACACCTCCTAGCGCTTTGCAAACCACTTCCGCCTGCCATAATTCGGCCCTTCTGAACACGCCAGGCTTGGTCCCGTCTCTCTACGACCTTCCCTTCCGGAGATACAACAAAAACAAACTTTTTTTCGCTACTTACGCCCACTTCCCGACGTCACAGCCACTAGGGGGACCCACCAAACGAAAGACAGCCTATGGAAATGGGGGGGTAGGAAAAACCTCAACTCTCTAGCTCACAAGCTTCTTCAGTTACCGGCCAGTCTGAGGATCGCCGTTTCGGCGATCGTGGTTATTACCCCCCTTACCTAACCCTAACCCTAACCCTAACCCTAACCCTAACCCTCTAACCCTCTAACCCTCTAACCCTAACCCTAACCCTGAGTCTAACCCTAACCCTGAGTCTAACCCTAATCCTGAGTCTAACCCTAGGTCTAAGCTCTCCCTCTACAAAACCCTTACCTTAACCACACCCCTTTAGTGCAGCCCTAACCCTAGCAAAAGACACCCCCCAGATAACCCTCCAATCCACTCCAAAACACCCCCCAGACAACCCTCCAATCAACTCCAAAACACCCTACAAAACACCCCCCAGATAACCCTCCAATCCACTCCAAATGGCCTCAAATGCACCCCTAGGCACTTCCTGGAAACACCTAGGGACAAAAAACACTTGGTCATATTTTCACTCACTATAGTCAATGCAACTTTTCAAAATAACTCGCCCTAGGAATGTCCCACCAACACCATTCAACCACCCCTAGGCTCCCCCTTACCCAAGCTACTCCACCCTAGGATTTCAGCTCCACAGCGCCAACTACTGCTCACTCACTTTTCCAAAAAACACTCTCCAGGACACCCTCCAATCAACTCCAAATGGCCTGAAACGCGCTCCTAAACACTTTCTGGGGGAACTTTTTTCAAAAAAACACTTTGAAAAATTTCACCTCACTCAACTCTATGGGGAATTTTCAAACGCCTATAACTTTAAAACCACACCTCCTAGCGCTTTGCAAACCACTTCCGCCTGACATAATTCGGCCCTTCTGAACACGCCAGGCTTGGTCCCGTCTCTCTACGACCTTCCCTTCCGGAGATACAACAAAAACAAACTTTTTTTCGCTACTTACGCCCACTTCCCGACGTCACAGCCACTAGGGGGACCCACCAAACGAAAGACAGCCTATGGAAATGGGGGGGTACCACCCACTTTCAGCTCTCTACCTCCAACGGTTCGGGAGTTATCACCCAAAAACAGGACCATCAAATTTGATGATCGTGGTTATTACCCCCCTTACCTAACCCTAACCCTAACCCTAACCCTAACCCTAACCCCCTAACCCTAACCCTAACCCTAACCCTAACCCTAACCCTAACCCTGTTGAGGAAAAATAGACGGGAAAAGAGAGATATTGCGACGTGCGTAGGCCCGTGCCCTGCCTTTGGCTCCCCATTTTCAACTGCCAAGTCGTCAGACGAGGTGGGGGGAGTCATCGAGAGAATTTTCTAACACCTAACAAAAAAAAATTTCACAGTTACGCCCACTTCCCGACGTCACAGCCACTCAGGGGACCCACCAGTCGATTCTCCAGCATATCATCCGGGGGGGTAGAGCCCAACCCCAGAACTCTAGGACCCTCGGATCCAGACTTATCGGCTCTTGAAGATTATCATCCGGGTGGATGATATCAGTTTTCATCCTATAACCTAACCCTAACCCTAACCCTAACCCTAACCCTTCAGTTACCGGCCAGTCTGAGGATCGCCGTTTCGGCGATCGTGGTTATTACCCCCCTTACCTAACCCTAACCCTAACCCTAACCCTAACCCTAACCCTAACCCTAGCAAAAAACACCCTCCAATCCACTCCAAAACACCCCCCAGACAACCCCCCAATCAACTCCAAAACACCCTCCAAAACACCCCCCAGATAACCCTCCAATCCACTCCAAATGGCCTCAAATGCACCCCTAGGCACTTCCTGGAAACACCTAGGGACAAAAAACACTTGGGCAGATTTTCACTCACTATAGTCAATGCAACTTTTCAACATAACTCGCCCTAGGAATGTCCCACCAACACCATTCAACCACCCCTAGGCTCCCCTTAAGCCAAGCTACCCCACCCTAGGATTGCAGCTCCACAGCGCCAACTACTGGACGGCCACTTTTCCAAAAAACACTCTCCAGGACACCCTCCAATCAACTCCAAATGGCCTGAAACGCGCTCCTAAACACTTTCTGGGGGGACTTTTTTCAAAAAAACACTTTGAAAAATTTCACCTCACTCAACTCTATGGGGAATTTTCAAACGCCTATAACTTGAAAACCACACCTCCTAGCGCTTTGCAAACCACTTCCGCCTGCCATAATTCGGCCCTTCTGAACACGCCAGGCTTGGTCCCGTCTCTCTACGACCTTCCCTTCCGGAGATACAACAAAAACAAACTTTTTTTCGCTACTTACGCCCACTTCCCGACGTCACAGCCACTAGGGGGACCCACCAAACGAAAGACAGCCTATGGAAATGGGGGGGTAGGAAAAACCTCAACTCTCTAGCTCACAAGCTTCTTCAGTTACCGGCCAGTCTGAGGATCGCCGTTTCGGCGATCGTGGTTATTACCCCCCTTACCTAACCCTAACCCTAACCCTAACCCTAACCTCTAACCCTAACCCTAACCCTAACCCTCGTGGTTATTACCCCCCTTACCTAACCCTAACCCTAACCCTAACCCCCCTTTTTATCTCATATCCTCCTTCCTCCCTCTTTCCACTTGAACCCCCCTCCAAGCCCTTCCCCTAACCTTAACCCTTCCTTCCCCAAAACCTAATTCCTCCCACCCCTCTGTTCCCCTAACCACCAGGACCAATTCTTCACTTCCCTCTATCCTCCTTCCTTCCCACTTCCCATCACACTGACACAAACACACACGCTCATACACTTCAACAACTCCCAAACAGGGGGAAGGTCGGCCGGTCTAACACCCTCCACCAAGAACTCCAAAATCATTGGTCCTATGACCTTTGACCCGGAGAACGGGGACCTTTGCTCCTGAGGAGGGAGGGGGAGACCAGAGTGAATTTGGATTCACAGACTTGAGACCGCCATTCCAGGGGGGCCTTAATGATCTTGGATTTGAAGGGCCACCGCTGGACGGGCGGCCCCAACTCTAAGCCCACATTTATTTCATTACCAAAATTAGTTTGGCATTAATAATTTTTGTTAAAAGTTGTCTCGGTGGGCCATTCTCCCTCTTCCTCCTGCTGTGCTCTGCCTGGGGATTGATCCCGGGTCCCTGGAGTGGATGACCGCCACCTCCACCAGTACACCATCCAGCAGATCAGTAGGCCCGTGCACCTTATCCTACTTGGACTCCCTAAACCCCAACCCCAACCCAAACCTAACCCTAACCCTAACCCTGACCTTAACCATTCGGGGTTTAAAGCCAATTCAGGAACCTGCCCTAAACCTAACCATTTCGCTCTCCACGCCTAAACTTAACCAACTCGCTTTTCAACGCCTAAACCTAACCACTTCGTTCTCCAACGTTTAACCCTATTTGACCGTCAAAATCACCAATTTTTAAGCCTATCCCCACCCTAGCCCTGACCTTAACCATTCGGGGTTTAAAGCCAAGTCAGGAACCTGCCCTAAACCTAACCAAACCAACCCTTATGCATACCTAAATCCTAACGTTTCCTTAAACTTTAAATATCACTTACCTTGAAAACTTACCTTAGCCCGGAGGAGAAATCACAACGTCAATCCACACCGGAAAAACCACAACTGGAAAAGAAGGAAAAAGAAAAAACGTTTATACCAACCCGTAAAGCAAAGGAAATTTTTCAGATTAGACATAATTATCTCCACTTACCTTAAGACCTAAACCTAGATAAAGAAGGTTAAACAAAAAACAACGTTACTTACCAGAAAAATAAAATAAATAACGTCACTTACCGGAAGAACAAAAACCTGAAAAGGAAAAAGAGAATAACGATACTTACCTGAAAACCAAAACCTATAAGGGAGAAAAGAAAGTAAGGATACTCACCTGAAAACCAAAAACCTGTAAAAGAGAAAGAGAAAGAAACCAATACACTTACCAAACCTGTTGAGGAAAAATAGACGGGAAAAGAGAGATATTGCGACGTGCGTAGGCCCGTGCCCTGCCTTTGGCTCCCCATTTTCAACTGCCAAGTCGTCAGACGAGGTGGGGGGAGTCATCGAGAGAATTTTCTAACACCTAACCCTACTTATTGGGAGCAGGATCAGGACAGAGTACCTAACCATTCGGGGTTTAAAGCCAAGTCAGGAACCTGCCCTAAACCTAACCAAACCAACCCTTAGGCATACCTAAACCCTAACGTTTCCTTAAACTTTAAATATCACTTACCTTGAAAACTTACCTTAGCCCGGAGGAGAAATCACAACGTCAATCCACACCGGAAAAACCACAACTGGAAAAGAAGGAAAAAGAAAAAACGTTTATACCAACCCGTAAAGCAAAGGAAATTTTTCAGATTAGACATAATTATCTCCACTTACCTTAAGACCTAAACCTAGATAAAGAAGGTTAAACAAAAAACAACGTTACTTACCAGAAAAATAAAATAAATAACGTCACTTACCGGAAGAACAAAAACCTGAAAAGGAAAAAGAGAATAACGATACTTACCTGAAAACCAAAACCTATAAGGGAGAAAAGAAAGTAAGGATACTCACCTGAAAACCAAAAACCTGTAAAAGAGAAAGAGAAAGAAACCAATACACTTACCAAACCTGTTGAGGAAAAATAGACGGGAAAAGAGAGATATTGCGACGTGCGTAGGCCCGTGCCCTGCCTTTGGCTCCCCATTTTCAACTGCCAAGTCGTCAGACGAGGTGGGGGGAGTCATCGAGAGAATTTTCTAACACCTAACCCTACTTATTGGGAGCAGGATCAGGACAGAGTACCTAACCATTCGGGGTTTAAAGCCAAGTCAGGAACCTGCCCTAAACCTAACCAAACCAACCCTTAGGCATACCTAAACCCTAACGTTTCCTTAAACTTTAAATATCACTTACCTTGAAAACTTACCTTAGCCCGGAGGAGAAATCACAACGTCAATCCACACCGGAAAAACCACAACTGGAAAAGAAGGAAAAAGAAAAAACGTTTATACCAACCCGTAAAGCAAAGGAAATTTTTCAGATTAGACATAATTATCTCCACTTACCTTAAGACCTAAACCTAGATAAAGAAGGTTAAACAAAAAACAACGTTACTTACCAGAAAAATAAAATAAATAACGTCACTTACCGGAAGAACAAAAACCTGAAAAGGAAAAAGAGAATAACGATACTTACCTGAAAACCAAAACCTATAAGGGAGAAAAGAAAGTAAGGATACTCACCTGAAAACCAAAAACCTGTAAAAGAGAAAGAGAAAGAAACCAATACACTTACCAAACCTGTTGAGGAAAAATAGACGGGAAAAGAGAGATATTGCGACGTGCGTAGGCCCGTGCCCTGCCTTTGGCTCCCCATTTTCAACTGCCAAGTCGTCAGACGAGGTGGGGGGAGTCATCGAGAGAATTTCTAACACCTAACCCTAACCCTGTGGCCAGTGCACACCCAGCACCCCCTCGGGGGCGCTGGGAAGACCCAGAACCTAACCCTGCCTTTGGCTCCCCATTTTCAACTGCCAAGTCGTCAGACGAGGTGGGGGGAGTCATCGAGAGAATTTCTAACACCTAACCTCTAGACCCCTCGCACTCCCTACCTCCACTTTCACGCTTGACCCTAACCTCAACCTCAGCTCCTACCCCTATCTCCTACCCTAACCTTACCCTAATCTTAACCTATACCCCTTTCCTCTCTTTCCTTTCCTTGTTCCCCCTACTCCCCCCCTCCCCCCTCCCTCCTCCCTCCCCTCCCCCTCCCCTTCTCTCCCCCCCTCCTCTCAAAATAGACCCCTTTTGCATCCTCCTCCCCCCCACTTCCTGCCACATGTCTGTCCATCGTCCCTGTCCGTCTTTTCCTCCTTTCCCTCTCTCCCTCTTGCTCTTTCTCCTACTCCCTCACAGACCAGGTTTCTTATAACTCCAGGCCCCCTAGACGACAGCCCAAGGACACTCAACCCTGTGGCCTGCGCACTACCAACACCCCATTCGGAGTGTTGGACAATTCAGCATCCTAACCCTAACCCAGGAAAAGATAAGCTTCCTCAAGAGGATTCACAAGCACAGTCTGCCTTGCTAAATATTGAGTGTTTATTGCTGCAAGCACAAGTCCTTCGCATTTCAGAGCATTTGTCTTTAATCAGTCACCAGTGAAGGGAGACAGAATCTATGACATGACAGAGACACAGAGAGAGGAGGAAAATGAAATGAGGAACTATATAGGCGAGCTTCAAATAGGGAACAACACTGAGAAATACATTGAGCTTTAGACCACTGTGAGCCAACAGCACAGTGTGAATGACCACATTTTAGCACCTTGGGATGGCATGTTGTTCATTTACACTGCTGGCTAAAGAGAAACCAATAGTCCTCTGGCTGTACACTGGTTTTGTCAAAGGGAGATTTTAGATATTACGAAATAAGAATTCTAAAGGCAACAAATAAAGGCAACAATGGTATTAATTAGCCAATAATATAGTCTGATGCAGAATACTGCTGTTCTACCACTGTGTGTACATTGTGTAAAGATATAACGTTGTGATAATTATCATTGCATCACTGCAGTATTGAAGTATTCAAAATCACATGATGAAAAGTCAAATTTGTGTTCACTACATTCAGTCTGCTCTACTGTGTTTTAGTTGATCATAATACTTATTTTTCAGTGTTGTACATGTTTATCTGAATATCATCTTCATGTAGCTTTAAATACAAGTTCAACTGAACATTATTCTCCATTATGTAAATCAAATATCAAACTTTGCTGTGTAAACCAGAATTTAAAATACACCTTGGTGTATATAAATAATTGCCATGTCCTCAACATGCTCCTATATTACCGACCTGCTAGTTGGTTGGCAGCATCTCAGGCTGTGAATGTCATTTAAATGTACTTGTCATTCATTTAGAGATAAATCATGATTGATTAATCATATGCTTTTTTTGTCAGAAATGTCAAGATGGAGGGACAAGAACGTGAAACAGTTGTTAATATTAGAATATGGGCACCTTAGGAAAGTCTGCTGTTAGTCTCAAATCCTCTTTCAGTCTGAAGGAGGAATGTTTCCAATAATTCCAGTCAGTCCATCAAACCTCAAGGCTCTCTTGGTCTCGGCTAAAAGGGAAATGAAACTGACATCACTTCCTTTCTGCCTGTAAAGAGATGAATACAACATCGCTCTGCTTGGTCCAAGTTTTCACATATTCTTCTCCGAGGCTGATCACTGTCAGGACACATTTCAGTGAAGGATGTGCGTGTTTGCTTTTGGGTGAAGCAGAAACGTTTACCTGGAAGCTGGTGACTGGGTGAACAGAGGCTGAACACCGAGGAGACATGGCGACTGTGGTTGGACTGTTGGTGATGCTACTTGGAATCTCTCATGGTGAGCTTTTGAACTCACAACACAAATAACACATGTTGAAATTGATTCTAATAACTAGCGAATAACATGTTTTACAGCTCTAACTTTCAGCTCTTGCTTTCAAGTATAGTCATGAGTAAAGTACATGAACATTGTTCTCAGTGCAATGTACAACACTGTATGACATTATATTATGCTATTGCACTTATTGCATACTGATACAGAAGTTGATGTTTATGGAATTAGTAAAAAATAACTTTGATATCTAATTATATAATAATTTCATAGATTGTCCTGCCAAACAGCCACAAATATACAGTAATTTGGTGTCTCTGGGAAAGTTGAGATCTGTAATAATAATAATGATGATGAGGACATCTAAGCTAAAAAATGTTTAACATCTAAATACCTGTTAGCTGAGCCCCAAGCAGTTAAGCTGTTAAGCTCAGCTGCACAACATTTGAGGCCTGTCAGGAAATTATTTCTATAAGACCAGAACTGTATTTTCGCTGTTAGTTCGTACCATTAATTTCCCAACACACAAGATAAACTCTCAGAGACAGAGATCTCAGTTCAAAGTTTTACTTGCAACAAGCAAGGAGTACAGGCAAAGATCTACATCTGCACTGAGCAGTCTCAGTGTCTTTCAAGCATATATAACATGTATAAGCAAAGTTCCTCCTCTCAGCAGTCCTCCGCCGCACCCTGCTCCCTCTCCTCCTTGCAGGGGCGGTTGGTGGGAAACACAGGTACGCTGACTTCTCTCCGTTCAAGGCCTTCTCGAACTCTTCTTTATCTCAAGAATGCAAGCACAGTCTGATACATCCTACGCCAACACACATCTCTTTGATCTGTGTAAAGGTCACAGCAACTATCACACAGTCCAGCATCAGGCTAAAACTTCATGATAATAAAGCATAAATGTACTAACATAAAAATGTATTAGCATAAGCGTGTCTGCACATTTTCTATTTCCTAACTAGGCCTATTTGCATAGTGTGGTCTGAGAGAGACACAGCTGAACCAGACCACCAGTATTTACTTTAGATTAATATTTGCAAATTAATAATTAATAATGAAATTGTGGAAATTAAATGATTAAATATGTGATATTTTGTTGTTGTTTTTTTTTTTTAATCTATTCATTTATTGATTTCCAGGTGTGAAACCCTACTGTGATGGCAGACAGGATGGAGCTCAGTGTTATGGAGCTTTGGGAGGAACTGTGGTCCTCCAGCTGATGGACGGTGCAGCAGAGAATTCTACATACATATGGTCAATTAGAACACAAAGAATATTTACATGGACAGGGAAAGGGGTTTTTGGAAATGTGATAGGAAACAGGTCCTCATTTACTCCCAGTAATGGAACATTTATCATCAACAACCTGAACAGGTTGGATGGTGGTAACCATACTCTTCAAATCTTTGATTCAAATGGAGCGAAATCAGAGCAGCGGAGTCTACAGTTGACCATTCAAGGTAAATAACTAACTTAACTACATATATCTCATGGTCTACACATGCCTGTATCTATGCCTGTTCTGTATTAGAAACTGTACTGAATGACCAAGACTCTGTTAATATCACAAGTCATCTGAGTGTTCTTCCTCCAGCTCCTGTGTCCTCTGTCCGGCTGGTCTCTAAGCGTCTGTCCCAGGGAGAGATGAGGGTGTCCTGCTCCTCTGAGGGAGGGGACAGTCCTCAGTACAGCTGGACTCTGGGTGGACGCAAGCTGAATGGTGCTGAGCTCCTTTCTGGAAATGATGAGAGTAAAATTATCACTCTGAAACAAGACGTCTCAGGACAAGTGGTCTGCTCGGTCAGCAACCACGTCAGTCGTGTCTCTGCAGAAAAGATGATATCTACCTGTGGTGAGTGAGAGCGTGAGTAGAAAACATGATTATGAACACTCTGCACATCTTGGGTATAGATATATCAACTCTCACCCTAAAACACCTTTATCTTGGCAGAGTTTGCCCAGTCCATTTTGCAAATAAATGTGCAATTCTCATCTACATGAGAATAAATTCCTGTTGTAAACTGTGGTCTGAAGAGACACAGCTGCACTGTTTCTATGGGTTTGATAATGTCTCATTGTCCTTTAATTTTGCTGAAGCCAAATTATGTCTCAAAATTTCCAGCTGTGGAAACCTACACCAGTATTTATTAGGGCCCCAGCACCCTATTGTAATTCAAAGAATTATTATTATTATTATTATCATTATTATTTGGACACTTCCTCTGGGAAAACAAGGTGCCAGTGATACTCGAAAACTCATGTAAATCTGCAGAGATGTCAGGTCTGGCGAAAAATTTGTTATTTTATGGGTGTTTCGTATGGGCATGCAGAAATGACTCGACAGCGCCCCCTAACAGTTTTCAAAGCCAAAGCCCCCTCCTTTCACTTTGCCCTAGAAAAATGAAAATTAGTGAGCATGTGTATCACATCTAGATCTAAAAAAAAGCCTCTTGGGGCCATACTGTAGCATGCACATTAAGTCCGCCATTTTTAATAATATGTAAAAATTTGGTAATCTTGTATCCGACGCCTTAATGATGAAAAGTTATCAAAGCTGCTGTACAAAACTCTAACGGATTGGCATGGGCAGAACCTCAAACATCGGTTCTCGCCATGAAACAGGAAGTGGATTATAACTCGACTGCAGATGATCAAATCTGTCTGAAATGTATCATGTTTGATGAGAGTCCGGCCCTGAACAGATCTATAGGACAATATTCACCGACACTCATAGCGCCTCCTAGTGGCAATAGGAAATGTCATGTTTTACTCCGTGACGTCCACAGAGGAGACAAATGACTAGATCTACTTCAAAATGCTGTCAGACGACCTTAAAGGCCTTAATTAAGTTTTCTTTGCGAAAACTGTGACTATTCGTCAAAGTGGAGTGGGTGTGGCGTCGCAGCGAAGTTCGATCCTTCGTCATGAAATTTTGATCAGCTATAACTCCATCACACAAGGTCCTTTCTTTACTAAATTTACTGTGATTAATGACAGTCCAATTTTGAATCATAGTCATAGCGCCACCTAGTGACGGGAGGACGTGTCACGGTCTGTTCTCGTACTCTATCTCCCAGCAGATTAACCACAGACACCTCAAATTGGGTGAAAACATTCCCAAGGCGTTGATGTTGCTATGTTACGAAGCTCCTGAGCTTTTGTGAAATGCTGTCGTCCTGGCCACGTCTCCTTCGCCATGAAACTGGAAGTTGCTGTAAAACCTCACCAAACTTGGCACAGACATCAGGAGGACAAAAATGAGTAATCTCATCTGGTTTATGGGTTTGGGTTTGTTAAAACGGTTCAACGGCACTCCCTACAAAATGTCAACAAGATTTTAACGAAGCAGCCCCTGCACAACGTTTCACCTACATGTGTCAAATTACCTGTATATATGGCCCATGCCAAGACCTACAAAAAAGTCTCTTGGAGTCATGTCCTAAACCCAACAGGAAAAGCGTTGGCTCAGAGTAACATAAAATCCAAACATTTATTCTTCACTTATTTCATCAACCAACAGCGGGCGATACTGGCTTTCTAATGGATGTAACCGTCTTTGGAAAAAGCTGAACATGTGTTTTCAGTGTGTGTTACTCTACTGACAATCCCTGCTTTCCTAATTGTTTCCCCAATGTCATATTTAGTCAAAGGCACAGCAAAAGACAGTGACAACAGGAGGCCAGCTTCATCTGACAGAGATCATTTAATTTCCCAAAAAAGTTCAATCTAATCAACATGATTTTCATGATTTAATTCAGCCTTTTACCTCACAATGTGCTGAACTTTCTAATGTCTTCGCCCTCTTTTTTATGCCCCCCTTATGCATCATATAATGTTTGTATTTTCATACCTCATCTGTCTTGACTGTATATATATTTCCCTGTCATGGGACTGAAAAGGGATTTTCTTAATTTATCTTATGAACACGTGTTCTGTGAATTAAAAGTTTTTTGTGTTTTTGAACTGACTATAATTCTTCAACACATCTAATGCTGGAAAAGAGTCAAGCTTTAACAGACATCTACATGCCCTTATTGTCTCATGGTCACAGCAACATCTGCAGACAACAGGATCTCAGCCTCTTGTGATACAGATCATCAGATTTATATGAAACTTTCAAATGATACATGTGATGTACGCCTCGGTTCCGATAAGGTTCGCTGCAGTTGTCACAAAAATTCAGGCCGCGTTGGCCAAACTGCATCGGCATGTCCGCGGCTGCACACATTTGCGAGGGCCCTTCAATGCTGCTTGCAGCTTTGATTTTGGATTAATATTTGCATATGCCTAAACATATTATCATGGTAATTAAATTGTAGAAATTAATTTTTAGATATGTGATATTTAGTATTTTAAAACTCTATTTGTTTATTAATTTCCAGTCGTGGAAACCTACTGTGATGGCAGACAGGATGGAGCTCAGTGTTATGGAGCTTTGGGAGGAACTGTGGTCCTCCAGCTGATGGACGGTGCAGCAGAGAATTCTATATACATATGGTCAATTAGAACACAAAGAATATTTACATGGACAGGGAAAGGGGTTTTTGGAAATGTGATAGGAAACAGGTCCTCATTTACTCCCAGTAATGGAGCAATTATCATCAACAACCTGAACAGGTTGGATGGTGGTAACTATACTCTTCAAATCTTTGATTCAAATGGAGCGAAATCAGAGCAGCGGAGTCTACAGTTGACCATTCAAGGTAAATAACTAACTTAACTACATATATCTCATGGTCTACACATGCCTGTATCTATGCCTGTTCTGTATTAGAAACTGTACTGAATGACCAAGACTCTGTTAATATCACAAGTCATCTGAGTGTTCTTCCTCCAGCTCCTGTGTCCTCTGTCTGGCTGGTCTCTAAGTGTCTGTCCCAGGGAGAGATGAGGGTGTCCTGCTCCTCTGAGGGAGGGGACAGTCCTCAGTACAGCTGGACTCTGGGTGGACGCAAGCTGAATGGTGCTGAGCTCCTTTCTGGAAATAATGAGAGTAAAAACATCACTCTGAAACAAAATGTCTCAGGAACACTGGTCTGCTCAGTCAACAACCACGTCAGTCGTGTCTTTGCAGAAAAGATGATATCTACCTGTGGTGAGTGAGAGCGTGAGTAGAAAACATGATTATGATCACTCTGCACATCAGTCATTAATCTGTTTTTTCCAACAGGCTTCATATTCATTGAATGCATCTCCAATGGGACGTACATATCACAGTGGGTGCTTAAAGCCAATAACACCCTGTGTATTGAACCAGTCACTACTGAGGGTAAGGAGACTGCCATCACAGTGTCAATTACACCCTCCACTAATATCACATTCTCCTCCAATGTGACTCACTCCATCAGAGCTGGCCCATGGTACATTAGTAAGTGAAAACCAACTAACTGAACTGGATTCATTAAAGTAATTTCCCCATTTTTCTTTATCAGTCTCCATAAAGACACCTGCATTCTTTTTCTGACTTAAGGATCTGCTTGTCTCTTCTGTCTTTTATTGACATGTGATTTTTGTGTCTCTTCATCTGAACAGATCACTTCTTGCTCATTTATGGTTTGCAAGTAGCTGTGGCAATCATTCTATTAAGTTGGGCTGGTGCCTACATTGCTTGGAAGAAAAAGACTGAGCGCTCCCATGTCCCTTGGCAGACACGATACTAATACAACTCTGTTATGATGGTTGAAATGAGAAGTTCTGCATCCGAACTTTAACTTTCTGAAACCAGCACCATAGTGTCACCTCTCACCGGCTGTGATTGGCCATTTGTCTTAAGTTTGTGAAAATAGAAATTCTTCTTGTTTTCATTCCTCTCAAATTTACTTTTTAGCTGCTTTCCATAAATACTTTCCCATAAAAAAGGTCCGTCAGTGTTTTCTGCATTGTTATTACTGTGAAGCTCTGATAGAACAAAGTTTATAGATTGTAACTCTAGTTCTACGCTTACAAGTTGACTCGCCTGACTTCTTTATTTTGTTCTATTCATTTATTTATTTAAATGTTTGCATTTTTTAAAACTATTTTAACGATTAAAGAGTTTGGTCTTAATTACAGAGCTTTGCCTAGAGCTGCTCTTTATGGAAAGTGTCTTGAGAGAACACTGTTGGCACTATATGAATAAAGATTGATTGATTGATTGATTGATTGATTGAATGTGATTTTACATTCAAAACATGTTTAGAGCATTGTGTATGAAGGCCCACAGTGTCATTTTATGCCATAAAGATATGTGCTTATTCACAAGTATGATTAAAGTGTTTCGCTCTTAATAGACCTAATTATGTAATTATTATTATTATTACAGATGTAGTTCTGTTTTGCTTCCATGTTTTCAAAGAGTTACATCGCTGGATGCTGTGAAAGCTTTTACCAGGATAGAGTGACATTGTTTGATATTCTCTCCAAATGTAGTTTTGGACCAATGATTATTTGTATTATTTTATAATTACAGTGAGAGGGAAGCCATTCCCCTAAACAGTCCTTCACATCTTGGTACTGCCCCTTTCCAATGGAGACCACAAGGATATACCATGGGACAAGACTTGTGAACAAAATATAGACCTAGAAGTAGTGGTGGGTTTCAAGATGTGTACTTATATTATCTGGCTGATAATGCTAGAATCAACTTGAACAAGGACAACTCTTTAATTCAGTTTATCTTAGAGGAGGTTAAAAACATTTTTACAGAAATATTTAGGCTAACCCTAACCCCCTATGAATTGCTGGAGGCAGAATACTGGCAAACAATACACGGCAGTGTTGAGGTATAAATTAATTGGGTCAGATTATCAAGGGCATCAAGTTGAACAATCTGTTGGATTTAAGAGATTCAGATTTCCATATTTACAATTAAGATCAAAGTTGAGATTGCTTATTTCAATCAACATGCTCATGTGGTTTAATGTTGATTGGGACATTAATTAATTGAGGGGGAGTGCCTCAGGGAGGAGAGGAGTTTTGGTGCTACAAGTTGTTGTATGTGGATTTAGCCGTATCCCTGAATGCAGCATCATATTTCAAAAAACACAACAGCTGTATCAAAACGTGAAAGATACAAAATTGTACACCATCGTGGAGAAATATAATAATGGTGAGATTGAGAGCACCAAAATCTTTCAAACAGTTCATACAGAGACGGCGGTCTCTGTAGAAGTGTGCGCTTCAGAGAGTTTCACACACAGGATATTAATAGTGCACAGTACATGGGGTGAATCATCATGATGTATATCAAAACAGCTTATCTTGTGCGTGCAGTTGGGGTAGGAATGAGGAAGAACATGTAGTTACATACAGTTCTCTTCTATCACATGAAGACACAATCAGCACACACAGCAATTTTCCCTTTACAACACATAAAATTTACGCATCGGGCTTATATAACACCTTGTAGACTAAAGAAAATGCGTTGTTCACATTTGTGCCAGCATCTCAGAGGGGTAGGAACATTTATTCACCTTTTGTGGCTCTGCCCTCTAGTGGGGAGCTTTTGGAATGAGATAATTTAAAGATTGTCTTCAATTCTAGATATAAAAATACTCATATGTCTATTAGTCTGCTTGGTAGGCACAAGGGCTGAAAATGCACAGTCATTGCTAACACATCACATCCTTGTATTAGCTTTTTTGTCAATTAAACATTATGATGATCTGAAAATTGCATAAACCAAATTGCTTTATTATTAATTTATTACAAGACTTCGTGAATATATTGTCAACATAGTGGCAGGCAGCTTCAGTAACAGATTTAATTTAGTTGCTTTCTAGTGTTGTCATATATTCATAATCTGTGAATAGAAAAGTCAAGGATCAGTCAGTCCAGGTAAGTTACCTTTTTGTTCACATTTTGATCACAGACTGTAGCTTTAATGACTGCTGAGAACTGAATGACATTTCCAGACTCATCATCAGTATTGTACAGTACACTGGTTTACAGAGGAGCTGCGGTCGCGTCTAGCTAATCAATTCAATTCAATTCAATTTTATTTGTATAGCCCAATATCACAACAGAGTGTCTCATAGTGCTTTACAAAGTTCACTGAAATAAGCAAGTGTAAGCGAACAAACAATCTAATAAAGAGTCCAGCAGTCGATGAGGCCAATGGATCAGTCCGGTGGATCAGTCCGGTGGATCAGTCCGAGGCATCACCTGCCCTTTATGACCCTCCTTCTTTGGGAAGGAAAAACTCAAAAAACCCAGTGGGAAAAGAGAAACCCCCGGGAGCACCACAGTGAAGGAGAGATCCAGCTCCCAAGGACGGACAGGCTGTAGCCTAGGACAGACGCACATCCATTGGCTGATGGAGAACCACATCAGCAGGACCAGGACCAGGATCCATAGGAACCAGGGAACCACATCAGCAGAACCAGGACCAGGATCCACAGGAACCAGAGAACCACATCAGCGGGACCGGGACCAGGACCCACAGGAACCAGAGAACCACATCAGCAGGGCCAGGACCAGGATCCAAAGGATCCACAGGAACCTGAGAGATGAGAAAGCACAGAAACGCTCCGGGGAAGATAGCAAGTTAGAGGCAGACATTTGGCTGACATGAGACATAACGATGGAGAGGAAGAGGAGGAGAGAGGAGCCCAGTGCACCATAGGAGTCCCCCGGCAGTCTGAGCCTATAGCAGCATAACTAGGGGCTGGTCTAAGGCCTGATCCAGCCCTTAAATATATGCTTTGTCAAAAAGGAAGGCTTTTAGTCTACTCTTAAATGTAGAGAGGGTGTCTGCCCCCCGAACCCAAACTGGAAGGAGATTCCACAGGAGAGGAGCCTGATAGCTGAAGGCTCTGCCTCCTGAACTACTTTTGGAGACTTTGGGAACCACCAGTAGACCTGCATTCTGGGAGCGCAGTGCTCTAGTGGGGTAGTACGGTACTATAAGCTCTTTAAGATATGATGGGGCCTGACCCTTAAGAGCCTTGTAGGTGAGGAGAAGGATTTTAAACTCTATTCTAGATTTTACTGGAAGCCAATGAAGAGAAGCCAGTACAGGAGAAATGTGGTCTCTTCTTTTAGTTCTCGTGAGAACACGAGCAGCAGCGTTCTGGACCAACTGGAGAGTCTTTAACGACTTATTGGGGCAGCCTGATAATAAAGAGTTACAATAGTCCAACCTAGAAGTGACAAATGCATGGACCAATTTTTCTGCATCATCAGTGGATATGATGGGCCTGATTTTGGCAATATTACGTAGATGGAAAAAGGCAGTTCTAGAAATCTGTTTAATGTGGGAGTTAAAGGACAAATCCTGATCAAATAAGACTCCCAGATTCCTCACAGTGGAGCTGGAGGCCAGAGTAATGCCGTCCAGAGCAGTTAAGGTAGTAGAAAAGCTGTCTCTGAGGTGTCTGGGGCCGAGCAAAATAACTTCAGTTTTATCTGAATTTAGCAGCAGAAAGTTGCTGCTCATCCAGGACTTTATGTCCTTAAGGCAGATTTGAAGTTTAATCAACTGATTGGGTTCATCTGGCTTTATTGATAAATATAATTGTGTATCATCTGCATAACAGTGGAAATGAATGGAGTGCTTCCTGATAATATTACCAAGAGGAAGCATATATAAGATAAAGAGTATTGGTCCAAGCACTGAGCCTTGTGGAACTCCATGTCTAACCTTAGTGTGGACAGAGGATTCGTTATTAATATGTACAAACTGAAATCGATCTAATAAATAGGACTTAAACCAGCTTAATGCAGTTCCTTTTATACCAATGAACTGTTCCAGTCTCTGTAACAGGATGTGATGGTCGATGGTGTCGAAAGCAGCACTCAGGTCTAACAAGACCAGGACAGAGAGAAGTCCTCTGTCTGATGCCATAAGGAGGTCGTTTGTAACCTTCACCAGTGCTGTCTCTGTGCTGTGGTTCGCTCTAAAACCTGACTGAAAATCCTCAAATAGACTATTACAGTTTAAAAAATTACACAGCTGATTAGCTACAACTTTCTCCAGGATCTTGGAGAGAAAGGGAAGGTTGGATATAGGTCTATAGTTAGCTAACACACCTGAATCAAGAGTAGGCTTTTTCAGGAGAGGTTTAATTACTGCTACTTTAAAGGACTGCGGTACATAGCCTGTTAGCAAAGACTGATTGATCATATCCAGTAAGGACGTGTTAATTAGGGGCAGGACCTCTTTAAGGAGTCCAGTAGGAATGGGGTCTAGGAGACATGTTGACGATCTAGATGAGGAGATTATTGAGGTCAATTCAGCAAGATCAATTGGAGAAAAACAGTCCAAGTACACATCAGGTCTAACAGCTGTTTCTATGGTTCCTAGGTTTGAGGTTGGACCAGACCCTGTTAAGGGCAGGAGGTGTTGAACTTTGTCCCTAATAGTTAGGATTTTATCATTAAAGAAGCTCATGAAGTCGTTACTGCTGAGCTCTAAGGGAACACAAGGATCAATAGAGTTCTGGCTCCTTGTCAGCCTAGCTATTGTGCTAAAAAGGAATCTAGGGTTGCTTTTATTTTCTTCTATTAATGAGGAGTAGTAGGCGGCTCTGGCATTACAGAGGGCCTTTCTATAGGTTTTAAGACTATCTTGCCAGATTAAACGGGATTCTTCCACTTTGGTGGCCCGCCATGTCCTTTCTAGCCTTCGTGAGTGTTGCTTAAGCTCACGTGTCTGGGAGTTATACCAGGGAGCTTGTCTCTTTTCTTTAATTCTCTTCTTTTTTAGAGGGGCAATAGAGTCTAGTGTCATTCGCAGTGAACCTGCAGCACTATCGACCAGATAATCAATTTGGGAGGGGCACAGATTAACACGGGGGTCATCCACAGCACAGGGACACACTGGCTGAAATACTGAAGGAATCACCTCCTTAAACCTGTTGTCCACACCAGAAGGTGTACAAGTATAAAGACAAAGAGAAATAATGACCATGATCCATTTCAGTCCAGCCACACCTTTGTATATGTATATCAGTGGAGAGTAAATTTAGTTTCAGCTGTCGACATGCTCCAATTGGCCACACCTCATTTGGATCCACTCTCAGATCACATGGACCCTGAGCACATGCATCTCCTGTGCATGTGTCCTGAGGCCCTGACACATTGTATGAAAAAGAGTTTTTTTTTTTTTTTTTTTTCTTTAGGGAAGTTAATGACACCCTGATCACAGGTAATTTTTCTTGGATTGATTGCAATCTGTTTTTTTTTTTCTGTTTGTCTGTCCTCCACACAGCTAGCTTTATACAAAGTGGATGATGCACGCCCAGACGTATCAATGTCTAAATCACCAAATGAGCAATGGAGACATCTTGGCCCATTCATGCGTCACTGTGAGGCTGTCTCCGATTGGGAAGCGACCGAAAACCCACAAATCATGTTCTCTCCGTCGACTAACAATCCGTCGCACTCCATACCAGACAAAGGTCAAAGAGTTACGGTCTGTCCATCTGGTTGAAGAGAGCCATGACACACGAGTATTCAAAACACTGTGGCTCTCCTCAAACATCTGGCTGCAACTGGATATAAGGCTAGCCTGTCAAAATTATAGATATAGTTAATTATAATTAGAGACGTAGTAGGCTATGCTCCGTTGACTTTATTTGAACCACATTCTGCGTCTCTGATTTTGACTTAACAACATTCTTCTCATTTGTCTGAAGCACGTTCCTGAAATACCACACCTGTCTCCTGGATATGCCTAATGTCACTCTTAACGCACATGAGAATGAGGAAAAGAACGCGAAACAATCTCAGTCCTTATGAAATTTTGTTTGCAGCACCTCCTCACATCGGGACAGAAGCGCCAAAGACCCTGCATGAATATGAATGATATGCTAACCTATTGTGCTAACCTATCCTCAGCTCTGTCTGATGTAAGGAAACAGATGATAGCTGCCTTTCCAAAGGAAGCCACTAATTCTCTTCACAGTTTGCAACAACATAGTGGTGAAGGACTTCAGGAGAAAGAAGCTTGCAGGTGGCAGGGACCGTTCCAAGTGTTACTCGTCACCCACACGGCCGTGAAGGTGGCTGAAAGAGCAACTTGGATCCACGCCAGCCACTGCAGGAAAGTTCCTGAGCCTGCAGTAGAGGGAGCAAATCAAGGCGAAAAGCATCCAACGTTGATCCATACCCACTAGAGTGTGAGCCTAGCGCCGCTTAGTGGCTACGCTGAAAACACTGTTAGAAGCATCAGAGAAAGATAGATGACATCACAACATACCAAGTGACGCCCTGACAATTTCGTGCCACCACAGAGGGAGATCTACACCCGAAGAAAATTTGCAACTAGATATTATAGTATCAAAACATTGACATTACATACTTAATCAGTTTGCAGAAAGTTTGTAATTGATCAAATTTGTGAGTTTGATTGTCAGTGTCTCTGGTGTTGACAAGGAGAAGTAACCTAACGGTGCCAACAATCTCCTGCTCGTGGAAACCTAGCGGTGATAACACAAGTGAGCCTTCACCATACGGGTCAGTTACTCCATACAAACTGACTGGCTGACATTCAAACAGCTTAGAACAAACTATTGTACAATAGAAAGACATCGTTCATGGCACCCATTTAGGCACCCTGGACTTTGTGGGGTAAGAGGTACATTATGTGTGTTTCTCTGGATTGCAATAGTGATAGTAATTCCAATACTGTTGACGTTTAACAAAAGTGATGACACTGACCTGACCAACTCGACTAGACTTACCCTAACCCACAACTGAACCAAAAGAGAAGCCAAGAATACACATGGTTTCAGTTGACTAATTTTACAGCACGACCCCTGACAAACGACACTTGTGTAATATGCATGGGTGCAGCACCTCCGCGACACTTCACTGGTATTCCTTCTGAAATCAACCCCTTTTAAGTGTTGGTCCAAGGTAGTTAATGTGAAATATGTAAACCACACCGACCTGTACACCCGTATGGGTATTTATAATGATTCTCAATGGAGCCTCAGTTATGTACATTGTTTATTAGCAGCAGGCAACAGCCTGGCAGGGAGAGTGGAGCCATGGAAGTCCCAGTGTAAGGTTCCACGGCGACGCCTTAGCCTGCCGCCTGGAGAGGGATTAGTTACCGGTGAATTGGACGGGGCTATGTGCTCATGTGGTGCTGGTACAGGAAGTTCACCTGGCCGTAGGACCATTTGGACAGAATTCCAGACGGGATATTAACTTACCTTCCGTGGACGCTAGAGTATACATTGATGCTATTGGGCAACCAAGGGGAGTTCCGAATGAGTACAAAGCCCGAAACAAAATAGCAGGGTGTTTCACTCACTTCATTCCATTCATTGGTACTGCTATTGAAGCTCAGAACACAGAGTGGATAAATTACATCTATTATAACAACTATTATAATAGCAACGTTTCTTGAACCACACCACCGCTGCAATTCAGGGTGTAGCTGAACAACTGAGTGCAACTTCTCAGATGACATGGCAGAACAGATTAGCTCTAGATATGATACTGGCAGACCGAGGAGGTGTCTGTGCACTGATAGGTGACCAGTGTTGTACCGTTATTCCAAATAACCCAGGCTCAGATGGAACAATAACCAAGTCTTTGAACCAGCTGAAAGCTTTGCAAATTGAGCTGGCAGAAAACTCAGGTGTACCTGATCATCTTGGTTGGCTTAGAGACGCTTTCAGACAATGGAAACCATTGATCCTGTCAATAACAACTGGCATCCTTGTGTGCCTGCTGATTCTGGCATTAGTAGGGTGCTGTCTTATTCCATGCGGAAAGGCTTTCACAAGTCGTGTGGTCTCATCATCCGTCATCACCACGTTGTCTATGTATACACCCTTACTAACTGACCCTCCACTCACGACTGACCAACCTGACTTATTTCCCATACCTGACTATGACACGTCGTCTGATGAAGAAGATGGGACAATTCATGTGTAAGTATGACCTACACCATGACAGATTTATACTTCATTGATAAGCTTGCTACATCCTCAGATCTTTTGGATCACAAAAAAAAAGCTTTCTGCAATATTATTTATGCACAGCATAACTTAATGATGAGATGTCTTAAATCACATAATGTGACTTGCCATGTCTGATGTTATATGCCTGTGAAAATACCGTTGGACCTGATAGCATCAACGTTTGAGTGAATTTTACATTTATTCTATTTTTCTTAACTTTTTTTTAAGGAGCATTTTTGACCTGTGTGATTTTGTAATGAAAAGGGGGGAAATGTGATGGAAAAATACTGAAATGACAATTAGTTGTTGATGACCTTTGAAAGCACAAGTGTAACAACACTGAGACATGCCAAATGTATATATCTGCCCTGTAACTGATCCTAAGAAAAGGACATGGCGAAAACAGGAAAACACCTGGAGTTGAGTTTGAGGGCATTTGATCAGAAAACAGGAAACCACCTTGATTTTAGCGTTGGGGAGGATGACCAGAAATTAGGGAGTTACCTTGGCTATTGTCACTCTTTGTGTCTGTGATTTATAATGCTATGTTTTACTTAGATTCTTACCTTATAAGGAAGAAAACCATTTGTGCTTATGATACGCCCAATTGCCTACAATATTCTGTCTGATATCTCCTTGTGCCAGTCAACTCCTTCACTCTCCTGTGGTGTGGATGACTTGACTCTCTTGCGCAAGATAATAAAGAGTTCAGTTTGCTTGACATTGTACCGAGCTTGTGTGGCATGAGGAGCTCAGGCAACCTTAATCTAACGTCACCATGAACTTAGCCACGCAGGTCAGATACCACTGGGCAGGACCTGTTTTCAAAAATCAATTTTATTAATAAACTTAATCATAAGAAAATAAACAAAATCACACACCAGATCAAACACTTGATAAAATGGGCAGAAAAATATAAAACCACAGGGCTGGGGGCTTACCATGCGGCAGGATAACCAAGAAGGAAGAAGGAGTCCCTCAAATGAATCACCCGTGACACTGCAAATACACACGCACACAAAATCAAAAAAAAGGAGGGAGGGGACCGTGAAGAACGCACCACCACCAGGAAGTAACTGCCGCAGTCAGCCCACAGCACCTGAAAGCAGCAGAAACACACAGATTAATACAACGTGCCCATAAACATAACAAAAACTGGTGTGGACTAAACAAAGAAATCCCAAAGAAACAATGATTTAATAACTAAAAAAACAATAAATGAAGCAAAATAAATTTATGTAAATATACAAACAAATCAGATTAACACAATACAAATGAAACCAAAATACCAAACAAATTACTAAATCTATCATTAGACAATCAAACGAAAAAAAGAACTTAATTTGTGAAGGTCTTCTTCATAAGGCCCGTGTCACGAGGTGTGGACAGCCACGCATTTCCAGACGGTGCGTGACACCATTAGCCTTATGTTACAAAACGGGACAGTCAGCCGCTGAACCAAAGCAGAGTCCTCTCTGCGCTGACCCCACGCCGCAATGGAACCAAACACAAAACAAAGAGAAACCAGAAGAATACAAAAATAACAAGAAGAATACAAAAATAACAAGAACCAAAACAGCAGTGTAGTCCAGGGAGTGATGATAGCAGCGGGCAGGCAGTTGCTCCAAGCAGCGCAGCAAATCCCCAAGCCCCCGGAGGATATGGGCCTCGATGGTTGGCTCAACCGCACAGCCTAAAAGTTACGCTCTATGTTAGCAAGGTAAACGGCAGACAAAAGGGCAGGCAGACAACGTGGAATCTACGTACCGGAGCGAGCAAGTGACCGTACACAGTGGTGCGCCAGTGAATCTCTCGCTCTCTCTCTCTATCTCTCTCTCTCTCTCTCTCCTGCCCCGGCCGTCAGCCGCGCTGAAAGGAGCGGAGATCTTGTGATTCCCACACACGCTAACGTGCAACCGAAAGGAAGAAAGACGGCAGGGTACTCACCTGGGAGGAAACTCAGGGTGCCCGAATGGGAAACCCCAACACACGGTGCACGCACCAAACAAAGGGGCTGCCACGCCACACAGCGCTGCCACGCCGCACCAGTCACCACGGGAGTCAGCAAAGCGCGGAAGAGACCTGTACTGCCGCCACAGCCCTGAACTTAAAAGTTCCCCTGGCACCGCCCTGCAATCAATACCTGCGCCGCACCTGGCACCGCCCCACCATCAATACCTGCGCCGCTGGCACAGTGCCCAGCCGTCACAGTGCCCAGCAGTGGCAAAAAGGGGGAACAACACCCGGCCACACTTGGTTTTATTTCAAATAGCGATTTTCCACTACGGGGGACATTGGGGAAAGGAGTCTAATAGTTCCACAGACAAAGAAACATGCGGTCTTCACCATGTGCTATTCACCGTATAGTGAAGCACAACAGTTATTATTAGTATTATTACGATTATTATTATCATTATTATCATGATGTCATGTTAGTCCTGCAGGATGTTCTGTGAAGTGATATATTGCAAAGATTTCAGTGTGAAGAAACCTCCTTTAATAGCAGGGTGTATTGTGAAACGACAGGATTGTTTCCCAGCAGTCTGGATTGTGTAAAATAATGAATGGCCTCAATGCCCACACACATATCACTTCTGTCAGCGCTGGTAAACGGTCATGAAACCCTTTTATCAGCTCTTATCTTGTTCCAGTGATGATGTTAATGATTTGACGCATAAGGTGGGTCTGTGCTGAAAGACTGTTTATAAAGAGCACGGCAGCTTTCACGTTCACAACAGTTGATACTGATTTTCTACAAGGTAAGAAGGATATTACAGCTTCAAGAGTTCAGCTGTCGCAATTTGAAATTTAGACATTAGAGAATTATAATCCTTTTGAAAAAAATGTAGATCACATCCTGATTCTGTTTTCCTCCAGACCTTCATCATGTTGGCCATGAAGACTGAGCTGCTCATCTCTCTCCTCTGTGTCACACTCTCTGCAGCAGGTAAGACTCCAAACAGCAGTACTGACAATTCACCTTAACTTCAAGACCAAACAGGATGTTAATGTCTTACAAAATCAGCTCATATGATCTTCAGGTTAATGTATGGTCTGTAAATTTACAGACAACTCAGTCTATTTGGTTAGAGAAGAACTGTTGTCGAGGTTGAACACAAAGCTTGGTCTCTAGTGTTAAAGACAAGCTCCAGCTGTCCTCCAGAGCAAACCACCAACCACAAGAGGTATTGTTTGCAGGACAACGTAAGCACAGGGGGTTCCACTGTACTGTAGTCTTGCAGCATACTGAGTTACAAAAAAGGTCGGCGATGCTAAGATCATGATCAAACAAACGATTAACAAACTCTTGACATTAACTACATAGCTAACCGAATGTGTTTCCTCTCAGTTGATTCATTGGAACAGGCCGTTGGCGTTTCAGCCACAGCTCAGTGTCTTTTAACCTGCTGTCACTCACTGTTGACAGCGGCAAAACGTCCACAGTTATTTATTTATTTATCATGTTCATTATTACCTTTCTGTCTGAAATAAGACAAATATTTTTCACTGTTGATGCTTTGATACTCATTTGACATGTGTTTTATGTCGTGTTTTTCCTCTCAGCTGTGCCGGTTGCAGATGTCCAACAAGCTGAACTCGTAGCCCCAGGTAAGTGTCTGTTTAGCTGCTTTCTACCCTTTGACTCCTGTTAAAGCTGTTAAGTTCTGATGTTTGATATTAGCAGTGAACTAAAAGGACAGTTTGGGATATGAGGTCACTAAAGCCATATGTTATATTTATATAATTTTCTTTAAGGAGCTGATCATGTTCTTCCTCTCAGATGTGGCAGTAGCAGATGTCCAACAGGAGGAAGCTGCTCTTCCAGCCTCAGGTCAGTGTCTGGCGCTCCACTCTTATTGATCTTTACAGACTCCTGAACACTGAACATATTTACAGCATCATGTTCTGACCTCGCTTTAGATGACACAGCAAACATTGCGCTGGAGAATCTAACGAAGGCCAACGTACCACGGTAAGCTCATTTCAAGAAGCAATACACAGTAACAGTAATAACATTAAACACAGTGTTGTAGTGACTCTAAATTGTCCGTAGGTGTGAGTGTGAGCCTGAATGGTCGTCTGTCTCTATGTGTCGGCCCTGTGACTGACTGGCGACCGGTCCAGGCTGTAACCAACCTGCAGATTTGACATATTGGAAATAAACAACTATCTTTTTTGACATTTGAGAATAAAGACTGGATGCAGAGGAAACGGCTTTGTCCAGAAAACAAAAAGAAAAATTAGAAATGAATCGATAAAGCTCACTTAATAACACTCTTTATCTTGTTTCAATCTGTACACATTTATTACACATCTATTCTAAGCTAAGCTAAACTAATACTTCTGGCTCTATCCTCAAATGTATTGAACAGACATGACAGTGGTGTCAAACTCCAGCAAACAAACAGATAATAAACATTAGCACGCCTCCGTTGACTGATGCCTAACTGTACATTCTGTGTCAAAATAAAGGTTAAATGTTACATTTAACTGTTTAGAGGGAGCATCTTCAAATTGTCCTCAAGGATGGCAACCATACCAGGACAACTTGTCATGATCCTGCTGTCTTTTTCCCTCTTGTGTGTTTTGTCTCCCCCTGTCTGTCACCGGAGTGGAATCAGGAGGGTCATCTTTCCACACACCTGCAGTAATCACTCACCTGGTCCTCATCAGCAATCTAGCCTCTACTCCTCCCCAGTCTTTTTAAGCCCAGTTCACTCTCTCCCTCACTGCCAGAATCTCCATTTCCCTCGTGGTTACATACGGCTCCTTGTATCACTATTCCCTAGCGTTTGCCTTTTTGCTTCCTTCCCTCGTCCTGGCCCTGTCTGATTGTTTCCCCAGGTCTCCAGCCCGCTCCCTCCTGGTCTCCTCCCCGGCCCTGTCTCCCTCATCTCCAGCCTGCTCCCTCCTGGTCTCCTCCCCGGCCCTGTCTCCCTCATCTCCAGCCTGCTCCCTCCTGGTCTCCTCCCCAGCCCTGTCTCCCTCATCTCCAGCCTGCTCCCTCCTGGTCTCCTCCCCGGCCCTGTCTCCCTCGTCTCCAGCCTGCTCCCTCCTGGTCTCCTCCCCGGCCCTGTCTCCCTCGTCTCCAGCTTGCTCCCTCCTGGTCTCCTCCCCGGCCCTGTCTCCCCCGTCTCCAGCCTGCTCCCTCCTGGTCTCCTCTACGGTCTGGTTCCTTCGTCTCCACCACCGGTTCAGTCCCTCACTCCACCAGCCTGCACCTCCCGGCTTTCTCCTTGTGCTCTGTTCAATAAACTTTCCATTCTCCAACCCTAGTCGGTGTCAGTCTGCATTGTGGGTCCAGCCAGCTCGGTTCCTCACAACACAACTGTTACCTGCTGGTCAACCTCACTTACTCCTGGAGTAATGCAGAGGTAAGACGTAGATGTGCATGTCTAATTCCGTCTGACTTACATTTAAGAAACTTGACGAGACATAACATCCTCTTTATTTGTAGTCTGTTCTGTATTTGGGGGTTTTTTTTGTTTGTTTTTTTGTAAAGCTGATGCTATAAAGTTTACCCACACTGCAATAAATGAATAAATAAATACAAGAATTGATCAACTCACTGACCTTAAATGGTATCTATGTACGCAGATAGTTTTGGTTTTAATTGTGTCTGAGGTTGCTGCCTCCAGTTTTAAATGAGGCGCTCACAGTGCTGACATAACATCTGTCTTCCTCTGACTTTTCAGTAGACAGCAGATCATTGAATCTGCTCTCTGTTCCACCTTTGTGTTCATGCCTTTACTTGTGTGTCCTCCCTCTCTCTGGTCTCTTCCCCGGCCCTGTCTCCCTCGTCTCCAGCTTGCTCCCTCCTGGTCTCCTCCCCGGCCCTGTCGGCCCTGTCTCCCCCGTCTCCAGCCTGCTCCCTCCTGGTCTCCTCTACGGTCTGGTTCCTTCGTCTCCACCACCGGTTCAGTCCCTCACTCCACCAGCCTGCACCTCCCGGCTTTCTCCTTGTGCTCTGTTCAATAAACTTTCCATTCTCCAACCCTAGCCGGTGTCAGTCTGCATTGTGGGTCCAGCCAGCTCGGTTCCTCACAACACAACTGTTACCTGCTGGTCAACCTCACTTACTCCTGGAGTAATGCAGAGGTAAGACGTAGATGTGCATGTCTAATTCCGTCTGACTTACATTTAAGAAACTTGACGAGACATAACATCCTCTTTATTTGTAGTCTGTTCTGTATTTGGGTTTTTTTTTTTTTTTTTTTTTTTTTTAAAGCTGATGCTATAAAGTTTACCCACACTGCAATAAATGAATAAATAAATACAAGAATTGATCAACTCACTGACCTTAAATGGTATCTATGTACGCAGATAGTTTTGGTTTTAACCCTTTAGGCGCTTTAGGCGTTTTTTCAAGAAAATATAGCCTTTTGAAATCTTGATATCAAAATTGTATAAGTTGAAAGTAGTTTGAGATAAAGGTATACTGTCAATGAGAAAATTGTTCAGTATGACTCAAAGTCTGTGATGGGAGTGAAATTATTCATCTAATTTGCATATTATGACGTCACAAGGTGGCGGACATATTGGAAAATGTTCAATTTTGATATCAAGGTTTCAAAAGGCTATAACTTTAAAGTGGTTTGAGATAAAGGCATACTGTAAATGTGAAATATCTTTAGTATGAAACGAAATTTGGGATAGGCTCCAGAATTCATCATTCAGAAAAAGAGAGATGAAATCAATGGGCTCAGAATTTGTCAGATCGTCTCCACAATAACCAACAGGCTCATCAAAATTTCGGATCCACTTTTGATACTCTTCCTCTTCTCTCAAGAACTGCCAGCCATCATCATCATTATCATCACCGCCGTGATTTATGGTGCGGCGATGAACGCCACCTCCGCCGCTATTAGCGGTGTGTTTTCTCCCGCGTCTGCCACGACAACCGCGGTTGTTTTCATCCCCGCTACATTCACCCATATTTGCGGTGTTATGAGCCCCCCTGCCACCTCGACCACGTCCCCTGCTTGACGATCGCAGAACGCTTCACCCCGGCCACGCTGAGGCTATACCATGTGCTGATTGTGGACTATGGCGCGCGGACTCGCCGTCACTACTAATGTCAGTTTCTGCTTCACTGGACAACTGCATGTCTTCCTCCTCGGAATCGGAGTCAGCCAGTACCTGACAAAGTACTTAGTTGATGGTAAACCGACCTCTCGGCATCATGAGTAAATGAAAAAACACTCTTTCGCTCTCGCTACGCTCTGCACTACTACTTCTGCTTCGCCGCCGCGTCTCTGCGCCGGAGGGTGTTTTACAAACTCTTTTTACTGTAATTCTTTGAATAGAACCACGCCCACAAATGCTGCTCAGATTACAGGCACACATGTCCGCCATGTCCTGGTGAAAAGTAATAACAAGATTCGGCACCACATTTATAGAAACAGTCTGTTTTATTCAGCAATGTTGCTTGTCGCAATTTTGCGACTTTGGCGCTTAGAGGGTTAATTGTGTCTGAGGTTGCTGCCTCCAGTTTTAAATGAGGCGCTCACAGTGCTGACATAACATCTGTCTTCCTCTGACTTTTCAGTAGACAGCAGATCATTGAATCTGCTCTCTGTTCCACCTTTGTGTTCATGCCTTTACTTGTGTGTCCTCCCCTCTCTCTGTCCAGTTTCTGTGTGAGAGCTTGGGTGCAAGTCTGGCGTCAGCCCACAATCTGTGGGAAGACAGGTTCCTGAAGCAGCTGGCCTGGAAGGCTGGTTTCTTAACAGCCTGGATAGGTGGATACAGATTCCAGGTCTGATAAGCTTTACAAAAAGTGACTTTTCCACAATGCTGTAACAAACAAACGCTCACTGTACGTGAAACCATCTCCTCCGCAGGGCTTCTGGAGGTGGGATGATGGTACACCGTTCAACTACAACAACTGGTACTCCCATAACAGCCCAAGCAGCTATGACTGTCTCTATTTGAACAGCCAAGGTAAGACCACACACTGAAGTGAAGGGATGAATCGGCTTCCACACTAGCAATTGAATTGTTTGGAAATGAGACATTTAGCATTTGTTTTTAAGGGCCTACACCCCAGCAGTGTACAGTGTAAATGATATATGTATGAGGGGTGAATGGGATGAATCCATGAGGACTCAGCTGTTCTTTGTCGTGTATTGGTTAGATTTTCCTTGTTTTGAATGAGACTGACAACACAGCTTTAATCAGTAGCTGTGTATGTTGTTGATCTGCAGACAGTCGAGGCTGGTCCAATGTGCGCTGCCACTTAGGACATCCATTCATCTGCTCACTTAAAGTCATCTACTGCTAGTGACTATCACAGACCATCCTGATACAGGGATCAACAGCTGTTGCATGTTGCCAATTGTGGCAACCAGTGCCTTCCATGGATTGTTTACAATGGCATACATATCACCTTACCTCTCTGGTAAGGCAAGTGTATTGATGATTGAATAGTTTTGTTTTTCAGATGCTCTGTGCAGATAGAAAATAAATAGTTTCGTAAACGTTCCTACTGTCATTATTTTGTGTGTTATGCTTTGTACTGAGACTGTATTCTCCACTGTGTGAGAATCTTAAAGCCACAATATGAAAACAGCTGAAGTGGGTTTGCATTATTTCATATTTTTTCAGGAATACAAGTGCAGATGTTTCTGAACACTTTGGGGCCCTAATCGACATCTTACACTGGTGACCCACCAAACCAAAACCCCTCACACTAAGGCTTCAAATTCCCGGTCATTTTAATATTTCGGAATGAATGACTAGTCATACTTTACTCTCAATAATTTTTGATTAAATACACAACAAATAATTTTTGATTAAAGCACAAGTATTTATAACTGTGTACAAGAAGTGTTCATTAATTTTATTTTATTTTTTCTTTGTACTGTTTTCTTGATTTTATGAATTCTTTCTATTTCTTTTTTTTTTTTTTTAATTGTAAATCATCTCTAATGACTCATGTTGGTGTTCACATTATTTTTAGTTGATTTTGTTATTTGATGGTTGTCTGTCTTGTTAAATGTCATGCCAGTAAAGCCTGTTGAAGTGAATTGCACTTAACTGAAAACAGTTTACCAGTTGTCATGGTAATAAAGTTTTTTTTTTTTAAAATTGATTTGTGTTTGTTTGTTTGAAACTCAGAATTCTATTTTGGCTTTGATATCCTGGAACTCCCTGATGTCATGGATGATGACATCTTGAAAAAGTCTATAAGTAAAGTTGGTCAGACACCTTCTGTTACCTTCAGAGTGAGAGCCAGAGCGTACAACTATACTGTGTTTGGAAAGGATTTGGAAGCATTTCACGCCATAAATGTCTTCCCCAACTTCTACTTCGACCTTAGTTACAAAGAAATCTACGATGGTGGAGAACAACGACACACCTTGTCTGCTGGACAGGAGCCTTTGGGATCTGTTTAACGAAACTAGAGTGCCATTGAGTCTTAATGAAATTCGCCCTGTGATGCAGCAGCTATTCGTAGCACTTGACGCCCTGAAAGATATCGGCATCGTACATGGGGACCTGAAACCTGACAACATAATGCTTGTCAACCACAAGGATCAGCCATTCAGGCTGAAGCTCATCGACTTCGGTCTGGCAATTCCAGTCCTCGGATTTTACACTGGGATGATCGTACAGGCTGAACCATACAGGGCTCCAGAGGTGACCCTGGGCCTTCCCCTGTCCGAGGCTATTGACATGTGGTCAGTGGGATGTGTCATGTCCTTCCTGTACTTTGGCTGTAACATCTTCGGTGGAGACTGTGACTATCATAGGATGAAAGCTATGATACACATGCTCGGTCAACCAGAGGATCTCCTGCTGAGTGCTGGCAAGAACACCTCATCGTTTTTCAGCAGAGAGGAGGGCTCCAGCAGTCCAGGGTGGAGACTGAAGTCACCAGAGGAGTACAAGCAGGCCACTGGTAAAGAGCCTGACGTTGAGTGGGAGTTTTTCCAGCAGACAGGAAATCTGGAGTATGAAGTGAAGAATTTCCCAGAGAAAAGCAGAGCTCTTGAATATGAGGATAGGATGGCATTTTTAAGCCTCCTAAAATCGATTCTGCAAATGGACGCTGGAAAGAGAATCACACCCAGGGAAGCCCTAGCACACCCTTTCATCACAATGGTTCACCTGGCTGAGACCATCTCGTATGCAAATGCTGGCCTTCAGCTCATGACCGTTACCCTCTCCCACAGTTTGGATGAGTCAGATAATCCTCTCTCCGACACTGAGGGTTACAGTGGTACCAATGCTGATGTTGACACTTCCTGTAACCAAGATGCAGTACCAGCCACCAGTTGCATCTTTAATGGCCATTCATCAATTCCAAGTTCCAGTGACAAAGACACTATAATATCAGCCAGCAGTGTCTCCTCAGGTGACAGCTCTTCCACTTGGTCCAGTGACGAAGGCTGGGACAGCGAGCCAGTAGGAGACATTGCTACTGCCACTGAGGAAGACTCAGGTGCTGCTCTTCCTCGCAATGACAGCCCTACAAACATGGAGGAGAACAACGACACACCTTATGAACCATTTCAGGTCCAGAGGTCTGATATCCTCCCTGGCGAGTCCACCTGCTACGTGGTGATGGACTTTATAGGTGAGGGAAGTTTTGGCATAGTTGCCAAGTGTGTCGATATGACAACAAACAACTCGGTGGCAGTTAAGATCCTCAGCGACATTGATGACTGCAGCTGGGAATTGGAGATGCTGAAAGCAATCAGCGCTCTTGACCCAGAAAAGACAAACATAGTAAGATTCATGGACAGTTTCACGTACCACAGCTTCTCCTGCCTGGCCTTTGAGATGCTGGACAGGAGCCTTTGGGACCTACTGGACAAAACTAGAAAGCCATTGGATCTTAATGAAATTCGCACTGTGATGCAGCAGCTATTTGTAACATTTGACGCCCTGAAAGATATCGGCATCGTACATGGGGACCTGAAACCTGACAACATAATGCTTGTCAACCACAGGGCTCAGCCGTTCAGCGTGAAGCTCATCGACTTCGGTGCGGCCCTTCCAGTCAGAAAATTATACACTGGCATGACCATACAGGCTCCAGCATACAGGGCTCCAGAGGTGACCCTGGGCCTTCCCCTGTCTGAGGCTTTTGACATGTGGTCAGTGGGATGTGTCATGTCCTTCCTGTACTTTGGTTGTGACATCTTCGGTGGAGACTGTGACTATCATAGGATGAAAGCTATGATACACATGCTGGGTCAACCAGAGGATCTCCTGCTGAGTGCTGGCAAGAACACCTTGTCGTTTTTCAGCAGAGACGAGGGCTCCAGCAGTCCAGGGTGGAGACTGAAGTCACAAAGGGAGTACGAGCAGGCCACTGGTAATGAGCCTGACGTTGACTGGGAGTTTTTCCAGCAGACAGGAAATCTGGAGTATGAAGTGAAGAATTTCCCAGAGAAAGGCAGCGCTCTTGAATATGAGGATAGGATGGCATTTTTAAGCCTCCTAAAATCGATTCTGCAAATGGACGCTGAAAAGAGAATCACACCCAGGGAAGCCCTAGCACACCCTTTCATCACAATGGCTCACCTGGCTGAGACCAGCTCGTATGCAAATGCTGACCTCATGACCGTTACCCTCTCCCACAGTTTGAATGAGTCAGATAATCCTCTCTCCAACACTGAGGGTTACAGTGGTACCAATGCTGATGTTGACACTTCCCGTAACCAAGATGCAGTACCAGCCACCAGTTGCATCTTTAATGGACACTCATTAATTCCAAGTTCCAGTGACAAAGACACTATAATATCAGCCAGCAGTGTCTCCTCAGGTGACAGCTCTTCCACTTGGTCCAGTGAGGAAGACTGGGACAGCGAGCCAGTCGGAGACATTGCTACTGCCACTGAGGAAGACTCAGGTGCTGCTATTCCTCGCAATGACAGCCCTACAAACATGGAGGAGAACAACGACACACCTTACGAACCATTTCAGGTCCAGATGTCTGATATCCTTCCCGGTGAGTCCACCTGCTATGTGGTGATGGACTTTATAGGTGAGGGAGGTTTTGGCAAAGTTGCCAAGTGTGTCGATATGACAACAAACAACTCGGTGGCAGTTAAGATCCTCAAGGACAGGGATGACTACAGCTGGGAATTGGAGATGCTGAAAGCAATCAGCGCTCTTGACCCAGAAAAGACAAACATAGTAAGATTCATGGACAGTTTCACGTACCACAGCTTCTCCTGCCTGGCCTTTGAGATGCTGGACAGGAGCCTTTGGGACCTACTGGAGGAAACTAGAAAGCCATTGAATCTTAATGAAATTCGCACTGTGATGCAGCAGCTATTTGTAACATATGACGCCCTGAAAGATATCGGCATCGTACATGCGGACCTAAAACCTGACAACATAATGCTTGTCAACCACAGGGATCAGCCGTTCAGGGTGAAGCTCATCGACTTCGGTGTGGCCCTTCCAGTCAGAAAATTATACACTGGCATGACCATACAGGCTCCAGCGTACAGGGCTCCAGAGTTGACCCTGGGCCTTCCCCTGTCTGAGGCTGTTGACATGTGGTCAGTGGGATGCGTCATGTCCTTCCTGTACTTTGGCGGTGACATCTTCGGTGGAGACTGTGACTATCATAGGATGAAAGCTATGATACACATGCTGGGTCAACCAGAGGACCTCCTGCTGAGTGCTGGCAAGTACACCTCGTCGTTTTTCAGCAGAGAGGAGGGCTCCAGCAGTCCAGGGTGGAGACTGAAGTCACCAAGGGAGTATGAGCAGGCCACTGGTAACGAGCCTGACATTGAGTGGGAGTTTTTCCAAAAGAATGGAAATCTAGAGTATGAAGTGAAGAATTTCCCAGAGAAAGGCAGCGCTCGTGAATATGAGGATAGGATGGCATTTTTAAGCCTCCTAAAATCGATTCTGCATATGGACACTGGAAAGAGAATCACACCCAGGGAAGCCCTAGCACACCCTTTCATCACAATGGCTCACCTGGCTGAGACTATCTCGTATGCAAATGCTGACCTCATGACCGTTACCCTCTCCCACAGTTTGAATGAGACAGATAATCCTCTCTCCGACACTGAGGGTTACAGTGGTACCAATGCTGATGTTGACACTTCCCGTAACCAAGATGCAGTACCAGCCACCAGTTGCATCTTTAATGGACACTCATTAATTCCAAGTTCCAGTGACAAAGACACTATAATATCAGCCAGCAGTGTCTCCTCAGGTGACAGCTCTTCCACTTGTTCCAGTGACGAAGGCTGGGACAGCGAGCCAGTAGGAGACACTGCTACTGCCACTGAGGAAGACTCAGGTGCTGCTATTCCTCGCAATGACAGCCCTACAAACATGGAGGAGAACAACGACACACCTTATGAACCATTTCAGGTCCAGAGGTCTGATATCCTTCCCGGTGAGTCCACCTGCTATGTGGTGATGGACTTTATAGGTGAGGGAAGTTTTGGCATAGTTGCCAAGTGTGTCGATATGACAACAAACAACTCGGTGGCAGTTAAGATCCTCAAGGACATTGATGACTACAGCTGGGAATTGGAGATGCTGAAAGCAATCAGTGCTCTTGACCCAGAAAAGACAAACATAGTAAGATTCATGGACAGTTTCATGTACAACAGCTTCTCCTGCCTGGCCTTTGAGATGCTGGACAGGAGCCTTTACGACCTGCTGGATGAAACTAGAAAGCCATTGAATCTTAATGAAATTCGCACTGTGATGCAGCAGCTATTTGTAACATTTGACGCCCTGAAAGATATCGGCATCGTACATGGGGACCTGAAACCTGACAACATAATGCTTGTCAACCACAGGGATCAGCCATTCAGGGTGAAGCTCATTGACTTCGGTGTGGCCCTTCCAGTCAGAAAATTATACACTGGCATGACCATACAGGCTCCAGCATACAGGGCTCCAGAGTTGACCCTGGGCCTTCCCCTGTCAGAGGCCATTGACATGTGGTCAGTGGGATGCGTCATGTCCTTCCTGTACTTTTGTGGTGACAACTTCGATGGAGACTGTGACTATTATAGGATGAAAGCTATGATACACATGCTGGGTCAACCAGAGGATCTCCTGCTGAGTGCTGGCAAGTACACCTCGTCGTTTTTCAGCAGAGAGGAGGGCTCCAGCAGTCCAGGGTGGAGACTGAAGTCACCAAGGGAGTACGAGCAGGCCACTGGTAACGAGCCTGACATTGAGTGGGAGTTTTTCCAGCAGACAGGAAATCTGGAGTATGAAGTGAAGAATTTCCCAGAGAAAAGCAGAGCTCGTGAATATGAGGATAGGATGGCATTTTTAAGCCTCCTAAAATCGATTCTGCATATGGACGCTGGACAGAGAATCACACCCAGGGAAGCCCTAACACACCCTTTCATCACAATGGCTCACATGGCTGAGACCAGCTCGTATGCAGATGCTGCCCTTCAGCTCATGACCGTTACCCTCTCCCACAGTTTGAATGAGACAGATAATCCTCTTTCCGACACTGAGGACCACAGAGATGACCAGGCTGAAGGCTGGAACAGCGAGCCAGTAGGAGACACTGCTATTGCCACTGAGGAAGGTGCTGCTATTCCTCGCAATGACAGCTCTACAGACACAGATGACGACAACACAGAGGGAGCTGCAGCTGCCCCTGGACCTGCTGATGACGCTAACATCAAGAAGAAAAAGAAGAAAAACCTTTTTCAGAGGACCTGCAAACTCTTTCGTAGAGCGAAGATGAGAGTGGTTTCCGTCTTCAGACGTCAAAATAACTGAGTGTTTCCCCTTTTCCCCTTTCATTGTGAGGTTTACTCCGGGCGCTCCGGTTTCCCCCCACACTTCTAAAATATTCAAATAACTGACCTTTTCCCCTTTCGACTTTTCATCGTGAGGTTTACTCCGGGCGCTCCGGTTTCCCCCCGCACTTCTAAAATATTCAAATAACTGACCTTTTCCCCTTTCGACTTTTCATCGTGAGGTTTACTCCGGGCGCTCCAGTTTCCCCCCACACTTCTAAAATATTCAAATAACTGACCTTTTCCCCTTTCGACTTTTCATCGTGAGGTTTACTCCGGGTGCTCCGGTTTTCCTCCCACACAAATTTCGGCTTATCTTGATTTCAATAAAATTGGGAAAATAAATATGTTAATGTATGATTGATGATTTTTATTAGGGAATATTAAGAATGTTTACTAAGTCACTTGAGTATGACATTTTAAAAAGAAAAGTGGTTTAAATTATAATGTGACCAGATTTCTCAGTTCTAAAGTTTTTAGGTGAACGAATCATGTTGAAATTATTTGTAACTTGAATGCAGGAGCACCGTTGTCAGGTCACGGACACGGGGACCCACACTGCTAAATTATGAAGAACACAGCGATGCAACATGACGTGACACACACACACACACACTGCAATGAATATCATACGTAGTACTCTGATACAGCATCCAGGCTAAACATAAAAACCTGTTTCTCAGTCAGAAACATTACTGGACATGTTTTGACTTTACAAGTCTTATTGTTTGTTTCATTTATTATTTATCTATTCAATTAATTTCAGAATAGATGACTTTTTGCAGCGCACACCCTTCATGCACTCAAATGGACACAATATCCTCTCTCCCTAAGGAACCCCAAAGTGAGCAAGACCAAATTCAAAAAGACAACATAGACAAACATATGTTTACTTTAGTTTCTGCGCCAGTGTGTTGCTTCTATTTACAGCATCAGCTAATTGCTCCAGCTAATTCTAATAAATAATAATAATAATAAATAAATCTGGAAGCCGTTGTTGCGCTTGTCTTCCTTAGAGGCAAGAAAGCAACATTATGAAATAATCGTTAAGGTTGTTATAGGAAAAAACACTATTATGAAATACAAAGAGATTTCAGAAACAGTTTCTGAAAAATAGATCAAATTAAATTCTGAAAATAAGTATTTTAACAATTTATTTTATTATTTCATTAATTATTGTATTTATTTTAACTACATTTTTAGTATTGAACACTTTGGGGCTACACACCTCGCTGCCTCTCTCTCTTTCTCAGTCTGTTTGAACATGCACGCTCCCTCATGTCCAGCTCACAATACAACATAAGCAGCCCCTCCTGGGTAGTTATTGATTTCTACCCATGCCCTCCTGTCTCCCACACACATACACACACACACAGGCGTAGGAATTCATATCTTTCCTCCCTGACTTGTGCTGGAAATATCCTAAAGACACGGTTTGAAATGTCCAGTTGACCCTCGAAGGCTTTTTGGGAGAAAGCAACTTTTAACCTGGAGAAAGTAATTTGACATTTCTGCCAGGTTTATTGACATGTTGGTGTGTGTTCACACTTAATACACACTGAATGTAATACATATATCATCCGTATCCTCCTCAGCACATCATTCTTGTTTTCCTGAGAAGCCCATAGTTCCTCTATGCTCTCGTTGTGCATTTTACATTTTGGATATTTTAGTGAAACAACATGCAGCCACTGGTATTAGCCTCAACAAATAGCTGACTATACATGCGATATTACATACATTGATATTTTTCCTTTCTTTGTCACCTAAAATGTTTTTTAATGTGTGACAGTTTGAACAGAGAAACTCTAATATCTCAAGGATCCGAAGTGTGTAAAGACGGACTAAGGTTACGGAGAGACGTGGTGCTGTAAAGTGTATTTGGCTGAGAGAGGTTCACACGGCTGAGTCCTCTGATTAAACGGGATAATTAGTTTCTTATTGAATAGATTCATCATCAGAATATGTTAAACAACAGGGGAGCGAAGGCTGTAAATGCTGTAATTCCTACAGCCTGGCCATTCAGTCCCACAGCAGAGTCACTGGGGCTGTTTAAGAAGACAGGCTCAAGCAGTAAATAAACAGGAGTTTTTCTGATGTGCAAATGTTTGGGGTTTCAGAGACATTTTCACGTGTCCCTGAATCAAAACATGCATAGAGGAGACGAGTCAGCGTCCACTAGTCTGTGGGCACCCCATCAGTCACCGTTCTGCTGCCATGCAGAAACCACCTATGGGCTGTATTTACAGTATATGTCATGAAGCTGACAGCTAGAATTTACACATTTTTAAAGTGGTTGTATTGTTATTGCACTCCATTTTTTTGAACTGTTGTACCCTCCCGCTATTTTTCCCACAATTCTTTCACCGAACTTCACCAAACGTTGAGTTTATTTTTGCTTTCTGTGGTACCGTTCTTCAAAACATTCTAAAATGTGTCTACAGTATCACTAATTGCATGCAATTGCATATTATTAATAGCAATTTGAATAAATCCAAAACCCAAGTAGGCAGTAAAAGTATCTGGTACCAGGTACTATAATCTAATGGAAAACCAAATAAATGTGAACATTGCAACATTTGCACTACTCACTGCTGCTACTCTTTTATGCCTTTTTTATCGTTATTTATTATTGATGCACAAGTGAATGAGCGAGTATATGTTTGTGTGTGTACGCTAAATAGTGTATTTGTAGGTTTTTTAGCACAACAAATTTCGTTGCACTACTGGTGCAATGACAATACAACTTTCTGATTCTGATTCTTCCTTCTCAAGGAAGGTTCTGGGAAATCTTTGGCAGCTCATAAAAGGAAAGCAGGGCTTGGCCCAGGCTGTGTTCAGCTTGGACAGGAGAACTGATAAACCGGACTGGGAATATTCATTCAACATATTTTGCAGCCATGGAAAAGAGATAACTGGATCAATAGAAAGATGACTACAAGTGTTTCCCAAAAGTGCAGGGAAATTGTTCCAGTGATTCAGTTTTATTTCTTTGTGTCATCAGCTTATCAGTTATTATAGCTATAAAATGAAATGATAAAACATTTACTGGAAGCCAGTGCCCCCTCTTTATGGCAATCTATCTTTCACTCTTTCTTTTCTACCACACTAATGTGGTATCAGTTCTCTCCTCTTCCTTCAGTCAGTGAGGTCACCACTCCACAGCCTTTAACTCACTATCATAAATGTGAAGCAGAAGCAGGAAACAACATCATGTCAAATGTTTTATCCCAATATATCTCCCCAATAATTGTAGTTCATGGTTTTGCAATTCAAATCATGCAAATCAGACCATCACTGCAGATTAAACTGACCATCAGTTAACACAGTGATCCAACTCAGCTAAAATATAAACTACTGCTTAGATGTTAACATCATGAATTTAACTTTATGAAAAAATATTCCTTATTTCATCTTGTTTCCAAAACCACTGCATCAAACTCACTTCAAAAACATGTATGCCCAAACTCAAGGTTAAACACAGTCTCTGTTTTCTGAGAAAACATTAACTACGTACTCTTTTCAGACAACTTTCAAGCCTACAGAGAGAGAGAACTTGTTAGTCTGGAACGTTTGGAAAGCAACACAGGCTGAGCGAATTGAACATCATTCAATGGCCAAATCATGTGTAGTGGAGACTCATAGAGTGAGTACGTGTCCACCACAGTATGGGAATTTTACCATTACAGCAAGCAAATGACTCAGTTGGCTCCTTTGTACTCCAGGAACAGTAATACTGGCTATGTGTATAAACTGACTGTAAATAAAACCGTAATAAAACAACACAAATGACACAAAAACTTTGTGTTGCTTCTTTATGATTGTATCAAGTAGGCATATTGCTTCCTTGATTGAGGCATCTCCTGATGTGGAAACAATTACACATGTAACTATTGATGGGAAGGAATGACATGGCTAAAGATGGTGACCTTCATTCAAGGACTCAATGTTTTGAGGAAGTGGTTGATCCCTGTAAAGCTGAGTGTCTGTGATTGAAGCTACACATTAACAGCTTGTTTTGTTTAGTTGGTAAGTTATTTCCAACAAGTGAAAGAATCCTCAGCTCATGAATGTCGGAGAATACCAAGCAGAATTTATAACTGCGTTAACACCTAAACTGAATACATCTGCAAACAAGCACTGTGTGTCAGTGTCAGATATATATTCTTCCTCTATGCCATAGAGCTCCATTGTTGTCCCAAAACTACTAAAGCTGCTCTAATCAATGTTTTTACATTAACAGTGAACCAAATGACGATGTGTACATGAAACAGGTCGCTCGAAGTCACAAGCTCCATGTCCCCGAATTTCTTCACGTTAAACATCTCAGCAAAACATTAATGTAGCAGGGACCGTTGTCCATACACAACCACCAGGAGTAATTTGGGTTTCCATGTGTTTTCTCAAGAAAAGAGAGCTGCAGTTGTTCACTTTGTTGTAGAATATAATAGATAGATAGATAGATAGATAGATAGATAGATAGATACAGTGGGGCAAAAAAGTATTTAGTCAGCCACCAATTGTGCAAGTTCTCCCACTTAAAAAGATGAGAGAGGCCTGTAATTTTCATCATAGGTATACCTCAACTATGAGAGACAGAATGGGGGGAAAGAATCCAGGAAATCACATTGTAGGATTTTTAATGAATTAATTGGTAAATTCCTCGGTAAAATAAGTATTTGGTCACCTACAAACAAGCAAGATTTCTGGCTCTCACAGACCTGTAACTTCTTCTTTAAGAGGCTCCGCTGTCCTCCACTCGTTACCTGTATTAATGGCATCTGTTTGAACTGGTTATCAGTATAAAAGACACCTGTCCACAACCTCAAACAGTCACACTCCAAACTCCACTATGGCCAAGACCAAAGAGCTGTCAAAGGACACCAGAAACAAAATTGTAGACCTGCACCAGGCTGGGAAGACTGAATCTGCAATAGGTAAGCAGCTTGGTGTGAAGAAATCAACTGTGGGAGCAATTATTAGAAAATGGAAGACATACAAGACCACTGATAATCTCCCTTGATCTGGGGCTCCACGCAAGATCTCACCCCGTGGGGTCAAAATGATCACAAGAACGGTGAGCAAAAATCCCAGAACCACACGGGGGGATCTAGTGAATGACCTGCAGAGAGCTGGGACCAAAGTAACAAAGGCTACCATCAGTAACACACTACGCCGCCAGGGACTCAAATCCTGCAGTGCCAGACGTGTCCCCCTGCTTAAGCCAGTACATGTCCAGGCCCGTCTGAAGTTTGCTAGAGAGCATTTGGGTGATCCAGAAGAGGATTGGGAGAATGTCATATGGTCAGATGAAACCAAAATAGAACTTTTTGGTAAAAACTCAACTTGTCGTGTTTGGAGGAGAAAGAATGCTGAGTTGCATCCAAAGAACACCATACCTACTGTGAAGCATGGGGGTGGAAACATCATGCTTTGGGGCTCTTTTTCTGCAAAGGGACCAGGACGACTGATCCGTGTAAAGGAAAGAATGAATGGGGCCATGTATCGTGAGATTTTGTGAAAACCTCCTTCCATCAGCAAGGGCATTGAAGATGAAACGTGGCTGGGTCTTTCAGCATGACAATGATCCCAAACACACCGCCCGGGCAATGGTTTCGTAAGAAGCATTTCAAGGTCCTGGAGTGGCCTAGCCAGTCTCCAGATCTCAACCCCATAGAAAATCTTTGGAGGGAGTTGAAAGTCTGTGTTGCCCAGCGACAGCCCCAAAACATCACTGCTCTAGAGGAGATCTGCATGGAGGAATGGGCCAAAATACCAGTAACAGTGTGTGAAAACCTTGTGAAGACTTACAGAAAACGTTTGACCTCTGTCATTGCCAACAAAGGGTATATAACAAAGTATTGAGATGAACTTTGGTATTGACCAAATACTTATTTTCCACCATAATTTGCAAATAAATTCTTTAAAAATCAGACAATGTGATTTTCTGGATTTTTTTTTTCTCAGGTATACCTATGTTGAAGGTATACGAATGTAGCAGCATAGAAATTGTGCTGCCATTATTGTACTCTGACGGTGCCAATTGGCAGCACCATAGCCAACCACTGATGGCGCCATGGCTATTTAAGGGGTGGATTTCCCCCTGCTGGCTCTCCCTCTCTGCTTCCTGGTTGGTTGCGTCACTGCCGGCTCGACCACGCTCGTATCGGGCAGGGCCTTTGGTTCGAGTGCCCCGGAGTTTTTATGGATCGTGTACCCTGCTCACTGTCAGCACGGTGATTTTTGCGGTCAGGTGTGTGGCGTCAGCAGCTGACTACACAGTTGGCGCTGATCGTAGCTGGAGACTGCTGCTTTGTTGGGACCTGCTTTGTTGGGACCTGCTTTGTGGGGACCTGCGTTGTGTGGATCGCTGCTGCGTTGTGTGGATCGGCGTCAGTGAGTTTCCTCGGCGTGTCCACTATAACGTGCCGATTTCCATCATCCGTCTGGTGGAGAGGTTCTACTTCACCAGCTGTGGACCTGCCTTCTTAAGACATTTGCTTTTCCCCTGGCTTACATCACTCGCAAGTATTGCGTGGTACTCTGGTGTGCTGACTGTTAATTGACTGGCTTGATTGGAGCCCTTTCAAAGTCTGTTTGTTGGGAGTGTGGGTTGCATTTTTGTTTTTCATTGCCCTGCTCCGTTGTCTTGATTTGTTGTATTGATTATTTTTATATTTAGATTTATTTGTTTAGATATTTCATTTGGGCAGAGTTTTTCTTGTTTCTTACCTTGTTTATTTTTCTTTGTATTTTGAGTAATTTATATTTGGCAACCGGTAGTTTTGTTTGAATTTAATTGATTTCTGCTGCCATTTATTTGTTTCCAAGTTCTTGTATATTGTTTGTTGTTCTGTTGGATTATTGTAACCCCACTAACCTGTGTGTGTGTGTGTTCCTTTGTTTTAGTTGCTGAGGTCCGGTGGTCTGGTGGTGGGATCCCCTTTTGTGTGCTGTGCTCCCTGGGATTCGGGTATCCTTCACGTGTGTGTGTGTGTGACTGTCACAGCTGGGTGTCTTCTCTTTTTTTTGTTTTTTGTTGGGATTCACCGCTCCATCAGCTCGTGCACAGGTATCCTCAGCTTTAATTTAGTCCCCTAGTTTAATCCCCGTGTGAATGGTGTGCTTTTATATCATTTTAATCAAATTCTGTTAATAAAACTTTTTTTTTTTGAGATTGGAACACTGTCTCTTGCTATTTGAGTGAACGGACCTGTGCGCCTTTAAAGGTGCGTCATTCAGTTCTTTGGGCTGAGATCCCAAAGTGGCGTTGTCTGGCAACTTGATTTGTTAAATAGAGTAAGAACGACTATTTCTTTGTTTTCCTGACCCTCCGCTCGCCACAACCATGATGAAAATTACAGGCCTCTCTCATCTTTTTAAGTGGCAGAACTTGCACAATTGGTGGCTGACTAAATACTTTTTTGCCCCACTGTAGATAGAAGTACTTTATTGATCCCCGGGGGGAAGTTCTGGTGTTACAGCAGTATAGGAATTAAAGTGACCACCACCATGAATACAAACGATAAATATGCAAGAATAAAAATGTACAAAATGTTGTGTGTGTATAGCAGGTAAATAAATGCAGAGTGTAATATACACTATAAACATTAGATGGTTGAACTACACAAAGTAGTGGAACAGTGGCAGCAGCTTTAGAATAAACTACATGGTAGCAGCAGTAGTAGTAGCAATTTTTTAATTGTGGCATTACTGACTGATAATCATTCTGTGTGCCAGTTGTTTGAAATCATTAACCTGAAATCACAACAGCAAAGTGTTTACTGTCAGCAAACAGATAAGAGTCCAGCTTCAGATCTTTATGAGCACACTGTAAGCATTTCCATGGGTCAACAGTGCACTTTCTGCCTGCTGTACCTGGTTAGTGTCCTCTGTGTTGAATTGGTAACGGATGTTTGGGATGGTTGGGCACTTTCCTTGTTTTCAGTTGTTTTGGCGCGTCAGTCCATTTGTGGTTTGAAATGAAAACTAATTCAAAATAAATGCTCTTGGGAGAAGATAGGCTGGTGTATTTGAAGGATACATGCTGATACACAGCAGTTTTAATAGTGTGTGCGGTTACCTTTGAGGAACAAAGTCAGTATGGTCCATAATATGTATTACAACTAAGGATCCCTAAGGATCTCAGCGAGTACCTCTGTAGCGTTAGAGAGGCCATGGCCTCTCGATCAGAGCTGATGTTGCTGACATGTTCTTACTGAGAGGACCAACATTTGCTACCTGTTCCTTTGGGTTCTGGCAAGTTGTAGGTTCTTTGTGTACAGCGGAACCTTTGCATATGAAATAAAAAAGTAATGGTCGCAATTTGAAATTGAATGTCAAATGATGATCTAGGAAATTTAAAAGAATAGTTTTATCACAGAGAAGAAAGAAGAAGGTGTGTTCTAAATGAACTTACATGCTTGATGGATTGATTGATTGATTGATAGCTTCATCAATCTTGACAGTGGCATCGGAAAAGGAATGAAGATGTTGGTGATAATTAGCTAATGTTAGCATGATACTGTGATGTGCTTAACTAGAATGGTCAACATGGCAAACACACCTGCCAAACGTAGCATGTTAACTTTGTCATCGTTAGCATAGTTGTACCTGACATTAAGCAATAAAGAACGAGACCTTAAGTCTGGTTTTATGTCATGTTCATATGACCTTTTGTAATTGTCACTTATAATGTCAAGTTATCTTTTTTAAGTGGTTCCTGTCTGTTCCAGTTGTAGTTGTCCTATAAAAATCTCCAATTAGATTAAAGAGATGTATAAACAACACATAATGAGAACAGGATACATGTGTGTTAACATTCATTGTGTTGACTGTGTTTCTCTGTTTGTGCAGCACGTGTGTCTGAGGAGGAAGCAGCAGCACCTGAACGTAAGAGCCACTGTTTTCATCTTTCCTTTATGTTCCGTCATGAGTGAGGTTGTCGTGGCAAAAAAAATCAACATCTTTCTCTAAATATTAAAAAACTCATGTAGAACATCCAAATGTGTAAATATTGGGTCCTTTTCTACAAACTGTCTATTGCTAACTCTTCTGTAAACTACATCAGATACATTACAGACAGAAGTCAGTTTCAGTCAAACAGCTGTTTCTGCTGTCAAATATGAGCCCAGAAAGGACCTGCTATCAGTGCATTTCAGTCTATGAAGTAAAGCCAAAGTTCTCTCTCCTCTGTCTCTCTGCAGTCCGTTTTAACCTCTGTCCAGATGGCTGGTACAGCCACAACTCTCGCTGCTTCCTGTTTGTCAACTCTCCCATGTCCTGGTACAAAGCTGAGGTATACCGCTACTGTCACACCTCTTTCTTTCTATTGTGAGCAGGTTGAATGTGGCTCAAGTCGTGGCTTTTTCTCTCATCTGATATGATGATTTGATCATTCAGTTACTTTACTAATGATGAATTAAGCATGTTCTGCAACACACCAGTAAGGACACAACAATGATTTAGTCTCAAGGATCCGTCTGTGCTCCCTCTGTCCAACAGGAACACTGCAATGCCCTGGGTGGCCACCTGACCTCAGTCAGAAACCCCAGAGAGTACAGCTTCCTCCAGCAGATCACACCGTCAGGACAGACCACTGCATGGCTGGGAGGCTTCAACCTGCAGATCTGAATTTATGCAGCACTACCAACTCAGTCAGTCCGGGTTAAGCCTTGGACCTGGCCTAAGGAGGTCTAGAGTAACACAAGATAGACTTGTTAGCAAATGAGGAGACTAAGACTTCTCTCCTCACACTCATGCTCTTTCTCACTCAGGGCCAGTGGATGTGGATTGACCGTGAAGGTTTCTATTACACCAACTGGTACTCCCCCTCCTCCTCCAGCACTTACCCCTGCACGTACTTACGCACCTCCAGTAAGTCCACCTGTTGAGATACATCAGCTAAACTTTGATCTACTTTTACCTGTTCTCTAATGTTAGTTTCTCAAGGGGAATATAACGTAAAGAAAACATAGCTATACCTATAGCTAATGTCTTAGTTCACAGCAGATTTACTGTGTGGCTACGTGTGAAGGTGCAAGAGGGCAAGATCATACATATTCAAACATTTGAATAGTTTTCCGTATATATTTTTACATAACCGTGACCTTACTAGTGCAGGTCGCCCTCTGCCTCTTTTCAAATGTCCAAATAACAGTTTTATAATTTAACTACAATTGTATGAAGTGTGAATGTAATACCTGAATTCCTGTCTTGGTCTTGTAGAGTGGAAATCTGTTTTTATATGTCCTGATAGGGGACAATGTCCAGATCAGAGTGAATGTGACATTGACTCGTACTTCAGGGGACCCATCACACAGTTTTCACACCTTTTTTGGTCTATGTGCTGATTTACTCAATTGTCTATGCTCAGTGTTAACGTTGTTTCTCTCTTTTAAATCAAATTTCAGATGGTTGGGGAAACACCCAGTGTGGCTCTCAGTATCGCTTCATCTGCTCTAAGAAGCCGTTCAGCTGTTAAACCACATATCAAACATCTGGGGCCTCGGGATGGATCAGCTGGGATGGTTTTTATGTTTAAAGCTAACTCATGACCTGTTTGGTGGCCTTTTTTGCATTGTGTATAAATCATTACATGTTGGGTGAAATTGTGCAAATGCATTTCTGTTCTGTTCATTTTCTTTAATAATAATAAAAACGTTTAAGAATGGGACAACGTGTGGCCTTCCTTTAAGAGCGTGGTTGTAACATGCTTGTTGAAGTTGAAACTGTAGTCTGAACATGGAGATAACCGTCATGCAACTCAGAGTAACTTGAGTCTTAACCTAAGAATGTAACAAACAGCAGGTTCAGGAAGTACAACCTTTGTTTAGCGGACTTGTATTAAAGTAAACAATGCCCTGTAAATACATCTTAGAATTAATGGTCTGATCCATGTTTAAGTGGTCTTTTATGTGCTACTAAGAGTTACTGGCTACAGAATAAGGACATTATACAGGCCAGAAGGGAAAAAGGACTTTGAATTTGACCATACTAACACAGTAAGGTAAAAAAGATACTGTTTTTCCTATATGGGAAGTTTTCCTCAAGTTTCCTTCTTTCTCTCAAAATTTGGAATCAGCAAACAACAATACAAATATAGACCATTTACCATCTGGTGTGATGAAGTCTGAGTTTTCTCTCACAAATTAATATCTTTATCATCTTGGAGTATATTCAAGTTTTTTTCCTCATAAATTTGTTTTTTTTCACATAAAATTTACCACTTTAATTTGAAAGAATATTTCGTCTCTTACCTCTCTCCATATTTTCTGTTTTACCTACAATGGCCCTAATATGCCGTCATATTTTCCTTTTCTGTGGATACTTTCTGTTCCTGTGCATCTCTTTTACTGTAATTACTATAGACCAATCACAACATAACTGTGTGAAACTGAGTTTGCTGCTCTGGACTGGAAAACTCTGGACTTCCTCGCTCTGACTTCACTGTGATCATACTAGATAATGCCCTTACAGTCCTGCCCTCAGAAAACTCCTTCACCCACACACCTGCCAGCAGAGGGGGTGTCACTGGTTTTCTATTCCCACCCAAATGGAGATTTTCTCTGTACCTACTGCTGAATTTTCAGAGCCACAAGCCTTCCTCCAGCCAGGCTCAACTACAGACTTGCCAGCTAAGAAAGCAGCACACGGACCTCTCTCTTTTCCCTCCAAGGACTGGTAATACACTCAATGTATTGGTTATAATTTGCTTTTATTTTGGTCATTATATGTTATGAAAAACACAAAACAACAACAAAGAACTATTTGTAGAGATGTGCATTCATTTGTGGCGACATATGTGATACATATACATGATCTTGGTCCACAAGCGTGTCTTTAAAGCATCAAGAACAAAGAGCAGCTGAAGTATTGTCCGGAGAGGTATTGTCAGTGATGACTAGCAGTTTGGCCTGTGCTGGCAGACGAATGGGAAGGAAAACTCACAGCCATGATTGGAAAAGCCCTTAGACTCTGCAAAAACATCATCATCATCATCATCATCATCATCATCGTCGTCATCATCACCAGCAAATGACAGTGAGTGGGTTTTCTAGTTTTACCTTGAGAGTTGAGCAGGAGGCACTGGTATTGGTCAGCGGAGCCTGCTGTTTCCCAGTTGTGATAGCCAAACACTGACCCATCCTCCCATCTCCAGTCACCCTGGAGGAAATCACAATTACAGTGGTTGTTTTTTTCAGTGTCGCAACGTGTACACTTTTAGTTTGCAGCACTTACATGTAAGATTTAAACATTTCTGACTCATAAGGTTACTGTTTCTGCCAACAGAATAATAAAATCATGCAGAATATCTAAAAGGGCTTTCAGCCAATTTCAAACCACTCCCCGTGGTTGGACATTTACAGAAAATGTTGCTTTGGGTCCATTTTTTTCTTCTTAATCTTCTTCTTTTTCTATTTTCAGATTAGGTCAAACAGCAACAATGCATCACAGAAAAAAAGGACTATGTTGCGATATAGAAATTCCTGAGAGCATGCATACCTCTTTCAAGGCTGTGTACACAATCGCGATAATCACAAGTTGGTATTTAAACATATTCATCTACAGCTGAATCATAATGATGCGTGAGTGTGGGATACATGGTCCAGATGTTTATGAATTCAAAAATAGATGCTGCAGTTCATGAGTAAAAACTGCATCACCACATCCAAAGGTTTTCTAAGACTTGTAAATGTATAAACAAACCTGGAAGTAGTAACCACCAATCCAGGCGAAAGTGTGACCACCAGTCCTGACAAAACGCTGGAGGAAACTATACTCCCAGATGTCGTGGGCTGAGGCTAGGCTGCTACCGTAGCTAGCACAGAGGTTCTGCAGGACGAGACACAATGAGAGGAGGGTTTTTTTTCATTTCAAAACAATGACGTACTGTATTCACGTGATGCTAATCTTTTCTTTCTTTATGAATATCGTGTTATTACCTCAGCATTTCTCCAGCTATCAGCATGATTGGCTAAGTAGTAGCAGTTACCCTGGAAACTTTGCCAACCATCAAGGCAGAAATCAAAACGAGCTGTAATGATGAAAACAAACAAACAAATAAATACCAAAACTGTTTTTGTAATTCATTATTGAAAATACTATTAGTACTAATGATTAAAAATTCCATTTAGTCAATGATTCCACAGTGTTGCACGACAGGGGAGAATCATGCTGCATCCATTTTTTTTCCTGATTGGAAAAATTAGAAATTGGGGGATTGTTCACTTTTAAAAACTATGATCTCAAAATGTGTCAGTTCTGGCAGCAGTCTTTATCTGTGTACAAGATTTTATATTAAAATCATTAATCTTTTATGTTTAGACTCATTATAGAAATCTTTATTTACAAGTATGTAAACTTCCTTTGAATGGGAGTTAGTACAACACTCCAGAAAATGATCGGATGTCACCACCAAGACCATTACTGAACCATTAAATATCTTGGCACTCAGTGAGTGCCAAGATCAGTGCTTAGATTGAGCAGGCATAAAGTGTGATTTGTAGGTCCACAGTACGTTAATTTCACCTTCTGTGATCCAGTTCCAACAGTTTTAACCATCAGCTAACCTTCAATTTCTATTTTGAAGACCAATTACTGGTATATTCTTCTTTGACTGCTGCTCAGAGGGATCTTTGTGTCTGATGACTGATTGGACCATTGTATCACATTTTGATTTCCATGTTCAACACGTTCTTTTTTTTGCAAACCATCCTGAAAATAATATTCAATTTTGAAGAACTTTTAACGTTGTAAAACCTAAAAGTATGAAAGACAATTCAGAGTAGTCCTCTCAGCCACCTGACCATACTCAATCACGGTTTTGTAATTCCAAACAGTGATGTAAATGATTTTCTTCACATTTTTTCGTCTTCTATCTCCAACAGCAGCAGCCTCATGTGAATGTGTGCTTTTCTTACCTTGAGGTAGAACAGCTGCTCTACCAGCAGCAGCAGCAGTGTCCACATCCACTTCTGTAAAACCCAACAACATTAACTGTCATCACTTATCATTTCATCACGTTGCTGGATAGAAAGATAGACAGTAAAACACCTGAAAGGTCTAGTCTCAGTTTACTGTGCAGCTTTTAAGACATGGCAGCATTTGTTGATATGTGTGTACGTGGACTGGTAGCAGATTGGTTTATTGCATCATATCCTTATTCAAAGGAAATAATTAGTTAGGTTGGGATGTACAGTAGAACTGAGATTTTCCCATTGAATTAATGTCTTTTCTCCAGCTTGTGCCCGTACTGTATTTATGAGGCAAATTCAGCGATGACTCAATGAGAAAATGAAAAACACTAAATGTGATGACACAAGGTGCTTTGTGTTGCAACAACAGCTTCCGTGAAGTTAATTTAAGATGTTTGAAAAAAATAAATAGTGCCACAAAGTGGTCTGCGACCTGACTCATTGACACTGAAAGTTAAAAAATGGCAATAACCTGGGTTTGGTGCCGGTTTGTCTTCCTGTTGTACCGCAGCAGCCTCTGCTGGAACAACTGAGGGAAAGACCGGCAAAGATAATCAGTTTTCCTACAGTTATGTTCTTAACAAGTACTACCGAGCAGAGGAACAAAGACCATACTTAACAGATTCTATTTCCTGTTCTAATGCGTAAAGTCAAAAGCGTAAACTTTTGATCTCAGAACTAAAACTAAGAATACATTTAAAATTGTATTCATTAACCGTCATTCCTCCCACGAGCCATATTTTCATTATCTCTGTCCTTAGAAATGTGTTTCATCTATATGTAACAGTTGTCATAATTGTGACACAGTACAAGCATTTTGACGTGTCAGTGTTCTGTCTCACCTGTAGCCCTGACGAACAGAGCAACATAGAGGATAGCAAAGAGGATCACCAGAGTCTTCATGATAAACGCTTTCTTAGAGAAATGAAAAGAAAGAAAAGAAACACAGACAAAATGTTAAGAGAAAGATATTAACACCACAAAAGTAGAACTGAGGTATCATGACTTACAGGGAACAGCAGCAGTCAGGCAAGTGTGAGTGTTGTTCAGGTATCAGGTAGATCTGTGATGACAGGAGAATCTGTGCTCTTTATATACACACTGACCTACACTGACTCACCTCCTTCATGTTAGCAATAAAAACGTGTGGACTTTGCCCTCTGTGTCAGCATTGAGTTGTGTTGCAGGAAGACAAATTATTTTCCCATCACTTCCAGTCAAGGTGATTGAATAATAGCATCAAACAGGTGAATACAGTCATTGAATTCAATGAGCAAAGCAAACACTTAATGGATTGATAGATAGATATTTGTTTATTGATCCCTCAGTGGGGAAACTTTGCTGTTACAGCAGCTCAAAGGGACAGACAAAAAAAATAAAAGCACACAGTTAAGAATTAGAAAAATTAAATAGCAGAATATAATATAATATATACAGTGGTAAAAACCTCTGTACACAAAAAAATGTAATTACAGAGACAAACAACAACAACAACAACAACAACAGGGTGAAGTGAAGTGGGGTGAGAATTATTGTACAGTTTATGTTATAGTAAAGTGCACAGGTGGTGGTGGTGGTTGGTGCAGCAGACTATAATGCAGCATTGTACAGTCTGACTGCAGTTGGGATGAAGGACCTGCGGAAGCGCTCCTTCTTACACCTGGGGTGTATCAGTCTGTGACTGAAGGAGCTGCTTAAGGCCCCCACAGTCTGATGCAGAGGGTGGGAGGTGTTGTCCAAGATGGAGGACAGTTTGGACAAGGTCCTCCTCTCTCCCACCACCTCTATGGGGTCCAGGGGGCAGCCACAGACCGAGCCGGCTCTCTTAATTAGTCTGTTGAGCCTGTTCTTGTCCCGCTCAGAGCACCCCCCTCCCCAACACACCACTGCATATGAGACCACAGATGCCACCACAGTCTCAAAGAAGGTCCTCAGGAGTGGTCTGCTCACTCCAAAGGATCCTAGCCTCCTCAGCAGGTATAGTCGACTCTGACCCCTCTTGTAGAGAGAGTCAGTGTTGTCTGTCCAGTCCAGTTTATTATTAAGGTGAACACCCAGGTACTTGTATGTCCTCACTCTCTCGATGCCAAGTCCCTGGATGCTCACTGGTGCAGTGATGGAGGGTTTCTTGTGGAAGTCGACCACCATCTCTTTCGTCTTGCTGGCGTTGACTAGGAGGTTGTTCCGTCCACACCAGTCGACAAAGTCCGTGATGACCGTCCTGTATTCACAGTCGTTCCCCTCTGACACACACCCCACGATGGCAGTGTCATCAGAGAACTTCTGGAGGTGACAACTGTCTGTAGCGTACCTGAAGTCTGATGTGTACAGGGTGAAGAGGAAAGGTGACAGTACCGTTCCCTGGGGGGCCCCTGTGCTGCAAACCACCACATCAGACACACTGTCCTGCAGTCTCACATACTGGGGTCTGTCCGTGAGGTAGTCAGTGACCCATGCAGCCAGCTGGTCACTGACTCCCGCTCTCTCCATCTTCACCCTGAGCAGTGGAGGTAGGATTGTGTTGAAGGCACTGGAGAAATCAAAGAAAGTGATCCTCACAGTGCTTCCACTGCCCTCCAGGTGAGACAGGGAGCTGCCAATGAGGTGGTGAGGGGTGGGGGGTGGAGGTGAGAGGACCAGAGGTGGTTGTGGAAGTGAGGGGGAGGGTGAGAGCCCCGGAGATGGTGGTGGTGAGGAGCTGGGGGTAGGCTGGTCTGTGCTCAGGCTGGGGAGGGGGAGGGAGGGGGAGGGGGTGGGCCCATTATCAAATCTGTTGAAAAACAGATTTAGCTTGTTGGCCCAGTCTCTGTCTCCAGGTTTAGGGTCTCTCCTACTGCTTATCTCCTGCCCTGACATGGATTTGAGACCTCTCCAGACCTCCCTTGTGTTGTTCCGCTGAAGATGATCTTCCATTTTCTTCCTGTAGTTGGCCTTGCACTCTCTGATCTTTCTTTTAACCCTCTTGTTGTCCTCGGGTCAAAATGATCCACCACTGTGTTAAAAACCAAAAAAAATTCCCCTAAACGATATTTTTTCAACTTGAAATTTGATGACTTTTCCTAGATTGACCCCAACATTAGAAAAAGTGAATTGTTGCCTTTATTCACATTTCCATGTAAGCTGTACAAAAAAAGGTACAAAGATCGTCTTCGGGTCAAAATGACCCGACAGTCAAATTGAGTTGAAATCACAGTCACAGAGTTAGTTACACACCACAGAATGTGAGAAGGTTTTAGTTCTGTCTCAGATCAATCAGTAGCAGACATAAACAAGACAAGACAGGTGGTCTTCTTGCAGACTGCACTGCCTTTGATCTGACCCAAATGTAACAATATTGCCCCTTTGTCTGTGGATTCCCAGAGGCTATAAAGGTGCTGCAGATGACAGTACCCCGAATTATCTCTGTGCTGAAGCCATGAGTGCGCGTCATAACGTCGAACAGGCTCTAGAGCTGATTTTTTCAGATGTCCAGCAAGACAACTGTGATTCAGAAGAGGAAGTGGAGGATGTATCAGAAGAAGAAGATGGGGAGGAATACCCTATAATACCCATAATCTTAGCAGGTGTATACAGTTATGCTGTTGAATTAGAATTTAATATGACCATAGAATGTTTCAGGCCTTCTCAAATAAAGTTACTCTCTCCTCATGAGAGTGAACAGAATATGTCAATCTGACCTCCACAGACGTGGCTTCTCCTGTATCATTTTGTTAAGAAGATAGACAGAATGGACCAGACGGACCTTGATTGTAATAATTTTGTTGTGCTAAACATATTCTAAAGTTATGATTAGAGATACACGCCTATGCAAACAACATCCACAAGTGTTTGAATATTATATGACCACACCAGGGATGCACTATCTGTGACGCACACACTGAAATGGCCAGTTAGAGACAGTCACGTATAGTACTCGGTCCAGCCAACCCTTTAAAAAGCATATGCATGAAAGAGTCGGGGCTCACTGCCAGAGGTCCATGAGGCCTCTGTCACTCCGAGCCCAGCGCTGCATGTACTTTACCTGTGACTTCTGTGACTGGAATAAAACTGCTATTGGGAACTGCAGAACTCTCCGGCTGAGATCCTCGGACTGTCAATAAAAGAACCGGGAGAATCTAACAATGTGACTGCAGCTAGTCTATGGGATGCAGAGTGGAAGGCCAATTTTCTGAGCCACCAACTCTTTCACACCTACTGAAGACTGCTACGATTTGATAACCGGGAGTCAAGACAACAAGAAACAATAATACAACTGACAGTGTCATAGCAACAAGTGGTGTCTTGAATAAATGCAATCTTTCTGCCAGGTGAAGAGGGAAAACTCAGGTATTCACACAATTTGTGGTGAATGACAAGTTGTTTCTTCAAGCAAAATAAGATTTGGTGTTTCAAATTCAATTAAGTTGCTTATATTGGGGGTTTAACGAAGATGGGTCATTTTGACCCGGAGGACACGGGGTGTATACAGAATATGAGGACAACAGGAGGGTTAAGATCCCTCTGCACCCTCCTCAGTTCCTCTCGGTCCCCAGATCCAAAAGCCCTCCTTTTCTCCAGCAGTAAGGCTCTCAGCTCAGCAGTCACCCAGGGCTTGTTGTTTGAGAAACACCGCACCCTCTTGGTGGGCACGGTGGTCTCTACACAGAAGTTGATGTACTCTGTGATGCAGTCTGTTAAACTGTCAATGTCCTGACCGTGTGGTTCACAGAGCACCTCCCAGTCTGTGGTGTCAAAGCAGTCTCTCAGTGCCTCACTGGCCTCCTCGGACCACTGTTTCACACACCTCTTGGTGGGGGGTTGTCTCTTCACTATAGGTGTGTAAACAGGGAGCAGATGGACCAGGTTGTGATCAGAGCGGCCGAGTGGGGGGAGGGGGGAGGAGCTGTAGGCACCCGCTGTGTTTGCATACAGCAGGTCCAGAGTTTTATTGTCCCTGGTGTAGCAGTCCACGTACTGATGAAAGTTAGGAAGAGTGGCAGACAGGGAAACATGGTTGAAATCTCCGGTGATGAGGAGAAAGGCTTGGGGATGCGCTGTCTGCAGCTGTGACACAACACTGTGGAGAAGCTCGCAGGCCGCGTCGGCGTTGGCCGAGGGGGGGGATGTACACAGTTATAGCGATAGCATGTGAAAACTCCCTCGGCAGGTAGTACGGCCGGATGCTAGCAGCTAGCAGCTCAATGTCCTTAGTGCACCGTTGCTCCATGACATGAATGTGCCCGGGGTTACACCACTTGTCGTTCACAAACATCGCTATTCCTCCGCCCTTCTTCTTGCCACTCTCCCTCCTGTTTCTGTCCGCTCTGACGAGGTGAAATCCGTCCAGCTGCACCAGGGAGTCCGGGGTGAGCTCGTTCAACCAGGTCTCGGTGAAGTGAAGCAGACTACACTCCCGGTACTCCCGCTGTAGCCTCGTCAGCACCGCTAGCTCTTCCATCTTGTTCGGAAGAGACCTCACGTTTCCCATGACAACAGATGGAAGGCATGGCTTGAACCTCCGTCTCCTCTCTCGGCGCTGCACTCCGGCTCTGCATCCCCTCCTCCTCCTCCGTAGTTCTGCAGGGATCTCTGGTCTCCTCTCTTGGGGTAGCCTAACTTGGCTCAACGCTAGCAGCTGTTCCCGAGTGTAAACACCTGGGCCGTGGATGACTGTGTTGGCCGACGCAGCGTTAAACAGCCCAGAAAAAAGTAAAAAACACAGCACCAGTCTCACCAGCTTCACATTAAAGTGTGAACGTGAACAGGGACGACTGCTGCAGGCACGTAAAACGTAAAGAAAAGCAAAAAGTGCAAAAAAGTCAGAATAATAAAAGGGAAAGGTCAGAGCTGCCGTAACTGGCTGCCACTCACTTGGCGCCATCATTGGACATCTGAGTTGGACATTGTGTAGATTTGACAGATGTTCAGGTAGAATTGGCTGTAACTAGGCAAGGAGACATAGGCCGGCATTAAGTCAGTTAACTCATTGGCTCCCAGCTGGTCCAACAGAGTAAACTGTGCAAAAACACGAATTTTGCAAGAATCAAAGCAGGGCAGTAGGAGAGCCAATCTTTAACCTATGAAAAGCAGATTGTTATATATTTAGGTCCGTGTTAACACCTGTATCGATGTGTTTCACTACAGCACAGTATATCGTTTAGGCAATAGCTCAAAAAAATGTGTATGTGTCCAGTACCTCTTTACGCCTGTTACTAAAGTAAAAATGACAACATACAAACAGCACATAGACTGTATCAAAGAATTGGATGTGGCTTCTGGATGTGATGGAAGAAAAAAAACAACTTCTCACATGATTTATTACCTCAGTAAATACTTTTCTAGTGAGTTTATGGTCTCAATCATGAGTCTTCTCTGATTTTTATATATTCATTGAGAAATTTCAATATTGACATGAGCATAGTGTTTCGTTAAAGTACAGTACATTATTTAGTTCATATCATTTATCATTCATGGCTCAGGCAAGCCTCTTTTTCTTATTCTGACTTCTTAGCAATAGCTTTTTTGCTGCAATTCGAGCTGTCAAACCTGCAGTTCGAAGTCTTCTCTTCACAGTTGAAACTGAGACTTGCTTACTACGACCACTATTGAGCTGTGCTTGAAGCTGTTGTCCTGTGAGCCACCCATCACGCAAGCTGTTGACTCTCAGAAACTTGTCTTCTCATTCTGTTGTGGCTTTGGGTCTGCCAGACCTCTTCCTGTCAGAGTTTCCCCCAGTTTCTGAGTGCCTTTTGATGGTGAAGGAAACTGTGCTCACTGACACCTTGACTTTCTTCGCAACTTCTCTGCAGGAAAGACCTACATTTTTAAGTGTTATGGTGGTCATTGTTAATTGTCTTTTCCTCGCCATTTTTATAGAAACACACTACTTTCTGCAGTACAATACTGTTCAAATAATGCTCACGAGGGTATGGTACCACAGTGTGTTCCAACACTACTTATATGCAGACAGAGGGGGTTGTACGTAATCAAGAAAGGTTTGTAGAAATTGGTAGCATCAACTTTCAAGGCTTGATCAACCTCCATTGCAGCAGAACAGCTTTAAGTTGTCAACCCATTCCTTGTTCCCTGAAAAGGCCTTTTTGTATAAATCTGAAATGTACATTATTTTTCAGTTTTGGGGTGTTCTAAAACTTTTGACCGGTAGTGTATATACACACACCTTCTATATATACAGCATGTGATGGACATGACCAACACCTGGTCTGAATTTTGGAAGGACAACAACACCATGTGGTGATTTTTACCATCTCCATTTTGACCAACTTACATCTATAGAATTTGTGTATGAGCCCAAAAACATCCTTGTTTTTCAGTTTTTTTGTTTGCCAAATTTCTTTAAGGCATGGCTTGTTTTGCAAAACTGTCACCGCTCTATCTATCATCTATCAATGTGCTGTGCCATTTTTATATATGTATCGTGCCACAACATCAACAGAACACAATACAGCTAAAGGATCAGTCTGGTATAATTCTACACTTTTCTTATTATCAATGTGCAGATCCAAACCAACTGTCTCACAGTACTGACTCACTTCCTGCCTGTGGCACTCAGCTCCATGCCCATTGGTTCTCACTGAAGACCTAAATCTTTAAAAACACCTCACAAATTTACTATGTCATGTTTTCAAAAGGCTCAATAATTTCATAAACAGCTGCTCACTGTAGTTTTTTGACAGCCAGAGGAATAACAGGTGGAAATAGTTCATTTGTTCAGGTCTATTTTCAGCTGTGGATTAATCCACATTTGGTGCCCTAGTCAGTATTTGGGGCAGCAGGATGGTGTATGTGGGATTGTGTCGGTTTGGGTCTTTTCATGATGTTTATTGAAAACTTTTTATTGACTGTGACTTTCTATTATCTTTAAATGACTCCTCGTGTCAAGCTTGAGAAAACCTTCATGTCCATGGGATGATGATGTGATAAGACAATCCTCAGGATCCCAGTTACATTCATCTTCTGAGTCTGATGTGGTCCGCCACAAGAACAATCAGGGCCATGCCAACTACAGCAGAGACTGCCAATCGTACTGTAGCTTCAGTCTGACACCAGCTGCCGGTCTCTGAGAGAAAGAAATTGAAAGAGACAGTACTGCATGAACCTTTGAAAACACTCTCCCTGATCTAGTTATAGTGCCACAACACCAAACTTTGGGAATCTTGGTAGACAAATCAGGAAGTTCAGATTTAAGTCACTAAGCTTGATTTGGTTTCAACAACGATTAAGCATTCAATAATACAAACAATCCAAGTTTCACCAGCTACAAATAGGATGGAGACAGGAGGAGCACTGTGTTCCCATGTTTTATCATCTTCATACCTCCATCTTTCAGACATGTGTCATTTGCATGGAGCTGGGTGGCCTTTTCTTCAACAGGGTTTTCAGCCACACAGCTGTAGTTGTCTCCATCTTTAGAATCTATTTCCAGAGCAAGAGACAGCTTGGAGGACAGATCAGCACTGCTTGTCTTTTTCAGCCTGTCTCTCCCTCTGAACCACGACAGGATCAGCTCTCTGCTGTTCTCCACGCTGCACTCCACTGTGACCGAACCACAGCTTGCGTTGATCCAATCGCTGACCTTGATGGACGGAGGGCAGACAGAACCTGGGGAAAGATGAAAGAAAAAGAAAAAGCGGAAAATGAGTCAGATGAGAGGAAAGATAATAGTTTTATGTTTGAGCTTCCAGTAAAGAGAAAGTTTAGCAATCTTGGCACAACTCAAAGGCATTTACGTAAGGCATCTAGTTAGTTAACATCACAACAAACATTTAGCAGGAAGTGGTGTGACTGTTATGCTGCAGTGAAAAGCAATATGTGGGAGGGTGGCTGCACATAGGGTTTGTCTTTTCTTTCACGCTTCAAGTTAGCATCAGATGCTTAAATTAATCTAACCAGTCTTTAGCTGCCTAAACACCGTTAAATTATTCACAGGAATGAATAAAATGAAAAATGTTGGCAGTGAAGATCAGAAATGTCCATTGTTATATTTCAAATGATCTAAGCCTTTAATGTGGATCAAAGAAAAACAGCAACAATCTTAAATCTATCTTATTAAAGTTTTGGACTGTTGTACTTTTATTTTGAAGGAATGAGTACGAGTCAAGTGATATTCACTCTGGGAGCCCGTCCATCAGTCCTATATGACCCTCTGCTTTCAATGATTTCCACTCACAGTTCTACTGAAGAGAGCTCTCAGTACTTACTGAAGACAATCACGTTGAAAGTCTGAGATGAGACGCTGGTGCCAATGGATGTGCGCATGTAAAGGCCAGAGTCACTAACTCTGAGCGGTGTGATGGTCAGGGCTCCTGTTTGACTGTCCAGTCGCAGTCTGCCTCTGAAAAGCTCATCATAGTCAGTCCTCACCTCTTGTTGCTTCACATTGGCAATACGCATGTTTGGGTTCTCAGGTCCAAACATCCACACTATCTGAATTTTATTGTGGCCTCTGGTTTCCTTTGTATTTAGCGTGACAGTCGCTCCCTCTCTTGCTTTCACAGTTTCCTTGTCTTCATCTGCGCAAACACAACACAGCGGGACTGAAAGAGAAGAGATGTGGCTGTGAGATTGCTTTGCTCTTGATGAAATGGTTAACAAATTAGATCTGAACTGGAAAATGTTTTTGTATTTTGCTTGTTACGGCTTCAACTGAGGAGAGTCGGGGTCATCGTCACATTATGTTAAACATAACCCTTTCTGGTGTAGCCGGCTGTGTGATTCCACCAGCAACACACACACTGCTGAGGACTGGCAGTCAAGATGTAACAAGTTGTGAACATAGCATTAGCACATCATCACCTTTTCAGTTGAAATGATGAAACTGCTGCATATTTACATATTTACGCAGAATGGTTCATTCATTAGAAGTCACCTGATAATTCTTGTTGTCTTTCAGCTCTGTTTTTTGGTCTCCACCAACTCCTGAGAAAATATCTGTCTCTTTAGCTGGAGTGAACATAGTGGGACTAAAGCGCTCGATTATTTTCACCAATTAGTCTACAACTACAGTGGTTCGTTGGAGCTTCTTCTCTGAAAACAACGCTATGACAGCAGTGAGAGTGAACCAGAACAAAAAAGTTGTGACCAGACAGCTAAGTAATGAGCTGAAACTCACAAGAAAGCCCCAGAAAGCCAAAGGGAGCTGCAGATTCAGCTGATAATTCTCTGAGGGTTCATCGACACCTCACCATATTGTTTTCACATTGTCATGCCATACATTGTTGTTGTAAAAATATTGATTATAGTTGCTTTAAATGAACCAGAGAGCTATCAGAGCAATGTAATTCATTAGATATTTTATTGAGCTGATGATGGTGCTGTCTATCAAAGTGCTGGTTATACCGAGTGCTGATATCAGTGATGCTAAAGAAGTAGGAGCATTGTCTAGACTGACAAGACATAAAGAAAAAAGGGGTTCAGAATACAGGATTCAGAAGTGAAACCTGGTAGAGGATCAGTGCTACAATTTCATAGCATACGTAATGACTTCTGGGGTCCTACTATCTGTACTGAATGCACTTACACAATTAATATATGATTTCTCAAACAAGGTTAGCAACATTAACTTGTATACATTTTTTGTTTTCTATGTATTTTTCACTCGCATGTTGTGCCTTTCGCTCACACTGATTTGGTTTTCAGTTCTCTAAAGGAATAGTCCCTGAGGTCTGTGGATTATCAAGAGTAACAGGAAAACATTGCTGTTGACTTTTACTTATATTTTGCACAACATGAACAAAATTCTATTCACCTTCAGTATCTTATGATGGCCCTTTGAGCACCTGATCAACAATGACAATCTAAGGGACGACACACAAGAGGATCAAAGTGTGTGTTTTCTAATGTATTCTACAGATGTGGGTTAAGAAGAAATGCAAGCTCATTTCCACAAGTGAAACTGTTCCACTGACTTCAGAAACCCACATTAGTTACAAGTGCACGCTGTTTGTGTGTGTGTGTGTGTGTGTGTGTGTGTGTGTGTGTAAAATGCTGTATAAGTCTGGCTGTATAAGAGCAAAAAGAAAAAAATAATGGATAATGTCACATCAAACTCATTGGATTAGATGTAAGCTTTTATAAGTCTTTATCCCAGAGCTGTGACGTAATGATAATTGATTGAGCAGAGAGTTTTAATATAGTTGTTGTGGACTGAGATGTTTGTTGATGGAACCTATATGGTACAAAAGTAGCCTAAATTATCACCATTATATAAAAAGTAGCCCAATCTGGAAACACTGCAGCTACAACAATTAATGAAACAGTTTAAGAAGAAATAAATATTTTAACTTACCTGCTGTGAAATAGAGGGCAAGAAGTTTTCTTCTTAGCTGAGGCACCATGTCGTGCATGTAAGTATGTATCTGTCACTGTGTAATGACAGTATGCTGCTGTATGGTATCAGTGTGTACATGTCTTGCATCGCTTTAGTTGCTGTAGATCCAGTGCCACCTTGAGGCTGTTTACATTCAGTGGTGATGCATAATTCAGGGCCTCAACAGCAGCAATACCATCTGAAAGCAAAATGGCTGAAATGCCTTACAATCAAAAGAAAAAGCATTGACTCTCTCACTAAATAAATCAATGCAGATTTGAAAAGTGTGTGTGAGAGATTTCACTCGTTTCTTTGAAATGTTCTTTTGGTGATTTTGATTCCATGCACTGCAAAAGAGATACAGCAAGAGATGTGTGTGTTTCCCCTCTGCTCTAGCTTGGGTAGAACTCACGATAGAACTGCTTTAACCAACAACAACAAGATGGTGTCCACTCGTCTGCAGCCTTTGTACTTTATCACATAACTTCAGCTTTTCTATGATTGCACTTGATATTTTGTGCTCTTTTCAGGCCTTTTCAGATTTTTACACTGGTGTGTATCATGTAGGGTGTTCAAACTTCACTCTCACTGTAGGCTCATTGTGGAGTGAAGAGGCAAACATCTGTGTGAGGTCTTGTGACTATGTAGTGTGTGAAGACATGGGGGGCTCTGACTGAACAGACTATCTCTGCTGAAAGTTAGGGAGTTTGCTGGAGCTTTGACCGTCACTTCAAGGTCATTTATATCCCTATGAGAGTGTTCTGCTCTGTTTCTGTTACCTATGTTATAGCTGAGCCAGCGGATCCATCACAAGAGGCTCTCTGGCTGTAGCTGCAGAATTTTCTTTAGAATCAGTGCGGATTCTAGTGAAAGTCAGCCGACAACATCACTAATCAGACACAGATCATCAGGATCACACTAGCGACAATTAAAAAACAAAAAAGATCTCATCTCAACAGGAAAGCAAAGGGAAAATTGACTTGTAGCATTAACTGCCTCTCCTCTAGAGTAGGTGCTTATCTGATAATGTTCGAAAAGAGGTCTGTAGCCTGGTTGTTATCTTCGACTCAGAGTCGTCTTCGCTTTGTCAAACTTAGACAGCTAATCAATATCAGGCCAATCCTCTCCTCTGCAAACTTAGAAAATGCACTTTATTCTGGAATCACCAGGCTCAACTTCCATAAAAGGTATATTAATGCAGTTATAGGCATCTTTACTGAGAGATACTGAGAGATATCCAACTTACTAATTGTCTTTTTTTTTTTTTATTGCTCTTCTCTGCCTTTTCAGTGAACGCTGAAAACAATAACATTAGCAAAATCCTAAGAATGCATCGGAGCCCAGAAGTGGGGTTATGGTGGAATTGGCCAAAGCAGACATGCTTGTTTTGGTGATATGATTGGATGGCAGATATACACTACTCACAAAAAGTTAGGGATATTCGACTTTCAGGTGAAATCTATGGAAAATGTAAAAAGTGAATGCTACAGTGATATTATATCATGAAAGTAGGGCATTTAAGTAGAGGCATGCACTGGTGATTTTATTCATCTTAAACAATTTATTGAAAGAAAATCTACCAACAGTGGTAGGTATACCACAACAAAACATGTTCAGTGTCTCAATAAATTGGGACGTGGCCAAAGGACGTCCACTCCTCTCCTTTCTGTGACTCTTCCAGTCTCTGTATCACTGTTCCAACCTCCTGATGACACTCTGTGACCCTCTAAGCTCAGTGAACACCTCCGTCTGAGGACTTCCTGTTTGAAGCCTCCAGTGTTGAGGTGCTGCTGATCAACTGTTAGGTGTCGTCTTGGTCTCATGATGTCAGAATGTGAACAGCAGGATGAGGAGGACTGTTTAAATACCAATTCTAACTGAAGCAGGAAATGTATTGGTGGATTCATGGATCAAACCTGTTGTGAATGTTGCTGTTAAGCTTCTTGTTAGAGAACAGCAGCTGGTGCAGAAAGTACTGAAACACTGAACAGTTGGACATGTGCATTCAAAGGTTTAGAGAAGGTCACATTAAGTTCACCTGGAAAGGTTAGAATGTATTTTAGGTTCATCCTGAAATTTCACCTGAAAGCCAAATATCCCTAACTTTTTGTGAGTAGTGTATATTTGCTTTTCAGGATGAGTTGGAGGCACGCCAGGAGGGAACAGTGGCTCTGGTGGCAGTGGTGAACAAAGATGAGGTGCCTGCAGGAGTTCCCTTTGAGACTCACCATGTGGCAATCATCCTTGAGGATCAGGTTGTAATAGATAGATAGATAGATAGATATTCCTTTATTTATCCCACAATGGGGAAATTTCGAGTCATCAGCAGTTCTGATTCACACATAATGTCTCACAGATCTTGGACTGATTCATTCGTGATTTTGTTTGGGCTGATGTATGCTCTTCATTTGAGCTACCCTGAGAAGCTAAGTGGCTTCTTTGAGTTCATCCAGGTAGTCCTTTTAAATTGTGATGATGGAAGGAAACAACTCATACCTAAGTTACAGACCTGAGAAATGAGCTTGAATAAGTTGTGAACAACGGGTAAACAAGTACGAATACCTTCAGGGCAGTTCTGATTGCTATGCGTTCAAACAGGCACAGTGCCCATCACTCAACAGGGACAGAAGACTTCTATTTTGACTTCATAGTTTTTAATACAGTGCATTTCTGCATTGTTTAGGTCTTCACACTTTTACCACAAAGGGAAAACATTTATTTCAGTTTGTTATTATGAGGCTTAGTTTCTTTTGTCAGCATATAAATGTGTATGACATTTTATTCACAAGCTTCACAGTATTAAATTATGGACACTGACTCAAAGGAGCACAGATGCATCAAAACATCAATTGAATTTTTTTTTTAATCAGATATTTAGAAGACAAGCACATCTATAGCTACAGAAAGACCCCCTAGCATTAAATCAACATTTTTGCTGCAAATTTCCATGATTATGATTATTTTATTTTTGAGTCCTGTAAGTAAATGCAAATAAATAGGTATTATACTGCCTGACAGAGACAATATTTATTAATCCTCAGTGTCCAGAATATTTACCAATGAAGCTTGTGAGTAAAATAGCATGGCTGGTTTCCTTTTTCAGTTTTTTTGTTTAATATGATTGATCTGTAGATCAGACACACAATGTGGAGGAGGGTGAAGAAAATTCAAATGAACAGTAAGTAAGTGGAGAGGAATAAACTGTTTGAGCTGTAGACATGTTATGTATTCAATAATGTGCTTTCAGAGTTCAAGTAAATAAATTGTTAGAGTAGTTGTGCCAGATGGTTGTCTATATTTTGTTAAAGCAACTTACATGGTTTAAGGCAATCAGTTTCCTCAAATAAATTGAGTACTCACATCAAGTTTGAAGTTATTTGTTTTCATTACATCTCATTTTTACATTCTAGTTTTAACGAGTAAATACAACTTAGCCTGTAATATTTGTAGCAAGAAGATACATTTAAGTTAGCATAATGTCATTCCAATAAGTTCATTAAACACATTTCAAATAAGTTTAGACAAGCACAGCTTATGAGTGCACAGTACCTAATAGATTCAATAGTAACCTGATTTACTCAAGTTGTTGTAACAATAAATACTCAAGTTACCTGTTCTCAAATCAAATCATTACTGATGCTTAAATTGTTTGAGTTAATAAACTTAAACGATTTAAGGCAATCAGTGTCCTCAAATGGTTTGAGTTGAACTAACTCATCAGGTTTTACAGTGTACTACTGATGTCATTTAATTGCTGCTGGTCAAACTAATGTTGTACAGCACTATGGTCAACCTCCTCCCTCAATGCAAAAGCTCCTTTTTTATGCTTGGAGCAGTACATTATGTAAGGTAATTATGCAAGGCAGCCAGGGCAGAACTGAAGAATAAATGTTTTTAACCTCAACTCAGACATCCCATTTTCCACTCATTGTACTACCTAGACTGTCTTCACCATCATCAAGCAGCCATGAAACTGGGTGGAGTGATTTCATCCTCGACAGAATCAATTCAGTCAATATCTTTGAGCTGTTTTGGATTAAAAATCAGAAGCTACACATTGTAGCTACGCACCTGTTGAAGGGATCTCTTCTCATGTTCTGTACTGACAATGGATTAAGTGAGTGCATAATGTGAAAGTTCATTGTTCTGGTTTATAGAGTTCCTACCTCTATTCTTTAAGATAAACCTTCAAATAGAAATGCTATGAGATGTTTTTCACTGTGGCTGTATGTGTGTGTGTGTGTGTGTGTGTGTGTGTACACCAAGAAAAACCGACAGGTACACTTTGGTGTGGACGGCCAGTTCACGCCATGCCAGTTTACTTAAAAAGTTCAGTGTGACAGCTTTTGTCGATCACGTGTGTTTTTAATATCTTCACACACATAGTTTAAAGTATATATTTTAGATTAAAGCCAATGCAGTTTATTTCAATCACCACATAAAGAGGATCATCATTAACAGACAAAGTTTAGTGGAGATGAATATATAACAAATGGCAACTATGAGCATGTACTGACCTAATTTTCTGAAGCGGTGAACACACCGAAACTTCCCATTCGTCTCACTTTTCTTATAACTGTTCCCCGCCCTCCCTCCTACATCTTTCACATGCCTCAGTTTTTCTTTCTGCCGCTCTTTTCACATCCTCATCCACATCTTCATCTACTTCACTTTATTCTCTTTTTCTCCATTCTGCTAACCTCTTTGACAGGACAATCAGCTCAGCAAGTAAGTGAACACTTTCATTTTCATTTAGACGAGTTTAGTTACACATGTTCATACAAATTAAATACATCTGTAGATGTTACTGTCACTGTGACCTTCCCCTCACTTTCAGCTCTACCCTGTCCCCTAATAAGTTCCTTTTCTTAAGAAAACAACTATATAGTAGTGTGTGTGTGTATATATATAGATATAGATGTAGTACTAAGGAAATGTTGGTGTTAAAACTAAAAGTCATATTGAACAGAGATTGCTCATGACCTACTAGAATGACTGAACACGAGCATGATCATCAGGTTTATGTGGGTTAGGGGATTTTTTACAAGCTGTGTTTCAGTTGGCTTTGATTATTATAATTCACAAATTCTACTTGATTTCACTCACAGGAACTGATAATAGTTAACTTTCATATAAATGATCACTCAAACTTTGATTTTGACTTGAGTGCTTCCTTTAGCAGATCAACGCACTGAATCAACGTAACAAATGCTCTTGTGCATTAAATGTTCAAATGCATTTGAGCCTCCCAAACTCATAATACTTATCCTTACATTTCAATAGTCTTTCTAAATACAGACTGAATAGAATAAACCTTTTTTTTTTTTTTTTATAACTGTCACTTACTGGGAGTATTATTTATCCGAATCATGTTGAGTTAAATATTCAAACCTGTGTTTTTATATACATTATCAAATTGCAATATTGTACATGTATTCCGCACCATTTTATACCTATTCACCTCAAAGTCATACATAAATGTTTGGTATATTTACAAACTTTGGGATCTCCAGTAGAATTCAAAAATCATTTCTGGTGGATTTGCAATGATTAATTTACTTGTGGTTTAGGGGTTCTTAAGGATAGGTTAAGAGATATCTGATAGGAAATCAAAATACAATGACTTTCATAGATAGATAGATAGAAATATTTTATTGATCCCCGGGGGAAAATTCTGGTGTTACAATAGCATAGAAAGTTAAAGTGACCACCACCATGAATACAAACAACTAAGCAAAATAAAAATGTACAAAATGTAAGTAAAAGTAATAAATAACTAAATAAAGGTAATAAATACAATGTACAATGTTCATATTAGGTTTGGAATCACATTAACAACAGCAACATTAAAATGTGTAGTACAAGGGGTGAAACTGTGAGTACCCTCTCCCTATAGTTTACTGAAGAACAAAAAAACGTGTCGATGCATCAAAGCCGAGCAGTGACTCTACTGAGAAAACCAACTACCTGCTTAGCGGCAGTTGCACATAAATGCAGTCAAATTGCAAAAACTAGATTTCCTGTTACTTCCTATGTGATACAGACGTATGAGGCTGGCAGATACAACCACATCCTGACCCTTCAAGTGCATGCGTATATGTTACTGTTTCCTGTGTAGTGCACGCTGTACCTCCTTGTGAAATACTCTAGAGAAAGTTTTTTTCTATGTATTGTATTCTGTCCTAAATGCCACGTTTTGGTATTCACTAGCAATAACAGTGGTCTGTCCCACTTATAATCTGTATGTGGCACCGCTGTCATCCAGAGAGGGTGACTCCTTTAAAAAGTGGATTTTACTGTGTTCCCAATTACCAATGATGGTATGCCATAGGGCTACTTGATTTGTATAAATAGGAAATTAATGCATAAGATAATACATTAATTGATAATACATAATTAGCACTTGTACATCCTTGGTTGCAATATCAGTGGTATGATGTTTATTGGTTTACGTTTATTCTTTAACATAGCTTTGGCCATTATCTAAAGGCCTCCATGCATGTGCAGTGGAATGCACGGTTGCATTAAAGAATAGTTATAAGAATAAGAGTAAAGATAAGAAGAATTGAAGCCATCATTTAGTATTTAGCATTGTGAAGGTCTTAAGACCGCAGGAAAAAAATGCACAAAATTCAAAATGTCCAACTTCGGGCGAGTTGAGTCAATGAAAGCAAATGTGAAATATGTGCGAAATGATAACTTCAAATTGCATGAATATTACAGAAACTGGCAATGGTTACCTACAGTTTACAGTAAGACAGTTTGAGGGCTGATGGCGGGTAAACTGTGAACAATATGTTGGACGTGATCTTGGCCAGCCAAACAGATACAAGGAATTTTTGCAGCCATTGTATCTAAAGCTTGACATCAGTTCCATTGTGAAAGCAAGCAGGCGAGTTTCAAACGATCTCATTTTATCCCAGTTATCTAATCAGTTCATCCCCGCAATCTAAATTAGTCAATTGGAAGTGAAAATTGCATCCAACCTTCCATATCTGGCCATTTTTTTCAAAAATTGAGTGTAAAAGTGTCTCTGCAATTGTTTGAAATAGACATTGACAATGACAGCAATGGTGGCTATAACGACAGAAACAAAAAGACTAACTACATGCTCTTTTGCACACTGTGACTGAGTGTAAATGTGAGTGTACACGCAACGTTGTGTGGGGTGACATGAGTGACATGATGTAAAATCGTGCAACATGTGCGTATTCTTCTGTGATGTATTGAATAACTGACCTAACAGTAAAACAACAGTAAAGGTTGTGAAGTTTAGTCAGTTATTCGGTCGAATAAGATGTCTGCCAGATGATGCATTCCTCAGCATTTAAGTGTATGCATATATAAGCACAATAGACAATCTGACAGGGAAGGAGTGGACATGGGGTGGTATGTATACTGCAAAACGGCTGCGAACAGGTGGATAGATCGGAAATGACAGGAGAGATAGTATGTGGCAGGAAAAAAAAGGTACACCATGAGACAAAGATCCGCTCTGACTGAAACTATCTATCTTACAAGTATCCTGCTCAGAAGCCTTACCCTGAACGGCACCCACACGGCCCAGGTTATAAAAAAAAAGGGACGGTTGAATCTGTTAAAGGCTGGGGAAGTCCACTGTATGTGCATCCTGAGCCGATGTGTTCAGTAATCCCATGTTGATGTTTTACTCCTATTGTAAGGTGAAGGAGCACACAGAGGAAACGCTGCAAAATCATGTATCAGTCGTTTTGAATAAGCTCTGCTCACACAATCGAGTGTGTTAACATACTGTCACTGTATATCAGAGGGACCACTGTTGTCTTAGAACTGCACTCCATATTATTCTGTGATGTGGATATGAGTCTTTATGAAATGCTGCCATTATTCTAACTTCTATTTCTGGTTTTTGTCTTTTTACCGACGCACACAGGCACCATGAGGGCCAAGGTCACCCTAGTTCTCACTTTATTCACATTAATTCTCCTGATTCCTGCGTCCTCTGCTGATAAGCAGACATACCACAGCAGCAGCACATCTCCATTCCCAAACACCACATCTCCATTCCCAAACGTGACAGCATCCACCGAAGCTCCTGATCCTAAAGTTAGCTCTACATCTGGCTCGAATCAGTCTGCCGTAACAACTGAGAAAAAACTCACCAAACGACAAGACACCACCCCTGCGTCACCGTCATCATCATCTGCAGCTGTATCAGTTTCCACAAATACCACCAAAGGCAAAGACCCTCCCTCCTCCAAATCCTCGAAGTTAGTCATTTTGTTCACTCTGTTGGCCATCATTGGGTTGATGCTGTGTGTGGGGTGTGTCCATGCCATGAGTAGGTCAGGTCAGGACAGCTCTGTCCGCAGGTGCCTACTGGGTGTGAGGAAGAGGCTGAGGACCGCGATCGGTAACCTCGAGGACCTGATGGGGCTTCGCCTCTGGCCAGGAGGGAAGAGAGGAGGGGAGGATAATGAGGAGGAGGGAGCAGAAGAAAGACGAGGAGACGGACAAGGAGACGGGAGAGATGACGAAGGAGAAGGAAGTGGTTGTGGAGCGAAGAATGAAGAACTACAGAAGGAAGACAGTGATTATTCAAATGACTGCTCCAGTGTGGAGGAGGACAACCTGAGGGAAAGGGTGTTGGGTGGAAGGGAGGAAGAAGACAGTGAGACAATTAGGATCGAGGACGGGGAGGAAACGGGTAGTGTGTGTGAGGGGAGCCAAAGTGCGGTGGAAGGACAGACAAGTGCAGATAAACAGGGAGGATCAGAGGAGATAGCACTAGTCAGCTCTGTGCAGGAGGATGACAAAAAGGCCGATTTATGTGATGTCACTGTACTGTAGTGATAAAAGGCACGAATGGAGGAAGGAGAATAAGATGTCAGGATTATAAATCGGTTCATTTGATGCTCAAGGATCAGATTTAGAAGAAGAATGATTGTGGTGTGATGATTTTAAAGATGTAGTTTGCTGCAGGTTAAAGATTTTGAACACTTTATTTCTCTGAACAGTCGGCCAAATATAGAACAGTGATAAATACTCTTTATGTATGTTTAAAGTTCAGAAAATGTTGTCAACCAATCAAACCAAACAATTGTAATTGTATAGGGAATACAATCCGTGTGTGTTTTATGATTTTCAAATAAATTGTTGAAATAGCTTCTGTCTTAATTGTCGTAATTGATACTGAGCAAAAAGTGACAATTAACATTAGTTTCAGTCAAACTGTGGTCATTTGACTATTTTTTAGCTTTAGTATATTATTTAATGGTATTCCTGGTGTTTTACATATTATAAATAATTCTAACTGATATATCAGACTTTCCAAATGCATGGCAGTCTAATAGAATAAAAATGCAAAAAAAAAGATGTGCGCATTGCTGTATTAGTACAGACATGCACACAAATCAACAAAATCTTTTCAATCAGTCAGGCAAGAAGCTCTGCTTCTAAAACGGTCCCAGTGGGATATGAAGCCACGGTGACGACAGAGCAAAATATATGCAAAAATATGGTGGATTGTTGGTAGCGATTAGTAACACGATTGGCTGTCACATAACGGATTTGTTAGACGGACAAGTAGCGCCTGTAAAAGCCACGAGGCAATATTAAGGACTAAAGGAAAACATAGCGCCCGAACAGGGACTTGAACCCTGGACCCTCAGATTAAAAGTCTGATGCTCTACCGACTGAGCTATCCGGGCTCTTCTAACTAGGGATATACAATAGTTTCTTGTAGAACATAACAATGATGGATAAACGAGGGGACAACAGTGACTTTGTGAACGCTCACTGCAAACATCCGTCAGGTAACCTAGGTAACGTTAGCCCGTGTAAACGCCATGTTGACACCATGTTAACTCGTTCTTTAACGTTGTGATAAAGAACCACCTTTATATATTATAACCTTTATAACCACCTTACACCAAAGGCAATTGTAACAAAACTCCCATGATTTTATTCCGACATTGGAAATGTGTCTGTGAAGTCGCCTCAAAAGTCGTCTGATGTAGCATTAGCATTTTTGCTAGCCGTGTAAGTTTTCCAGAACACGAATATCTCTTCCGATTTCTTTTTCAAAATAAAAGCATCACCGCTCTAACTCAACAGCACTAAAATGATAATTTTAAGACAAGCCTTGAGTACCCTATACGCGATGTTTGTGCTGTTTACAATACACTGCTAAGTAGGAGGTGCTGCATTCCTATCCGTAACCTAATTGATCAAGATTGTGTTTCTCTATTTAGTTGGACCGTTTTCTGCCACCTCAACTATGCGATGTAACTTATGAGGGGTGCAAAAGAGGGGAGGCAAATTATTATTATCATCACTATTATTACTATTATTATTATTATTATTATTATTAAGTACAGATATCCAGAGTGCCCAGGGAATCAAACCTAGTGGCCCTGCTTTTTTCTCTAGTGCCACCAGCTGGTCAACATTTTTAATGCACCAGTGAAACACTGGGTACTATTATTGGTACAATAGTGTATTAAAGTAATATATAGTAAGAAATGTACGATAACAATGGCAGTTACAGTTTTATCAGTTAAATTGGTGAACATTTGAGCCAAATGTCCAATTAAAAAAGGCTTTATTCACCCCTCATTTACAATGTAGTTAACTTTTATGGTCTACATAAGTTACTTATAAAAGACGCTTTATAATGTCTAAATATTTGAGCACATATTGTTTACAGCAAAAATGCTCGATTAACCGATCGGTGGTGTTCCGTCTTTAGTACTCCGCTGGAATCATAATACTCATGTAAAAGACATGCAAAGAGTTTAAGGATTCATCTGTAGCCCATCCAGTGAAAGATCACGTCAAAAGAAAGTGTTTTAAGTGTGGTTGTTCAGTGTGTAAACTTTTCACTGAAAAGATGGCACCTATGGTGGTGTTTTGGTTTTGACTTAGACAGATATGCGGTTACGCTTTCACACATTAGCTCTTATTTTGAAGGCGGACACAAACAGGAAGTCAGGTTTGTGTGCAGCGCCTTGACACTGCAGGACAAACCGGAAGCCGACCAGTCATGTAGCTCATATAGACAGAAATAAAATAAAATAAAATGAAATAAAGAACATTCTCCAGGTTTTTTCGCCTTTGGACCTTTCCGTGTACAAGACAAAGTCTTCAATCTTCGAGTAAAAACCGTAAAAACCAGGAGGAGAGCTTTCAGCGCAAACGCGTAACTCCGCTGTAGCATAGTGAGCATCAAGCAGTGGCACCCACACACGAACATTGTCGCTTGGGTGAAGATTCTGTGGCTGTGAGTTTCCCAGTCGTGGTTCCCAAAATCAATCACCCCACACGGCGGACTGACGTTACAGATGATAATTGAAGAACTGAAGGCATCTCTTGTAGCAACAGGTGGCTCCGTGGCGCAATGGATAGCGCATTGGACTTCTAGTCAAGCACTTGAGGAGTGATTCAAAGGTTGTGGGTTCGAGTCCCACCGGAGTCGCTGTTTTATGGAGGAAAGTCTTGTTTACCACTGTGGCGTGGTGCGAATGAAATATTATCTTTGGTCGAAAAGAGGTCAAATAACTGTAGAGATCATTTACATTTGTTAATTACTAATATTTATTTAGTTAAAGTGCATGTCAAGTAAATTCAGAGATATGTTTCTTTAATTAGTGTGCGTGTTAGAAAATGCAAACTGATTGTTGCTGAAGATCTACATTGCTTGGTGTAAGAAGGATTATTTATCAATAAATTGGGTTAACCCTAACCCGCCTCTCGCTCAATGTCAGCTGGCTCCAGTATGGCAATATTCACTGTAACAGTCAAAAGTACCATTGTACGTTTTAACATTAACCAAAGATGATCCTTAGTGTATTGAAGGCATCTCAAATAGCAAAACCATCATTCTACACTTGCTCAACTTTTGGTGTTTTATCAACCTGGTGTATTCTAAAGGTAGAGAGCATGTAAGTTAATCACAACGACATGCTGACACTCATTTTCGATGGGATCAGTAACTGGTCATCCAGGCTCTCTTATGTTATTGACCACCTGAGCAGCCTCTGTATATTGTGAAACCTCCCAATCCATCCATTGTCTATACCACTTATCTGCCAGGGTCGTGGGGGGGGGCTGGAGCCTATCCCAGCTGACTTTGGATGAGATGCAGGGTACAGCCTGGACTGGTCGCCAGTCAGTCACAGGGCCGACACACAGAGACAGACAACCACTCATGCTCACACTCACACCAATTTAGAGCAATTTAGAGTGACCAATTAACCTGCATGTCTTTGGACTGTTGGAGGAAGCCGGAGTAACCGGAGAAAACCCATGCAAGCACAGGGAGAACATGCAAACTCCACACGGAAAGACCCCAGGTTCAAACCTGGGTTCAAACCTGGGGTCTTGTAGCTGTGAGGCAACAGTGGAACCTGTTGCTTTTTATTTTGGCGCCCACGTTAATAGGTTACAATATAATACACCTTTCCATACTTTCACTGTCTGTACCTATAGAATACATCACAGACATGGAAATAAAATCTATGTATATTTTTCTAACTCCATACCTCCTGATTAGTACCAAATGGTTTGCTGACACTGTTTTTCCTCCAGCCACTAGATGGAGGCTGGCTCACAAAGTGTCCGTGTCCATGTACAGTCCAATAAGATGTTGTAGCATCTCCTCTACCCAGTCAAACAGGGTAGAGGAGAGGACAGAGCAAGTCAGAGAGATTGTAGACAGTGATTCAGTTCCTTCTAATCAGTGACTATGGGAATGCTGAGGACATCAGTGGCCTTACTTGTTCACCTGGCTGCCTCTCTTGCGGTAAGGCACAGCGGCTCGTTCTCTGTATATGATAAACACTGTGCTGCAGAACTTCTAATCGTGCCATATTCTATGCAGATAGTTTTGGTTTCATGCTTACAGGCTTTGAGAGAGATTTGTCTTTGAGGGTTCTACCTTCACCCCAACACAAAAGAGGTGATTGGAATGTCTCTATTTGGTTTTTACAAAACAACAGCAATCTCTTTCCTGAAACAGTGCTCCTGCTACACTGGATAGACGGCACAGACCGTTCTAAAGAGGTCACTTGTTTGGTAAAGCAGTAGTTGGACAACACTTCATGGTGAGGTTTATTCACTGTAGTAATATGAGGAAACCACGGCAAAAGCAAACTGACTGGACATGAGTGCTAATCCACTGAAGGTTTGCACGGTCATAAAGTTTATATTAAAGTCTATGAAAGATTTTTCACAAACTAAAGAACCAGCTGCTGGTCTCGGTACAGTCCTGACCAACTAAATGATATTATAGAGCGTTTATTGTTGCAAAAACAAGTGGGTTTCAATTGCAGTTTGATCCAGTTGTAAGTAAAAATGTTAGCTGTACTTGTATTCTGGAGATCAGTTGCGGGTTCCTTCTACCCTTAAGGTCCAGCTCTCGACCCTGTAATGTCTTCTCTGTCCAGGCCCCTGTGCCGTGTGAGGAGAAGGTGGTCCGCCTGGAAGCAGAGATCCGGGGCCTGATGAATGTGATCGATGACCAGCATCGCTACATTAAGGAGCTTCACAACAGCCAGGCTCAGCAGCTGGAGCACATACCCAACTCACACCTGAGCCCAGAGAACCTCTACAGAGGTACAGCCAGGCCGCAATGAAAGATACATACGTGTGTGTGTGGCTGTCAGAGTTCTGCTTTCCCTAACAGCTAACTTACCTGCCAGCAGACACAGTTAGAGACTGCCTGGGGAAAATAGTAGAGCATTTGGCAGCTGAGGAGCCAGATATGTCCCTCAGGAGGTGGTGGAGACCAAAAGCAGAGCTAAAAGTGAATATTGGACTTACATTCATCCGACGGCCTGAAACACGGATTCAAATGAATGATCATGTTGCAAAATGAATGAACGAACAGATCTTCAAATCCCTGTGGAGCATTTCTATATGTTTCCGACAAATGAGGTGTAAAGGATAAAAGATGTTGGCAAATAGAAATGGAGCAAATGCCCATGCTGTGCTGTATTTGTAGCTAAGTCAACACTTCCACGCCTGTCATGACCTTGCAAAAAAAAAAAAAAAAAGCCACAAAGAATCTCACACAGATGAAAGCAAAGCTGTGTATGTGGGCGTCTGCCGGCTACTATTTCATTCAAACCACTGCATTATTTACCTGCCAGGTTGAATATGTGATCTTGTATATCTTTATGCATTCAGACTGCTCCGAGGTGTTTGCAGACGGTAACGTGGCCAGTGGGCTATATGTGATTCGTCCAGACGGCTCTCCAACTGCACTGAGCGTCTACTGTGACATGAACAACGGAGGAGGATGGACTGTCTTCCAGAGGAGGAGAGATGGCAGAGAGAGCTTTGACAGGTGTGTGTTTGTCAGCTTTTCCTTTAAAAATAGGAATTTACCCTCCGCACGTGTCCAGAGATTTTACATAGTGAAGTGAAGCCAATGTGTAAGCAGCACATTGCACTGTGGGCAGAGCGTGGGTGGAGTACAAGCATGGATTTGGAGACCACTACTCGCCTGATGGGGAGTTCTGGCTGGGCAATGAACCTCTACACTATCTCACCTCGCAAGGTGTGTATACCTACATGTTTTCAGATGATTTGATATCATAGAATGGTTGCAGGTGTAACTAAATGCCTTCTAGGAAACTATGACTTGCGGATCGACATGGAGGACTTTGAGGGGAATCAGCGCCACGCAGAGTACAAGAACTTCAAAGTGGACAACGAAAAGGTAAAACAGACACTGAAAGAGAAAATAAGAAGTAATTTAGTGTTACGGGTGGGGGTCTCTAGACTGGTGGATATGATGTAACTATGTGTCTGTCTGTAATCAAGTGCACTGCGAACAGCTTGTAAGGCTTCGGTGTGTGTCTTTCCTCTGGTTTCTATTCTTTTTCTGTATTTAACCTTGCCCTCTCTTCGTTCCCCATAACAGTGGGGGTCTTATTTGGACTGTTTTATATCACAGCGAGGACATCTGGCTCCACACCTGCCATCTGTTCTTCATCGCTCCCCTTTCATTCTCCTCTTATCTTACCACTCACGGCTCCCTCAGTTTTTCTCTCAACACTTTCTCTTCTTCTTCTCATTTGTATCCATCCCCATTTCTCCACTCTCTCATTCCTCCTTCTTCCCCATTGGGCGTCTGCCTACTTTGCTGTCATTTACAATCATGCCACTCTATTCAGAACAAAACCTCATTAGCTTAATTATCATATTCATTGTTTTTGTTGTTTTCTATTACAAATTGAACATTAATTCCTAACTGAATGTGAACATGGATGCAAGAATCTGATTATAATGGAAAATGCAAGTGTACCAAGGTTCTTTTGCACCATCAAAGATTTATTCAAAACTCTGCTTTTATTTCATCACTCAAAGGACCAGTACCAGTTACATTTGGGAGACTACAATGGGAATGCAGGGAACGCCTTCGCCCATGTTTACGGACCCCCTTCTGCTGGGCTGAAAGGGAGCGATCCAGGCGTGGGATCGGGTGGGATCAAATTCAGCACTTACGACCAGCTGAATGACCGCGACGCCGAAAACGAAGACGCCAAGTGTATCAGACACAGCAAATCAGGATGGTGGTTCAGCAGGTAGTAGGCAGCTTTAGTCTACTTTGGTTATGTACAAATTAATAGAATTAAAATATACGCTCACACACACACACACACACACACACACACAACAGTTACTACCGACTGGTTTGTCAACTATGTTTTTTTTCCTCTTCTCCATCACAGGTGTGATTCGGGCAACCTGAATGGCCATTACTACAAAGGACCGTACCAAGCAATGACAGATGATGGGGTGGTGTGGTACACATGGCACGGTTGGTGGTACTCCATCAAGTCCGTGGTTATGATGGTACGAGCTGCTGACCTCGAGCATCCACCGCCGGTCATTGTCCCGTTACCGGGCCAACTTGACTCCAGCAAAGCAGCAGGCGGCGTCATCGATCTCCCTCATGGCCAAAAGCATGAGTCTCCTTACCCGAGCTGAAAAGCTTCACATCATTTATGGGGTGCAAACTGGGTAAAGTCAGTGTCATTTCACTTTCCTGTACCAATGCATTTAATTTGATATTCAAAATAAAACTGTGTTGCTTTTTTCTTATGTCATATTGTATTTATTCGGTGTCCAAAATAAAGCAGAACATGGTACACTGAGGCAATTTGGGTACATCTGAGGTTTTTCAGGACAAACACCAGACACACAAAGTCATAATACTTTTTTGGATTCAATAAAACAGAGGCGAGAGTCTGTCAGTTAAAGGGAACTATCTGGGACCTTCCTCTGTGGAAATTATCACTTGCAGGTTTTTCTGGTGATTTTATATACGTGACCCAAAGAAAAAAGACAGATATCAACTGATCAGTCACTGGTTCAAGCTTTGCCTTGTTTCTGTTTCGGTACGAGGTGATTTTATAGGATGTGGGGGAGTCGTATCTCTTTGTTAAAAAGAGATTTAAGGGAAAAAGTCAAAGGAAAGGGGGTTAAACACTGTCCATGCCAACACCATCTTTCTTAAATAAACTGCATATTTGGCTTGGAGATGGTGTGTGTGTGTGTGTGTGTGTGTGTGTGTGTGTGTGTGTGTGTGTGTGTGTGTGTGTGTGTGTGTGTGTGTGTGTGCGTATCTGAACTGGCCTGCTCAGATTTAACATCCAAAGATGAGTACATTCCACATAGTAGATTAAGGTAGAGGTTGTGAGGAGCTCTCACAGAGGAACAGATATCCACTGGATCAAGGTTCATGTCAGAATTCCAGATCTGTTCCTCAGAAGAACAGACTGAATTATTGGTTCCTGTTTGCCCGCAGAGGGACATCAAGTTCATCCACTTCTTCAAGAGGTCCAAAGCAACTCAATGATTGAGCTTCGCTCTTTGGGGAAAAATGTCCTCTTTAAAAGAAGAGAAAAGGCAAAAACCATCCACGCTAATCCAACAAGAAGTACCCGTCATTTTACGATTTACCAAACCCAAACAACTTTGAGTCTGTTTCCACAAACCAACATTATGCCACAAATCCGAGGTTTTTTCTCATCCACCTCTGAAAAGAGGGCTATAAAAACAGGATGAGCTAAACTGAAACTGTACAGCATAACAAAAGAAAACAAAGGAAAGGATAGTCATAACGAGAGTGAGGCGCTATGTACAGACCCTGAGGTGTGCCTGTTATTTAGGTTTCCTTCAGAAAAAGAAGAAAAGAGGAATGGAGAACAGGCATTCACTAGAGACTGTGAGAGAGCAAGGCCAGTCCCATGCTCACACGTAAGTGCATTGATGCCACTGCAGAGTCTCTTTGCTCTCAAATTAAGCGTCTTTTACGCAATTTCTTCCAGCTGTACAAGTTCATCATTAATATCCAACAACACCGCTGTGACTGAAGTCTGTGTCAGGCTTAAAAGGTGATGAACAGAATCAGGAGGTCAGATGAGATGAAGGTTGGGGTTATCTGGGCGATAGAGGTGCAGTTGTGGGGAAGGAGGCGGAGTTCCGTGGTGAGTTGAAAGGTGAGGTGGGCGACATGCGACGGGGGCTGCCCAGCAGGTCGCCGTTGTGCAGCTTCCACAGCAGCTCCTCGTTCTCCATGGACAGACGCTTGTTGACCTTGGACTCTTTCTGCAGTGTCTGCTGGAGAATGGCCTGTTCACTGGACAGCTGCCTGCAGGGGGAGACAGAGAGCTGTAGTGAGCTGCAGGCAGACACACTGTGACTATCACAGTCCAGGTTCACCAACATATTATTTTTTGCTACTCAGATTAGTTGCGCATTTAAGATTATACTAATCCTAATCCTAACCTGATGCACAGGTTGCTCTTGTTGTGCCTACGCCAAAACACTATGTTCTATTCTAGAGATTATGAGGTAAAGAAAGACAAAAATGACAGAAAGGTCAGGTATGCGATAAACCAGGAGGGCAAAATCTCAAATACACCTAAATATACATAGTATTCTGTGCAAGTTAAATCAAACATTAAGACTTTTATGCGTTTCATGTGTGATGGAGAGTCCCTGAGTAACAGACATGTGGTGGAGAAACAGGAGTCCAGATACACTAAAACATCTTGCTGCACTCACACACACACACACACACAAAGTAGGAGTACGTACTTGGACAGAGCAGCATGTTTGTCCATCCTGGCCTTGTAGTCCTCGTTCTCCTGTTGGACCTTGTTCAGACACTCCTCCAGTTTCACATTAGTCTCAACCTGAAACACACACACAGCCGCTCATGAGATTGGTTTGATGTTTGACGTAAGACCTCGTGTTTTGTGCTCATTCAATACCTTGAACTTGACCTTTTTAAATCAGATTTTTCTTCCCCAATAATAAACTAGATTTAGACCACAGTGGGACACCAAGACAGATTGCTGCTCACCAGTTTGTCCATCTCCATGAGCTTCTTCTCCTTCTGGTGCAGCTGGTTGTTCTTGATCTCTAGCACCACCTTCAGACTCTCCAGCTCCTGCTCCAGATACAGTGTGTGGGAGTCTTTCTGCACAAACAAGCCAAAATACAAGTCAGAACAGTCAGTCTTGACAGCAGGTCTGATGACCCCACTTGACCCCCCCCCCATAATGACTTGTTCTGACAGTTTTCAGTGTCACTTTAGGGCTTTAGACAGGAATTCTGCTTGTCTTTGTCTATGTCATGTACAGTTTTCAGTACAGGACATCACACGTTCTCCAATATCTTATTAGGTTTTGTCTGAGCTGAGAGTCACAGTGACAAAGCTGAAAGTTATTATAATAGATGTTACATTCTTTACCAGATTCTTGTCGCTGAGTATGCTCTTCCTCCTCTCCTCCTCTGCTTTCAGCTTCTCGTTAAGAACCTCCTTCTCTGCTGACAGATCAGACACTTTTTCCTGGTAAGAGGGACAGATGAAAGGACAGAGAGGGAGACACCTCGGAGTCAAAAACAGCTGCAGGTAAACGCGTTGCACAATTGAATCGCCTTTACTGTCAACATGAAGAATGAGCAGAGCGAATCGTAAATACTCCAGACATTATAACTGAACTGAACTTTATAGCTGAAATGTAGAATTTTACTTACCAATGTTAAGTTACAGAGAATTTGGCAAACAGACACCAAATTAAACAAACGAAACTAAAGAATTTTCCATGATAAATCATCAGCATTCCATTTTATAATTTCCCCTTGAAACCACATCCAGGGAAAATACTTAAGGTTAGTAAAGCAACTCCATTTTTTCTAACCAAACTGGAAAAGCCTCTAGTACGACTGCGGTAACAGTTCAACCTCTAACCACCCTGATATGAAGATAAAAAGTTGCCCTTCAGCTACTTACAGTACATTCAGCACATACACAGGCTGGTTAACATTTTACATATACCGTTCATACTCACATAGTGTGAACAGTATTTCTATTTCCAGTATTTTTTCAAACTTTTAACTTTCGCCACACCACTCAGTAAGTGTCAGTGGAATTTGTTTCATTAAAGAGATTAGACTTTCTTTTTGAACTTAGAGTAAATATGATAATTTCTCTTACAGAGAGAGAGGTTTCAGTCTCCTTCAGTGTTTTCTGCAGGTTTTCCAGGTCTGTCTGTTGGACGCTCTTCAGCTCTGAAATACACACACACACACACATACGCGAACACATTAAGATCAAGCGATCTAGCAAAATGGTATTCAAATGAGATAATTGTGAAAATATTCAAATATATCAGAGCAATTAATGTCTAAACAGTTAATATAGATCATTTTAGACAGTTCGATATGTAAAGCCCTCAGTTTTTTTGTTCAGTGTTTAGCCAGTAAACACATATTTAAAATGCTGGGCTGTGAAAAGAGTGCATTTATCCTGCACATACCTTGTAGGGAGATCTCATATTGCAGTTTGAGAGACTCAATCCTCTGGCTGTGACTCACTTCCTGGGTCTTCATCTCCGCTTCCTGTCGGCTCCTCAGCTCCTCAACCTGAAAGATGCAGGTGCAAATCAGGGCAGCGTATAAATGACTTTGCTAAATCCAAGTAAGATCATGAAAGCACCGAATACTGAGATCTGATCTTCTGGTACTGTTCTTATCAGCCTATCCGGTTATTACAGATGACAAAAAAAAAAAACAGTGATTCTTCTGTCACCACTGTAATGCAGACTGCTGGATCAAATCTTTAAATTAGACAGAAACTTGGAAGTGTCTGTGGGCCTCTGGGAGGTGTTGCTTGGGCCAACGCAAAGAGAAATAACACGCATTCAAAGTGTAAACTGGGGTTTCCAGGAACACAACATTCAACATGCTTCTTACATGAACAAAACGTGTGGAACGTGTTTAGTGGGGTTCATCTCGGATCAAGTTACGTATGCATGTAACTGCTAACCATAAAGTAACTTGAGCCTCACATTCACGTTCATTCTGCAGTGTGTTTAACTGCAATAAACTGTATCAGTGATGTAACCACGGGAACAGTCTGACACAGACTTCTTTTTTTATGAGCAGCTGTACAGTGTGCGCAGGAGTGCGTGTGTGTGTGTGTGTGTGAGTGCACATGATAGAGAGAGAGAGAGCAACAGAACTTTGAGCCACAGCAAGCTGTGAACCAACCAGAGTTCAGTCTGAGGAGGATGGGACAGTGACATTCTGGATAGATTGTGCATAATTCCATGCAGAGACATTTTGTTTCTCTACAGCATCTTTGGTGAGTGTAAAAACACACACTGACCACATATCAGACTGCTTCAGTTCAGTTGTCCTGCAGCCATGTTGGCTGTGCAACACTAGATCAATGCATCAAAACCCCTGTATGACATGTCACGATGAATGGTGTGAGAGAATGTTGTCTTTGTTGTGTTCAACTCTGCAATTATTTCATAAATCTTCATTTTATGGGAGGCTGAAGAATATTTTACGAGACTAACAGGCAAGTACTTGTTATGCACTACAGGAGTTACTGTAACAACATCTGAATAAAAATGTGTGTGTGTGTGTGTGTGTGTGTGTGTGCGTGCGTGTGTGCACTCTGACCTGCTGTTCCATCAACATGCGGCATTTGTCAGCCTCCTCCTGGTACGTCTGGTGAACTTTGTCCCATTCTGTTTGGTAAAAACTCCTTAATCTGACGTGGAAACAAATAGAGACACAGATTACATCCAGGGGAGAGCAGAATTAGTGTGGTGCTTTAATTTACAAACAACAGTGTGGTAACGTTTCAACACCGTTGAAGAGTTGTACGTTTGTAGCGGAGGTGAATGCACACACCTGTCCTCCAGCTGCACCAGCTCCTCCTTGCACTGCTGCTCCAGCCTCTTCATGGCTTCCTCCATATGGACTCGCACCTCCTCCTTCTCCTTCTCTAGATGCTTGCAGCATTGCGTTGACGTGACTGGAAAGAGAAAGAAGACCACGAGGAAGTGTTAGTTTGTACTTCTGTACTTAAAACCCTCTGAGGACCCCTTGGAAGCACATGGCTACTGTTTGGGAATGAATGTCATCAAGAAAGTTGGGTACATGAAGTGCATCATCTGAAACTGAATGTTTTGTGAAACTCTTTTCAGCACAAGTTAATGATCAACGGTTAAGAAACCAATGATAGAAAACAAAAATATTATTAAAAAAAAAAAAAGATATATACTGTTGAGGTCCATTCTTCATTTGCATGTCTGAATGACAAGAGAATTATGTCAGACCAGACTGGACTGAGATGAGACATGCCTGGAACAGTCAGTGTCTCAACAGGTAATGAATAACAGATTTTTGCTAGTGTGTGTGTGTGCGTGTTCCCCTGCATTCCCTGACAACTACATTCCAGTTTAACTACCCTTACGGCAGACATGAGATCCATCCCCAAAACATCTGCAAGAATGCAGTCGAACTCATGAATATTTTCAACTCACACGAGCACATGCACACTTCCCTCCGTCTCTACCCATCAACACGAGCCATTTGGATTTATGTCCTTTTCTAATTTCTACTATTTGGGGAAATATCCTGGTAAAGATTAGAGCGCCTGGAACCCTTCTTCTCACCGGCTCTCACTCTCACTGTCATTTTATCTGCACACGCAGCTATCAGTTATCAGCTATCAGTGACAGTTATCTGTCACGCAGTGTGTTATGTATTGGAGCAGAAGAATCAATCATCCATCGCGGGCATATGGATGCCATCACTTGAGAGGTGAGAGTCAAAACTACCCCTATTACACACATTTACTGTGCCTGTAATAAAAAAAAAAGTCTAACTTATTGAACTGTGTGGCAACAACTGGCTGTAGCTGGGGCAGTTGCCGTTTCTCTGTGAATGGAGCTTTATGGTGCAAGTGTAAGCGCCTGTCACCGTGGTGATGGAGACACAAAGCAAACGACAGCTGAGAGCAGCTCGGACACAAGCTTGCTCTCTGTCAAAGACCGAATAACACAGTGTGTGTGTGTGTGTGTGTGTGTGTGTGAGAGACAGCAGGTGATTGGCACATGGTGGTGTGAAGTAATGACATCATTTCAGGAGAGACCCCTCTTCTTCCTCGCAGTATGAAAATGCTTGCTCGGGGGTCATTTCGGTGGGTTGTGAGTGTGGGGGTGGCGGCGGGGGTGGGGAGGGCTTTAACGCTTCCCCTTCAGACAAAATGAAAACATGACACAGAGTGGAAGGCAGGAATGGCCAGTGAAACACGGGAAACAGATCCCGTTCAAGGAAATGCACCCCACCCTTTTGTTGTCGGCTGCGACTCACAGCTTTTGTTTTAATCAATCTATGATCTTTTACAACATTTTCCCTATTTATAGAGTAGCAGTGTCACACATTCAGCCAAATGGGAATTCTGCAAATTAGTTGTCAACAAGTTTATGTTTATGTTTTAGACTTCTAAAGTATCAAACCTCTGTCACACAGAGCTACTCAAACACTCTTGACATGTATTCGGATTGTAGCTGAGGTATATTCAGAAGAAATGAGAGCAGCATTCCTGCTTCATCTGCTACCACATGGGTCTTGCTTGTCCTGAGATGACAAATACTATGACTTGATCTTAATACTTGAAGCATCAATCCATCCAATGGATAGCCAATCCCAGCTGATTTTGGGCTCACACCTACGGGCAACTTAGAGTCACCACTTAACCTAAACTAACCTAGAGGAAGCCAGAATAGCCGGAGAAAACCCACACAATCCCGGGGAGAACGTGCAAACTCCAGTCAGCGAACCTGGAACCTCTTCGCTGTCAGGCTGTCAGGCTGTCAGGCTAACCATCTATTTGCACTAGTTGTGTAAATTTCACTGGAAAAAACATTAAACCAGCAAACATTACCCGATGAGACAAACAGGTCGTTCCTGTTCAACTTGACTATGAAGACAAGTTGTGTGTGTGTGTGTGAGTGTGTGTGTGAGTGTGTGTGGTGACAGCAGAGGTCCATACATTGCTGGCATTCCTCAGCTCTGTGTGTACAGAGATGAGACAAAGGTCAAACACGCAGTAAAAGAAATAGTCTGTGCTCAGAATGATGGACAGAAGGAAAGTGGAAATAGAGGGGGTGAAAGCGATGGTGAAAAGGAAAAGGCTTTCAGGATGGTGTGTTTTTGTGTGAGTGTGTGTTTGTGTTTGGTGCCTTGTGTGTGCAGTAGGAAGGCAATGCAAATGTGTATGGTGGCCAAATTTAAGATGGCATTGAGAGCAGATGTGTGTGTGTGTGTGTGTGTGTGTGAGTGCATACTTCTATGTGCATGGTTGGCTGCATAAATAAACGCCTTCATGTTGATTTGCAAGCACAGTGCATGTGAGCATACACTGTGACGGTCTATCAAGCAAGCAATGTGTGTGTCAGTGCGGTGTGTGTAAGCGTAAAAGTAAAGTAAGTGGTACACACCCCCAGCTATGGGAGCACGTACAGTTGTCAGTTACTATTTAGGGCACAAAGTGTAATGTTATTTCCAGTGGATGTCAGATAATGACCAACATATTTGTGTGTTCAGATTTCCAAAATAGAAAGCTTTAATCCCAGAAACACATACATGTGTGGAAATGTGTTTTTGTTTTAAGATTGTGAACTGAATTGTTGACTTCCTGAAACTTTAACTTTAACGCCAACTTGACTAAAACCGAATAAAATGCATGATGTGTGTCTGAACTGTCTGCCTTCACGTGCCCCAGGTTAGCCTGTTCTCCCCTCTTGTCTTTGGAAATCCGTTGTTTGAAACCATCAAGGTTGAGCGTTGTGTCAATGACAGTTAAATAGCAGGCTGCCAGACGCTGTGTGACACACCTCAACACCAACACTTACACTAGAGGTGGAAAGTGTTACCTAATCGAGTCATGACGAATGTTCCATTTCACTTTGGCGTTGGATACTGTACAAGTAGACTAGTGGCTCTTGAAAGGTGCTTAAATCATCAAAACCCCATTATGACTTTTAAACATGAGATCTATTTAAATCTGACACGGTGTACGTTTAATGTTTTGTGTCATAAAGCTATTTCTGAGCACCAGATCACATTCCAAACCCAACCCATTGGCACAGATGTTGTCAAATGAAATATAAAGACTTCTACAGTCTGTCTATTGAACTTTATAGTAATTACAATGATGTGAAATCCTCATAACTCATTGAAGTTAATGCATAATCTACTAGACCTCATGTACACATAAAAACACTGGTGCAATGTGCAGTTGTCATGTTGACAGGTTACAGCTTGTGCCAAGGCTTTTCTTGATCTGAGTCTCTGCTAAGAATGAGGAGCAGCTGCACCTCAGCCCAAAGAATTAACATGGAAAGAACACCTGGTTTTGGCTGGCAGTTGACCTGTCCTTGATAAGCTTTGTATGTGTGTCATATGCAAATGCAGGGGGGGTGGTGGCAGGGGTGTATGGGATCAGTAACCACAAACAGAACACCCTAAAAAGCACAAAAAATGAACCAAAAGAAGGCAGAACGTGTGGCCACCGTTCGACAGATGAGGTTGAGACAAAGATGCGTGTCCTCCTAAAACATTCAATAAAATAAGGAACATTTAATTCTCCTCTTTTAAAAGAGATGAAACCTCTGCAGTGTTACGAAGTGAGAGACTTGGAAGTATGGGGAGTGCGTGGACATGGAGGAAAAGCATCTCTTACCCAGCTCATCTCGGAGGTTTGCCGCTTCCAGCGACAAATCCTTCTGCTGCTTCAAAGCCTCTTCGCGCTGCACAGAAGAGAAGATGAAGAGACTTGAGTTAAACTGGAATACGAGCAGAGGTTGATGAATGCACTCAAAATCATTCACTATTCAGTACACACTGTACAGGAAGTTCTACATGTAGGGGTATAGTTTGAAAAATAGTAATAAAAAACACCAATAGACACATAAACAGTTAGATGTATACATAATATTCTAAAAAAATTAAATGATTCACACCAGGACAGCACTACAATTGGCATTCTGTGTTTTTGTATTTGTACTCATCACAGTGATTGTAATCACTGGAGCCAAAGCTAACTACAGGGAACTGTTGTAAAGGTCAGCTTTGGCTGAGATAATACAAATCAAAGAGCCAGTGGTGGTTTCCAGTAGCTTCCCAAATATTGGAGCAAGCTAGGATAGCTAAAATAGGATGACCTATCAATCGTAGCTGCAAACACCAAATCTTGTAACTGGTGGAAGGAGCTGTCACTCACCTGAAAACTAAATAGAGGTCTCTCTGGGCAAATGAAATTTTAGAAAGTTCATTCCCATTAAGAATAAACAAATAACCAGAAACTTGAAATATCACATCCATGCCCTGCAGGAGCAGGAGCACAGTATTAAGATAATGTGCGTCTCCTGTCTTTCCTACATTCAAAGTCACAGTTTGCCTCAACAGGCATCAGGGAAAACCCTTTATATACAGCATTTTAATGTTATTTCACTCTCGAGCTCACTCACTGTGTGGTTGCTTACAGCACGCACACAAACACATGCGTGTGTGTAAACATAGCACACACTTCAGCTTTATGAGCATACCAAAGTGCACTGGTGCTCCAAAACACAGCTTTATTCTTCTACAGTCCCATGTTTGAATAAACTGCAGCGGCATTTTGCTTTTCATAGCACATACGAACACAGACATAAAATAACAGCAGCTTTACAACGTGAACAGTGGAATTTACAACGGAAACTGAGGGTTTGAGCTCCAGCCTTCTTACTTTCAAACACACACACACACACACACACAGCAATAAAGTCCATCTGTTGTCTGAGGGCTGAGTGAAGTGAAAGAGCAGAAAGGGACGGCAGCGACAGAGAGGTAAAAAGACGGCTCATAATAATGACCAGTGTTTCCAGATGTGGAAGTGTAAACAGTGTAGAGATCTGACATAATGCAGAGAGTTCAGGACCCGTTGTGGCCTTGGTGTAATGTTTCCTAACTTCTCTGCGACTTGATCCATGATCCAAATGAGGCAAGTGTCATGTCTCGCTAAACAGTTTGGACCGAAAACCAAACGGCTAATGTGATCGATGTGTCAAACAAGTGACCATCCAATTGTCAAGTTGTTCTCTGATCTCTGACGTCTCCAACAGCAGGCGCAGAGAAAGAAAAGAGCAGCGGATGAAACCAAAGCAGAAACACACACATGGCAGTAAACACACACCTTGCGTTTCTTCTTGCGGCGATTGGGGAGGGCCTTGCTGGGCTTTGCATTGGCTTTGCTGACCGTGGAGCCCATGTCTCAGTGAATGAAAAATCACACACACACACACACACACACACACGCACACACACTCACACACACACACACACACTCTCACACACACACTCTCACACACACACACAGGCACACACACGCCCTTCTAAAATGCTCCTCTCTCTTGTGTCTTCGGTCTTCCCTCTCTTACGGTCTGTGATTCCCTCCCTCTATCACCAGACGATGACAGAAACTGTAAAAATCTCTCTCTTTTTTTCCCTCCTCTCTCTCTCCCTCTCCCTCCCTCTCTCTCTCTCTCTTCGCTGTCCTCCTACTGAATAGGACGCTCTCCCTCTCTGTTACTGACTGCTCGCTTGGCTGGCTGCTTCCACTCCTCCCACTCTCTACCTGTTCACCACAGCGCTCCCTGTCCTCCCTCCTTCCTCCATCTGTTTCTCCTCCTCCTGGAAAATGCATGATAGCGGAATGTAAGTTATTTGTGCCCCACCTTCCTGACACCATATCTTTATTCTTATCTCCTCTTCTGTTGTTCTTGTCCTTTATCAGTCATTTATATGTAAAACGGGTGCATCTGCATTTAACCCGTGCCTCTCATCTTTCTGCTTCTTTGTCTCTCCGTCTATGTGAGTTCTTTCTACTGAGCACAAACTCCATTTTCTTGAAACAGAACAGGATTTGCCATTTTTTACTCAGCTGTCAGTATGTGCTTGTTTGGTTTCAAAAGAATACATAATAAATAAGCAAGAAGAGGGAGAAATGAGAAAGCAAAACCAGAAACAAACACAAAAAAAAACGGCCGCTGATAAAAATTCAAGCTGCTAAGCTTTAAAACTCTAGAAGAAACTCTAATTAAACTCCATTACAGAATTTCTTGGTATTAAAATCCTTTATACGTCTTGCTGACATTTATTGTTGCCAACATATCGAACAAAGTATATAAAAAAGACAAAGAAGAAGTTGCACAGAAAACGTCTTACAAGTGGTGTGGGTTTTTTTAGTGGAATAAACAGATAACCCCACCACCACAATCTAAAGCTCCACCCCTCTCACTGATAAAGAAGCCCACCCCCAGGGGAAAGTAGCTCAGCATCACGTGTGCAGTTTATATTCAGCAGTCACCTCTTAAACGAGTAGGACAGATTAGATAGCAGTGTTATTCACGCTTCAGATAAAAACACACACAAATCAAAAAGTTTCTCGCATTGAACTGCAGCTGTTGCATTCCTCCTCCCCTGCCTGTCTTCTATCCATCACTCTCTTTTCATCTTTCCACTTTCCACCAGGCCATCCATCCATCCAGTCAGGACGGGTCCTGCACTGTGAACCTCTGACAGCTCTCTCTCTCAACTGGTTTTTACGTAACACATAAACTGCAGAAAGACAGCCAAAGAAAAAGAGTTATGTAACAGCTATCAGTCTCTTAATGGGACCAGAAAACTGAGAGAACACCCACAGTGTGGGGCCCGCAGTGTTTTGTGGGACCATTTGGATGGACTCCATTGGGAGAATAACGTTTTTCTGAACTATGCTGTTGTTACTGACAAAACTAAAAGTGTCAAAATATTAGTTATGTGATGGTTAAGGTTAGGGCAAGGGTCAGGGTCAGGGTCATTTTAGTGTTTTTCCCACAAGGATAGCAGAACATACTGTGGAAAGTAAGAATATAACACAAAGGCACTTCTTAGTACTGTTTGCATGCGGTTTATGTTATCAGTCAAAGGTCACTTTGTGTGAGAGCGTGTGAGTGTGTTTAACTTTGTCACCACGAGTGAACATACAATGGGCACAATATGGCAACTTTAAGATTTTATACTCTTTGGTTATAATACTGAGTATAATAGAACTAATAATAACTAATATAATATAAAATAAATTATCAACAATTATAATTATATGCCATAAAGCATACATAATTAGTACAATATATATATTTTATTTTTGGCTACTGATTTTCTTTTGATTCCAAACATTAATAGTATATTGAACTGTATATTTTCAATCTTTAGTTGTGAGAATTAGTGAGCAGAAGAGAGCGATGGTTGTCAACTATGGCCTGTACAATGAACTCAAGTATTTGTGTGTGTGTGTGTGTGTGTGTGTTAGTAAAATACTCTGAGGCCACTCTGACTAAAGGCATTAGTGCTATTCTGCACATGCCCCCTGGCTCTTTAACTACAAAAAGCGTGAGGGTTTAAGGTGCACCCGCCTAAAACATAGATATTGTGGCTAAACCAAAACAAAAATGTGATGAACCAGCCCCTTACAGTATAAACTGACTACAACAATATTTGAGACTTTGAGTTAAAGTGCCAAATGGAGATTCGACCAAATGAATGTGTAAGGAGTGTGTTTATATCAGGAATGAATGTGGGGAGTGTTATATTCAAATGACAGCACAAGTGTCTGGGCTGCTGTGGCTGGCTTAAGTCTGTCACACATAAGAGAGCATGTCGAGGACCCCTCTAGAGAGACACACACATCCAGGCATAACTTAGCAGGGTAACATCAGCTGTCGTAAACAACCCCATCATAGTTGTCAACCAGGCAGGTAAAGCTAACCGTAATCACACAACTACTACACAAAACACACAGGAACAACCTCTCACTTGCACACATTCACAAATCCACCAGCGTCCCGCAGCAGCAGGATGTTTACGAGGCATTATGTGTTGTTGTTAATGATAGCTGGGTGTGGACTCCACTAAAAACAGCCATTACTCCACTCCTCCACTGCAAGGATACCAACCAACACCTTAAATAACAACACTGCCATGTCAACTGCCGAGTGATACTGTAATTATAGGCTGTGGGTGCTTTACTCCAATTTGCCAAAGGGGAAGGATGGTGTGCTGATAAGTGATTGTTTCCCCTCATTTAGCCCCTTGATGCTGCTCTACATCATATCGTATTTACATGTGCAAACACATCCAACTTATTTGCGTTAAAAAGTGGTGTCGTGCTACAGCAGGAGAAAGGGACCCATCCCCACTAAGTAAAACATTGGAGATCCCCCCTACTTACCAGAAAAAGTAGTGTTATCTGTGGGGGAACACTCACTAAAGGGAAGTACAAAACAGGCTGCATCTAAAATATTTTCATTAACTTTACTGTGGCAACATACTTTTAAAAAACCCTAAGATTTTGTGCATTATTTGTATGATTTGGGGATTAGTCCTACAGAGGAGTCCATGTTTGAAAGGTGTGAAGAATGATGGTATCAGCAGGATGATGTTTTCCGTTTCGTGTGACTGCTGGATGTCTCCGGATGTTACTTGGTGCTGTCAGACAGCATTTGGACTAGACTGAGGTAGCCTGGAACACGGTCAAGGGGTTTGGGTGTTAGCTCATTAGTTTGATGCGTCTCAAAGTGTGGTCAGCCAACTCAGCCAACTATGGAGACCTCATCAGAGGTCTGGGCTGCACGGCCGGAGAAAAGGGCAAGGCTGTTTGTGTGTGACAACGCAGAGGCAGGACTGTTATCTCATCACCTCGTTTCGTCAAAATACAGGAGTACAGCTCCATGCGTCACCACAGGCCCCATTCCCGCTGCAGTACACCGCGCAGCACAACTGAACAGACATGAACATCAGAACATTTGCCACTGGACGTTAGTACTCTTCACAGATGTTTCAACTAATGACGGACACGTCAGGTTTTGGAAATGCCAGGGAGTGCATGGCCTCTCCTGCAGCCACCATTCCTGCAAACAGCCATTACTTCAAGATTTCCTAAATATAAAACATTATCGTTACCAGCAGCACCTCCATGTCTACATTTGAGTAATATTGAATATATATAGGATATAAATATAGCGTGGAAGCTTTCACTCCACAGCAGGTGGTGTGACTGTCTTTTGGTAAGCATTAAAATAAGTGAAGTACCTCAGTGAAGAGATATTGGATGACTGTAGCCAGAGCCTCCACTCTTTTATTCCCCTGGATGAGCAGCTTCCTCAGCTGGTTGATGGCCTGGTTCTTCTTCTCTGCTAGCTCTTTGCTCTGGTTCTGTTTCGTCGTGCCCGTCCTATCTGCCACAACAGCCGCGGCTGCGCCAGGTTTGGGTGCATTCTGTGGACGTGATCCTGTTTTGGAGCTGGAGCGTAACCCTGTTCTTGCTTTGAACCCAAGACCAGAGGTTCCAGTGGTGCCTGATCCAGTGTTGGTGGCATCGGCGGCAGTCACTGGGAGAACTGGCGCCACTGGTGCATCTTGGACCTGGCAATAAAAAATTAGCATCCTCACTAAAGGCACAAATAAAATATATGTGATCTTTAAAGGTAACAGAAATGTAACATCCATCCATCCATTATCTATACCGCTTATCCGTCAGGGTCGCGAGGGAGCTGGAGCCAATCCCAGCTGACTTCGGGCGAGAGGCAGGATACACCCTGAACTGGTCGCCAGCCAATCACAGGGCCACATACAGAGACAGACAGACACTCACACTCACACTCACACCTACAGGCAATTTAGAGTCACCAGTTAACCTAGCTTGCATGTCTTTTGGATTGTGGGAGGAAGCCGGAGTGCCCGGAGAAAACCCACGCTAGCACGGGGAGAACATGCAAACTCCAGACAGAAAGATTCCAGGTTCAAACCGGGATTTGAAGCTGTGAGGCAACAGTTCTAACCACAGCACCACCATGCTGCCTAAATGTAACATGTCAGTAAAATAAATGCCTTTGGATGAATCCAAATACAATTGTACTCTTCATGAGATTGGTACACTGGAGGTTAGAATAGAGGAGTGATGATCTTTTTAAAATGTTATACCAACACTACTTAATATGAGAACAAGAAGGTAGTCAAGAAATGCAGATGTACAGAGAAATAATCCATTATATTCTTTTACATCTAAATGTCTCTGTGGCTCATTGATTGATTAATTCAGCTTGACTAAATGACTAATGACTAAACCTAGTTTGCATCTTACAGTTCTAAACTTAGAAAGGGACAAAACATACCAGGTCAGGTGGAGGCTGCTGCTGCTGCTGGTTCTGGTTCTGGTTGTTTCCTCCTGCAGGTGCTGCTACCTGTGAGCTGCTGCTGGTGTTTGTAGGCTTTGCCGACGCCTCCCGGGGTTTGTTTTTGTCCACTACAAGAGAACGGCGACCACTTAATATGTGGGTAGCAGGTACAACATTCAACATGGTGTCCACACACTCCCATCACACAAAATACTCACTCAGCCCATTAACAAAGTGTAAAGTACAGGGTCACAACATTAAACTAAAACACTCATTCATCCTCCGAATAAGATATCAACCAAACACATAAAGAAAACAGAGAAAAGTATATGAACACACACACACAATGTCCGTCAGTCTGGCCACCACAGCATCCAATCACAGAAAACATAAGAAATCTGTGCGTGCACACAAACTCGTCGCATGCATTCGCTCTCATCTGGTAAATGAGAATACGCCCTACTGACTGTTCTAGGCTGAGACAGATGCATCATGGGATTGTGTGGTAATGATGGCCAGTCTGTGTGTGTGTGTGTGTGTGTGTGAGAGAGAGAGAGAGACAGAGAGATGGGCCCTGAGTGTGCATTAAGGAGTGCATTACCAGAGACTAAACAATTAGAGAGAGAGCAAGAGAGAGAGACACAGCAAAAGAGAGAGAGAGAGGGAGACAGACACTTGGTAGCATGATGGTCTGTGGATGAGTAGAACACACTCCACTCTCCTATTCGGCTCTTCAGCCCTCTGTTTTCTCTTTCAATTCAATTCAGTTGGCTTTATTAGCTGGATAGTTTTAGGAACAACGTTGCGAAATCTCACTCAATAACAATCAATCAGTAATCAATAAGTCACACTGACAGATTGACAAGCTAATGCTCTGAAAATGAGGATAGTTCTTAGATAGTTCTGTGAGCTAAACTGAGATTAAATTCTCTCTCTCCGATGTGTCTGTCTTGGCTGAAACTGTCAATGGAAAATCAAGTTGTGTGTTAACACAAAGTTAAACCATCATGGCAGGATGTATTTGTTTCACCATGATTCAAATCCTGCATCCAATTTACATTTACAGTCCAAATCTTACTGAGCTCCAATAGGTCTGCACTCTGTAAGTCAGTGCTGGTGCTCAGGCCCGGTCAACAAGGCCTCAGGCCGGCAGTGACTTCTTTACAAGATACAAGATAGGTTACTGCCACCTACTGGCAGCCACCAACCATTTGATCAACTGGGCAAGCAGGTGAGGAACAAGAAAGAAAGTGGAAAATAATTCAAATGGATTGGACCGCTCTGCATTTCGGTATGAGGGCGAGTAGAGGAAGAGAAATCCATTACCACATACTGAGATTTGGGCAACAGGTGAATCAAAGCTGTCAGTTTACTTTCATTTACAACAGCCCACAGTTTGTTAGGTCGCACTGTGGACGTCACAGCTACGGGTTCATCTAAAACACAGCAGGAGTTTCATATGAATATTGAGTTTAATGCATATTTACCATCTCAACAATAAAATAAGCAGAACAAAGACACTCGTATCATTAATCAGAGTGTGGTAAATGTCAGTGGTTGCAGAAATACAAAGCAGACTGGGAGGTGAGAACGCGTTAGGTGAACGTATACCTGTGATGGAAGTGGACACGATGCACTGACTTCAGACCTGTTAGGAACACTGTACTGTAGTAAATGTGCCTCCTTCTCCAATTACAGCGAAAAGCAGAGACACACACAGCTGTGCTCCTGTGGTCATTTTGCTCTTCTGAATGTTCCCGCATGCTTCCATGCAGTACTGATGTCAGCAGAAATCCTCTCCACTTCAGTTTACACTGTTTTTACGGCACGGGGAGGGGGGGGGCACATCGTGACATCACCCACAGCTGTCACTGCTTTGACTTTGTCCGTGACCATGAGACCATGAGCATTACTTCTTTGCCATCTTTTCTATTTTCATCTGCAGGCAAACAGACACTGAATGAGTGCTGACAGTGAACACCTTGGTTGGCGCGTCCGTCTCTTCTGACTTATAACCAGTGAAATGCACATAGAAATGACTATTTTACTATTTCTTTTTCTCTGCCTTTGGAGTAAGGCTTGTTTTAAATTCACAAACTAGTTGGCAATTAATTAAAGAGCAGTAATTAAATCAAATCAAAATCAGTGATGGTGGTAATGGATGTAAGTGATTTCCACACATTTGTTTTCAGAATAAAATATAGATAGATAGATAGAAATACTTAATTGATCCCCAGGGGGAAATTCTGGTAAAAGTTAAATAACTAAATAAATGAATTACTTGTCAATTCTACACTTGCAACGCCAAATTACAGTTGACAAAAACACTGGTAACCAAACTATGGAATGCCATTTTAGTCTAGATTAGATGTTGGGCCCACCAGAAATGGTGAGGGCTACGTGGCTGCCTCTCTGAACTCGGTTTCCCAGAGTCCTTTAGTGCTAAACGCACCAGGTTTAACCTTGTTAATGTATTGGTTTTGATTTGCTTTAATGTTCATTGAGTTTGATTGCTGTGATGTGTTGAGGTTAGTTTGCTCACACAGACACAGGGTCTACAGACTAACCATCCTTTCCTAACCTGCCACCTTTATCCTACACACTCACACATACAGCTTTACAAATAGGCCTCGACCGAGAGACAAAGCTAAACTAACAGCTACAGCACATGGCTTGGCCCTTTGTCTGTCTCTGATCCACACACGAGGAGGTCTGGCAGCCATTTTGTAGGGAGTCACCATTTGGTTCTCCCACCTTTTTGGAATCCTCCATCTTTCCTTCTTTTGCATAGTCACAGCCCCTCATATGCACACACACACTCCTTAGTGTTTGTTAGTTAGATTGTTTGTATGTTTGACTTTGTTATGTTTCAATAAATGTTTTAATCCACATGCTGTCTTCTTTAATATTGTATAAGAGTGAATACTGCCAACCTCTACTCTCCTAGTTAGTATTTATTGATAATTTAGTTATTTTAATAAGACTGAATCTTTTCCTCGTTTATCGAGGTGGTGCCCCAATGGAGGTGGACTTTACACTAAGTCCCATTAATCAATATAATTACTGATTATTTTTGATAATTATCAGTTATTTCCGATAACTGCCAAATTGGCTCAGAAATCCTGCAAACCCCAACATATTTTGGTGCCACTGTGTAATGGAATAAATAAACTGATCAAATGAATCCAGAAATAAATATATGAGGTAACAGAATATAATTAAAAGTGAATGAATAGATAAACAAATTCATAAATACATTTTCATTTAAAAGAGCTTTTTTAAAAGATTACTTTTATTTATCGAAGAAGATTGCTGTGGACTGCTTCAGTTTGAAATCATAGCATAAAAGGCATCTCCAGCAACCGTGAATGTTATGATCGCCTAAGTTATGCACATTATAACATCACCGCCATGACTGTAAGTTTTTGTTGTTTTTTTTTTACAACTTTACTGAAACTCTTACAGCATACAGTGTACACAGCGTGAGTCTGCAATTACAAACACAGCACGGGGACCGAATATTGTAATAAAGAAAGATAAAGTTGACCAAATATCTTTTAAAGCTTATAGTGATTACAGGTTTAGTTTGTGATTAGGCATAGCAGAGATCGCCCGGCCTGCTGCACTCCACTGAGTGCACTGTTCTAGTCTATGATGTGTTTACTAACTGCTGCTCGGACAACACATCTCATTAAAAGTGTGAGTCACTTATTGAAATGTGCAATGGGCTATGTGAGTGCTGGTGATGATGGTTTGTACCTGGAGTCTGCCAGGCGGTCATGCAAAGCTGCTGAGCCAAGACTGAGAGAGAAACAAGACTGTTAGCATGCACATCACATTACACAAGTAACGAAGACAAAAAAAAGGACAGTTCCTGCTGTGAGAATGTCATGAGAATCTCCTTCAGTACACTTTAAGATGACCTCCGTAACATATGATAACAAAGGGACGTATCATATGAATTATAGGGAGAGTGCATGATAAATGCTATTCAGTACCTAGATAACAGGAAGCAGCTGAGTTTCATTAGTCTGTGGTTTCAATTACTCATGAATTCTATTTAAAACGGAATATTTCCACACTCACATATCTTTGTTATTTGGTATATGGGAGCCATTATATATCAGTATAATATGCATCACTATCATGTCAGCCATCTTATTTGTACCAATCTCATGCTCACTAGCAGGACTGTTTGGTGTGCATTTCATCAGAACACCAGTGAGGAAAAACCAGTAAGGGAGTGTAGTTGGGGAGTGGAAGAATGAAAAAGGTCAGATGTCAGAGGAGTGGGGTCTGTGTTGCGGTAAAACGCAGCGAATGTACCATCGTCTCCCTAAAATATTTGTATAGTGTTCAACCGTTTGCCACATTATTTAGCTCTGACACTGAAAAAGCTGAGAGCCTCCTGTGTTTCAAACTACCATACACACAAATAACAAAGAATTTTGTCCGATGACGCCATGTCGCCAGTAGATAGATTAAATCATATCAGATATCATCCCTTAATAATTATAATTAATCGTATATTAATTATAATTATTAAGGGATCATAGAGTAAAAAGGCCTCTTGAAAGTAGTGCTGGCTCTGGGCAACATCCAGGCTTAACTGATGAATTAGTGTTGTGGATCTGTCTTTATGAAGCTCCCTCATTAACACAGACTCAGATATATTGTGCATAAACAGAGCGAGTGGAGGCAGAGAGAACTGAGAGCTGACTGTGCAGCCAAGTTGTGCTGGCACTACAAATTTAACACCACCTACTCACAGACAGATAACGCTGGATTTCTCTGTATGTGTATTTGCTAGAACTGAGCCAGCAAAGCAGGAAAAAACAGGGATAGCTCACGACACATACACGACAAGTAGTTAGAGCCATCCTAATCTCCTTAATCTGATGTATTCAGATTACTCACATGGATTAAGACATAATCTAATCCCTCTTTAGGAAGAGGGAGATTCCAACAGAGGCTTGATTTGGGCGGGTGATTTGATCTTAGATCTGATTTGGATTTTGGGAAGCATCCAAATCAGCAAAGTCAAAGTTTAAATTGGCATAGAGACCAGCTGCATTGCTACGATAAAATATCTAACTGAAGTAACCATGCAGGTGTTAAGAGGGACATTGTATTATCTTAGTGGTTTATACACATATTGATGATCACAAGTCATTCGGACTGAAGGACTGTCTCATCAATTTTGAGATGATCAATACACAGATGCACTTTAAACTATAAGTCCTAGATTGCAAAACCATTCACATCACTTGCATGTATCGAGGTGGAAAGATGACTGCAGAGAGTGTCTTTATCAGTTTGCCTCCCCATGTGGCTGCAGAGAAACACTTGCATGCACTGATGGAGGAGAGTCACCCCAGGTGCAGCTATTATCTGTCTACTGATGGGCATTTCTTCAGGAAGCTGGAGGAACATAAATAAACCTGCAAAAGATGCCATCTGGAATCATCAAGAGTTTGCAGATGATTAACTATCAGGTCCGATCATAGATTCATGTTGTGGGTGCGCTGGAGAGTCAGCTTCCACATGACTGTTGCCATGGAAACAAGTTCTCAAGCGTATATGTGCACTATTTGACCCGTTTACATGCAAACTGGACCATCTGGTAACCTAGCAACTAGCTGTGAGTCATATTTGTTCACCTGTCTAGCATCCATGTTATCTGGCATACTGTTGACAAATCAGTTAAACTGTGGGAGCCTGTTTTTCATAGATCTACAAAAGGATATTGAATACAGTAGAAACAGGAAAACCTCAGTAATGACCAAACAGACAATTTGTGTCCATCCAAACGTACTCATGCATATAATTATGTACTTAATTTTAAAAAAGCTGTACTGCCGAGGCTATATTGATTCACTAAAAGCAAAGATTTACAAACGTAGATTTGGATGTTATCACGTACTAAATTTTAAAACATCCATCCAGTATCAAACCTGCTACAGCCGCCATTTGTTGGATGCTCCAGTGCCAAAAATGTAGTAGTGCTTCATTCTAATTCTTGGCCATCTTGAAATACAGAGACCGAAAAACATCATTTTAATAGTACTAATCAGTTTAAGATGACTCGTTCAATCTTTCTGCTGAATGATTTTTCTTCATCTTAACAGATTTTCCAGTAATTCTCAGTGGAAAAACATTAATTTCTATTTTATCTTTGCTTCCACTTTGGTTTGGATAGAAACACAGCTAGTGGCTCTTCAGGACCTTACAATTGAGTAATACTGCAGTGGAACAGTGCAACAGAGGAACTAGTTATGGATTGTTAAACTATAGTGCTACAAAACCACAGGAAGGATCTCTGGATAATTATCAGCGTATAAGTGAGCCAAACCACCTCACTGTAAGACATCAACTGAGAGAAATGTAAGAGTCAAGAACTGCCTAATAAGAAAGAAATGCCTAAAATAGAGATTCTCAGTATGCAAATAATACCCTGCCCATCATTAAAGATGGGGTGAAATAGCCACTCTGATATTAATGCACAGATCATTTTAACCACCGGCTGTTTTTGAACAAAATATAAAGCACTTTTTAGCCACAGGGGCAGACGCTGTGCAAAACAACTGGTACTTCACATGAGGTTTCTAGATCAGATGCAGCTCCAGATGTGGACAAAAGATAAACTGCACATGACCTCGATCCCCACAGAGAACATCTCTCCCTAGTTTTACAAATATTAGAGAATACCGCAGCCCAAATTTACTGTACATCCCTGCCTGGTGAGCCTGGGGACAATGTTCTAGTCCAGCAGACACAACCCTTAATAACCTCATCTGCCACCACATTGGATAAAAACAGCAACCTCCACATCAGATTAAAGCTTGCACCATTGGCCAGCCTCAGCTGAACCACTGCGCACAAGTGCTCTCTGCCGAGTGTGTGCGGACACGCACATGTGGTGACTAAAGCCTCCTCTAACCTACATTTCAGGGTGATGGCAGGCAGCAGCGGGGAAGTGGGTCTGTGGAGCTCAGACTGAGAAAATGCACTGCAGCCAAACACGTGCTACTGGGCTCAGATGGGTCGGCAGAGACACACAGTGCGACAGAGAGGGGAACATCAGGACGGCAGTGCAGCTCAACTGAATAACAAGGAGGAACATGTTCCCCCTGCAAAAATCAAATGAGAAAAATACTGGCTGCAAAACATGAAACTGATTTGATGATGCTTAACATGAAAAAATATGCAGACAAATTGGAGAGTTTAAATGGATTTAAATGGAAACAACTTGACAAAGATGATGAAATAATTAGTGAGTAAATTAGCCAAACAAATAAAAGAAATCAGCCCAATGGCCTAATACTGGCAGATACGCAAGTCAAAACCCACATTAGCTTATTTGCTCCTTCTAAACAAAGCAAAACGCATATAATTTCAACTCTCTGGTATCTTTGGTGAATTATTTCAGCTTTGATCTTAAAACCTTTCATATAGCTTCTCCATTTCTCATCAGTTTTGAATATACAGACCCACATGTGAATACTTCATATCCTGTACTCTCACTACACGGTGTTCTGATTATCCAAAGGCCTGGCAGTGGTTCATGTTTTTAACTTAAGCTTCTGACATACCATGCGCACCCTTCATAATTCAAAGCAACTTTATTGGTGTATTTAAATATCATATTGATGTATTCAAATATACAGCTCTGGTTCACTGCCTTATTTTGTGTGCAGGAGCTAATGCAACGCTAACTTTGAGCATGAAAGGGAAACTGACATAATGCTAACATTTAGTAATATTAGCTTGGCAGACTAAACCCAAAGAAAGTTATTCAAAATGACATAACAGTAGAAAATGCATCAAAGCTCTACTGTAGCAAAAATAGCAAGCATTGAGAGGAACACAGGGGGTTTAGTGCTTAATGCAGCATCTCCTGAGTAAAAGAAGTCAACACCATTCACAGTGACGACACACGCTATGCCGCGTTACTCAGAAGACACAAGCCTTCCACAAATAGAAAGCACCCTTTTAATGGTTGAATAAATAAAAGCCAGATGCGTCCTTAGCCATTTCTGGTTTGTGTATGCTTGCAAGTCACGTGGTTGGTGCCCCACTAGGCGTGGATATCATGGCTAAAAGGAGCCCACAGCCATGGCTATTCATCACGCCACTGCTCAAGCACTCGTGCAGAAAGCTTCTACACACACACACACACACACACACAAACACATAGGCCCAGAGTCACGTACACACTAGTGTTAAGACAACTGAGGCCTATTGTAACCCTATCCATGGCGGCTGTGGTACACAATACTGAAAGCCCCCACGGTGGAGGACAGACGGAGGCAACAATGGCTGCCAACGCCATGCAGGGAAACAGGAGGAGCCAGAGGAGCAGGGGGTGTAAGAGGGTGAAGTGGCCTTTGAGTCAGGCTTACAATCCAATGACTAAAGATGAAGCTAAAAAAAAAAGGCCAAGGAAGCTGATCCCTTCACTTTATTCAAAGGCAACCACACCCTTCAGACATAGTTGAAGAAGAGGAAGACGGATTGAAAGGAGGGGTGAAGTAATATGGAAAAGGGTGACTAATTGACAAAATACATAAAATAAGTATTTTATTGTTACAAGGTGAATAGATCCAGGGGGCACAGCCAGGTGTTTTTTGGCTACACCCATTTGTGATGCTAAATGAACTTGAACACAGAGTCATTTTCAAAATGACTGATTCTTTGAGTTTGTCCGATAACAAAAAGGGAAAGCTAATAAAGAATAAGTAGCAAACATTACGCTCTCAGGAGTGTCTTTAACACAAGTAGCTAGACTGTGGTAGCATCTTAGTTCAGCCCCACCCAGTCATGTGTCTTGTGTACCTTGAAGGACTTTCCAGCTCTCCAAGAGCACATGGTAAAAAGGACGATGATGGGGAAAAGAGATGGATGGATGGATGGATGGACGGACGGACGGACGGACGGGTGTGAAACTGAAAAATCACAACTTTCTGTGGGAGCTCTAAGCACAGCTAGTGAGGATGGGGTCACGGATGGTTTGGAGGTAAGAATGGGAGGGCAGCGGCATATCCAGACCTGCGTGGAAGACCACAGTGTTCTTCCTGCATCCTGACAGCAACTGGAGGTTTCGGAAGAGTCCTTTGGCTGTCAGCTTCACGTGGAAGTTGGAGAGCGACAGTCTGGGAGACCATAACATTGTCTTTGTTTTTAATCCAATACTTGGTTGCAGACTGGTGTTTCTCGTGTGGATTGTCTTTTTGCGTAAGACCTTTGATTTTCGAGCACTTTCTCTGCTCCTCGAGACTCTCAAAGACTCCTGGGCTGCAGGAAGTACCTACCCAGTTACTTCTTGTGGTCCAAATTCCCAGTGTTGCCTGTCTGGGCCTGTTTACTGTTGTCACCTACTTCAGGAAATGATTTCCTAGTTACTTTACCGCTCCCAAAGTATTTTGTGCAAGAATGATTTGAGATGCGCAGTAGTTACTTAAAAACTGAAGTCTTAACTCTCAGAGAAGTCAAAATGTCCCTTTTTTCTTCTTTAATCCCAGAGGTAAGAGAAAATAATTCCACTGGAATTTGTGCCTTGCATCTCCACGAAAGCCATATGGAGATCAGAAAAAAAGAGGAAAAAAACAACAGGATTTTGAATTTAAAAGGTAAACCTGTGACTCTGTTCGGAGGAAAATGGAGGCATTAAAAAACCAGTAGCTGCCTTTGATCGATTCAGAGCCACAGAGTCACCAATGTAAAACAAAAAAAGAAAAACCAAAGAAGAACTGGTTTCTGTAGCCAATAGAAGAAAAAAAGAAAATGGCGCCAAAAATAGCTGCATGCTTTACTGTCGCCCAAGTGGTAATGAATCATCCGTTACTGATAACGATGGAGAGAGAGAACGAGAGAGGTAGTACTCGTTGGTGAGGGAGGAGAGAAAATACTCAACACTGGTGATGATTAGTAGTCCGTCTCTGCTGTTTCGCACAAAACACACAGCGATCCGTCCCCCGCACATACACCACACCACAGAGGTGTGTGTGTGTCTGCTGTCACACAAATGTAGCTCTCGCTCTCACACACACACATACATACACACACTGTGGTTGGACAAAGACAACCATCTATACACTCCCTCTATTTCACTGCTGTTTTCCAAAGCTCTGTGAACCAAGTGCACACACACACACACACACACACACACACACACACACAGGGAGAGGGACGGATGCTGCAGGGGAGGAGGGGGAGGGGGAGAGGGTGGGATTTGAATAATCTCTCTCCGATGCTCGCTCACTCTTCCCTCCCTTCTTCACTCAATCGCTCGCTCCCACGTCATTTTTACAGGTCTCCCGTTCTCTCTGCCTCCATTTGAATGAGAGAGTGTGTCAGAAACAAATCATGTCAAGGTTACAACAAGAAACAGTGGAAATACTGTAGAAAGTGGGAGGATTCTCTCTCTCTCTCTCTCTCTCTCTCTCTCTCTCTCTCTCTGACACACACACACACACACACACACACGCCTGTGTATTTGTCTCTCAGTGGCAGGTGCCATATTATAGTTACACACAGACGCCTGGAGAAGAGACACAAACACATCATGAGAGCAGTTTAGCTGTTTGTTCAAGTTTAGGTGATTAAGTCTTAATACTGCCCTCTATAGCAGGAGATTACACAATTTGTGGAGGACGGCATGTTCATTGCTGAACTGTAAATACTGTGCATATTTAACAAATGTCATTACTTCTCCTCTTGTATTTTTTGCTTTGTGTCAGAGTTTTAAGGTGTTATTTGTCGTTTGCGCTCCATGTTTGCTATAAACATGTAGTCTTTTGACTCAGCTACTGCAAATTAGTACCATCCTGCTTTAAATCCTCCATTCATGGAACTGTTTCATTTACAATACTTGGGAGGTTGCATCGTGTGGTGCGTCTCAGCTGTATTCTGTTATACTGAGAGGTATTTGTGATAATGTCCACTCCATTTATATCAATGAACATAAGCTAAATTCTGGAAACATCTCTCATTATGATACGATACAGTTCAACAGCTTGGTGAGATTCAAGCGTTTAGAATAACCATAGAGTTGAATCAACAGCTCTCTAAACGGCTCCAACAGGAACTGAAAACAACTACAATGTTCAAGCTGTCGTATTGGTTTGCATTAGTTGGAGCTCGGGGGACCCAATGAACTTGCTAAAGGCTGCATGATGAAGTTGATACAAAAGAGAGCCTAAAATAATTAGGTTTGACATGACAATGATAAACCATGAGTTGCAGGAGAACGCCCACTTTAATAAAGTCTAACTGGCCGCTCGATATAGTATGAATAGCACTAGAGTAACACTTGACAAGAGCTTCCACTGTAGCCAGTGATTTTCATAGAATGAATTGTGAAGATGGAAAAGAGAGGTGCATGCTTTTAATGATCTAAACTAAAATAAACAAAATTAAAAAGTCATTATTACTCAGCCATCCACAGAGCTTAGGCTTAGGTAGCATTTCTAATGTATCTCAGGATTTGGTATCTTTCTTTTCAGAAACCAGATGGTCATTAACACAAACTAACAAGAAAGAGAAAGGTGATCATTCACAGCTGCACCAGGCGTCTTCGTATACTGGCAGCCCCAAATGGCAGCTGGATGTAACTGAACTAGTGGGCTCACAAATCGAGCATTTGCTTTGATTCAGCTAATGGGTATGATATCATTTCTGTATTGCAGGTTTGCTTTGTGATTGAAGGTGTTAAAGATACATTTTTACACAAAAGCCTTGCTTGGTAAAACTTAAGTGTGCGCTGTAGAGCACATGCTAAATAAGAGAAATATGAACTTTAGATCAGCCTCCAAAAATTACAACTTAGTCTTGACACATATAGTCCCCTGAGAGCACAATACAGTTCATGGACGATAAAACCAGTGCTGTGTGTGTGTGTGTGTGTGTGTGTGTGTGTGTGTGTGTGTGTGTGTGTGTGTCAGAAACAATAAAGTCCATGTTCAATAGAGACAAAGGAACTAAAGGGAGCCACTGAGTACTTTATGAGCCCAAACCAACCACTGTCGCCTGAGGGCTACTGTGGTGCGTGTGAATGAGAGAGAGAGGTGTAGGAATTAAATGCATGTGTGGGGCTCTGAATTGTAGGACTGAGCTGCCTCAGTCTGTGTGTGTGTGTGTGTGTGTGCGTGTGTGAGAGCGCACGGCGGTTAGGCTATCACGAGGGTGACAGCATGTCTGTGAGTAGTGGCTCCCCACAGGACCTAGAGAGACTTCCAGGACCAGCCACAGAGGGGAGGCAGCCAGGCGCCCGGGCCCAGACCAGAGTCACCACATGAGGGGGAGGCTGCAACCACAGGCCCCGGTTTCATGGGGCCCGCACGGAGGAAACCAGCAGCACTTTACAGAAGACAGGCTACAGTAAATATGACCAGTGCTTTTCAAGCTCCAACTTTAAGACAACAACTGTGACTGTACATTTATCCGCTTCAACATTACTAACTCAAATGCTGTCTTGATACAAAAAAAAGATTTGAAAGCTGCCTTAAAATGAGTTTTTGTTGCACCATTACATCAAAAATGTGATATATTGAATTAGGTCATTTGCTGTACACTGCTGACTGCTTGGATTTAACCACTGAACAAATTATTTTTTACTGGGTTGAACACCACTAAAAGATTAAATGCAACAAGTATTCCTGAGATGCAAATGTGGTTCCACTTGAAATTCAAAGAGCAGTGTGTGTGTGTGTGTGTGTGTGTGTGTGGGTACACATGCAAGTGTGTGTCACGAGCAGTAGAATAATTACAGAGAGACTGCAGAGGATGATAATTATGTTTGCTTAAGCATCCAAGGTATGAGCTGTTGACATTCAGCCCAAATGTGCCAGTTTGTGTGTGTGTGCAGTTGGACAGTAAACATCGAGCAGCGTGTCTCAGAATTACTGGAGTGATCTCATAACACTATTAAAAGTTGTGTGCAACATACAAACTAATACAAATCTGTTGCATAGAGGATCACATTTTTGTCCGTGAGAAGAGCTTAAACCTGTTTCTGGTGTTGAGACTCTGATCAGATTCAAAGCAATCCTAAGTGTTTCCTCCATTAACCCCGTTTAAAATCTGGCTGTCAAGAGCATCGTAAAAACAACAAACAGTATCGTCTGAAGAGCCAAATTACCCAGAATCATACGTCAAAGGCACACAAACACACAGTAGCCGTGATTACGCTAGACGTTTGCCAAGAATCCTGAGATTATTGTGGTTCTGAGATGCTGACACACCTGCAGCCCTTTCAACACAAATATCTCTCCTCGCCGACACAGAACGCGAGTACACAAGCAGGCAAAAGTCAGACAAACAGCCTCTAGTGAATCCTTACCTGTTGTGCTCAGTCGGCTGAGTCTCACTGAGCCGCTTCTTTGCAACGAATACTGGGTTGCCTGCTTTGTCAGTCCCTGGTTGGCAGTAGGAGGCATCTTTGCTGCTGTTTGATTGGCAGCTGCCGTCTTGGCCGTGTTGTAATTGGTGACTGACAGGGCCTTCGGACCTGTGGACAGGATGCAGAAGTCAAAGCCCATCACAGAAATTCTCCAGAGGGATTTGTTTCACTCGTCTGCTTTCAGATGCTGACACTGAAACGTTTCTGTTTAGTTTTTCTTTCTTCAGTCCTCAGTGACTCCACCTAGCTGTTTAACGCTATTTCTCTGTTATACTCCATCTTTGTCCCTCACGATCTCTCTGTACAAGCACATGTATTATCCATTCTCTGTCCCAAACCGGATAAACAATGCAAAGGTACCCAGTTCGTGTGTATTATAAAGCCAACCTGCTAGCTTGCCCCTACTATAGGTGGAGAGGAAGTTGCAGAGTCGTTTACACCGTTAATACAAAGTATCAGTCGCTCTTTTATGCATGCACACATACTGACAAAAGAAAAGTTCAACATCTAGAATCATACCAGCCTTCATATATGTCCTAACATTCCAAAATGATAGAGTACTAAATAAATAAGTGTAAATAAGTGTGTAAATGAGCTATTTCCCGCACATTACTTGTGTAAGTTGTGTATTCTCAAAGGGGACAGCTGTTGAAATTAAGTTTGAGCCATTTGTCTTCTGTTGCCGTTTGGGTTTTAAATCAAACCTTAAATCAAAAAGTAAATAGATAGTAGTAAAAAAAAGTTCACTTGAATATAGACAATAGCCTTTTGATCAGTAGTTCTATAATGTCAGAGTGCTATAATGAACAGTACTATAATAATCAGTATCTGCAACTTTTAGAGAAACACTACAACACAATGATGTGCCATCGAAACCCCATCGGATTCTCTTTGAACACACATTAATAGTCGTCACTGTTGATGAACAGGCTGCTAATAGGACTGAAACTGTTGTTAATGATCAGGACAGACAACATTTCCCTTTGAACGTATCAAGCGATTGCAGTATCAATCTGTTCCATATTAGACTTTAACCAAAAATCTGATCTGGTCTACTCTGACAGCAGTTTGTCTGATTAAACTACCTCTCACCCCCCCCCCCCCCCCCACACACACACACACACACACCTGTAGCAGTGGTCCTGGCCTGCAGTGACAAAGCTCTGCCTCTCATTGCAGGAGGTTTTGGTGCAGCCGTGGCACCGCTGTTAGTGCTGGTAGATGGATTACTAGGACTACTGGTGGTAGCTGCAGTGCTGGCGCTGAGCTTTGCTGTGCTCTGGGTACCCGCAGGAAGCGTGGTTCTGCTGGGCCGCTCATCCGGCTTGGTCCCTGCTGGTTCTGGAGCTCCTGTGGAAGCTGAAGGAAAGAGGATGCAGAAAATATGAGAATGCTTTATATAGATGGAAGAGCGAAACATTTGAGTGGGTGTTTTTGAATGTGCTGTGAATTTTATGAGTAATGATGTAATATCTAATAGAGAAGAAAACAAGGTAGATAAAGAAAAAGGAGAGGCAAGAGGATGAGGAGAAAGATTTAATTTGTAGCAGAGTCCAGTACACAAAAAACTAAATGTTAGTATGTTCCGGAAATTCCTCTCCTCACGCATACGGTCAATTAATACAAACTGTTTGGCAAGTTTGAATACGTGCACACAAGATTAGTCACCCAACATGCACGCAGCAGTATTAACCCAACCCAGGGAAACGGTGTGATCATCCAGAGATTAGATTTGGGGGAGACAATAGAAATGAAAACATAAAATCACATCTGTCCCAGATGTGTGTGTTTAAGGATGTGTGAAGGGGTGTGAAGGGCGACGTTAATCTTCTGGCATTTGTTAAGTACAACAGAGAAAGAAAGAACAAGCAAAGAATAACAAAATGGTGTTTTCTTGTTTCTGTCTTTTGACAGTTATGTGTGTTGCTATCACCCTGTTGACACCTACATCTCACTTATTGCTATAAGAAATGAGCAATAGTAACCCTTGTTGTTATGTTCTGGGCTAACTTGCTATCTTCCCCTCATCTCTCAGGTTCTTGTGGATCCTGGTCCCGGTTCTGCTGCTGTGGTTCTCTGGCTTCATGAATCACTGCTGCGGATCGTCGGCCACTCGTCATGTTTTCCAATGTTAACATATTGCTAATTTATTAGTCACATTCCTATTGTCAGTGCTGTAGTTGCTAGTTGTTAGTATACTGGTTGCTGTTTGTTTTCTCTCTCTCTCTCTGTCTCTGCCGCCCACCTCTGAGCCTGGTTCTGTTCGAGGTTTCATTAAAGGAGAGTTTTTCCTGCCACTATTGTCTAATATAATATCTGATGCTTGCTCATGTGAGGATTCTTGACCCCTTAATTGTGAATTCCTGAACTGTTGGGTCTCTTAATCAAAGAGTTTGGTCTAGACCTGCTCTTTATGGAAAGCGTCTTGAGATAACGCTGTTATGAATTGGCACTCTAAATAAAGATTGATTGACTGCATTTAAAAACTGATCCAGACATGCAGAAAACCACCAACAACGTTCAGGTGGCAGTGCATGACACAGAGCAGCAGATGAGGTCTGTGGAGCAAAAACTAGTACAAAACAACCTTTGACGTTTAACCAACACATCTGCACAGAAAGGACATTATGAGACAGAATTTATAAATATATATATATATATATATATATATATATATATATATATATATAGTACACTATATATATATATTTATATATCTTCCCTTTTCCATACCGGCCAATTGAACAACTATTGAGAGTGTGCCTCCTGAAACCCATGATAATAATTCTAAATGATGTGTGGGATTTGATCAAAATACCTTAATATCTTCTTACTCAACCAATTCTGTTGATCAGTATAATCAAACTGCATATCTTTCCACACACATACAGTATGATGTCCCAGGAGTTGGGGACCAAGGACCAAGGAATTGCAAATGTAATCCAGTTACCATAACAACGTAGTGATTTGAAAGCATCACTGTGTTACAGTATGAGTGGGAACAGAGAAGTGAGGGAAAACCTGTGCAGCTGATAACTGAATAAATTTTACTTACAGGAGATGTTTTAAAATAAATGGCAGTACACTTACTAGTTTTTTTCTGTTATTTACCAGCTTTTATCCAATGTTATTGTTAGTATATTAGTTAGTTAGGATATTTAGTAGGGGTTTGTAGAGCCTATAAACCAGTAGGGCCAAATGCGAGAGAGAAAAGGTAGATACCTGCCAAAGGAATGCCACTGACAAATAAGTTTAAGCACCCAGTACAGGGTCCAGTAATGTGACTGTCCTTCCTCTGAGAGGGAATAAATACTTCTTAACGGAAACATCATGTGAAACATTTTCCTTATCCTAAATATGAAACAAATATCTGTATTAACAATAAAAAAAATTAATGTAATTTATAAAAAATAAATAAAATGAATGTCAAATTAAATAAAAAGGAAATTAAGATAGCCATGACAGTGAAACCACACCAAAGAAACCCACCTTTGCTGATCCTGTGTGTGTTTTTGTAGCTCATCTGAAATGCACACCCACTCCACCACCTCACCTTTACTTGTGGCTCCATTGCTCTCGTTGTTTCCCAGCGACGAGGAACTGAGGCTTGTGGGTAATCCCTTAACAGGAAGTTTTGATGCAGCTGGTGCGGCAAGTCGTCCAACTGACCCCGACGGTGGCTGCTGATTGGCCGTTGGCTTGGGGTTGTAACTTGCCGGACCAGTGGCAGCCAGTGTAGATGCTCGCTCTGCAGCGGTGCGAGGTTTGGGGATACCTGGAAGAGAAGCCATGAGTTAGCTTTATTCTTCATTACAGACACAATGTGAACTTTGACACTAAATGGAAAAGTATCTACTGCAGTATGTCCATGACAATGTGTGCGCATGTGACCTGTGGTTTGTTTAAAATGAAAGCAAAAAGAAGAAAAGTCAATACAGATTGAAGGGGAAACTGTCGATTCTTCTACATGCGAACCAAAGACTTTTCTGAATTCCAGTACAGTCGAACCTTTGCTAAAATGGCAGTCATAGCCGTTTTGTGAGCCAACCAATCATAATGTACAAGATATATGTCAGGTATCGGTACACTTTACATCCATTTATTGCAAAAACTCTCTCCCAGAAATCTTTGCTGTATTTTATCAAAGAACATACATGTAAATTAACTGAGGTGTGGATGTAACAGTTGTAGTTTAATGTTGCACTTGATGATAACCATTGTAGGATGGCCTTTTACCATCTCAACTACAAAAACAGAGGAGGAATCCTTACCAGCGCTCTCTGGAATGCAATATATTGTAATGTTCTTTCTGGTAGAGTTTGTGTAATAATTACAGATTTGTATTTTGAACAGCACGAGTACACAAGTGTGCATAGGACTTAGACCTACAAGAACAGAGTACTAGAGTACTCTCTTAAGTACTCTAAGATCATAAAAAATCATGGTGGTGTGGTGGTTAGCGGTATAGACAATGGATGGATGGATGCCGTTAAGATGCCGAGGTTATAATAGAGCACAGTGTGGCTAATATTGTGTAAAAATGTAGTTATTTTGTCAAAGCATCGTAAAGAAGAGGGTGTCACTGTAACAAGGATCCTCTGCAAGAGCACGGAGGATGAAAACATCCAAAATCGCTTTAAGAGAAGTCAGTTCTGTCTACTTGATATAGATCTATATGTGGAGAGACATGCAGAGAAGCCGTAGTTGAATTACTGCAACAAACTATTCACCATCAGCATCCATCCATCCATCCATCCATCTCAAAATCAACAAGCTGCCTTAAAACTCATTAGAAGATTCTACTGACGAATAAGCGCCTTTACAAGCCAGTGGTTTTTCACCTGATACCAAAATAACAGCAACATCTGTAAGTTTGGCGTCAGGAAATGTAAGACTGGATTCAGATGTAGTTCTTGACTCCACAAAAAAAACTCAAGACCAGAAACTGCCATGATGACAAAGAAACCACAAACACCACATTTCCATCTGTAATTCAGAACTGACAGAATGATTCTTTTGTTATTGAGGATGTACAAGTGAGGTTTTTACTCAACATGTTGCTGCAACAGAGACTGACGTTCGTATAGTTATGGAAATGTGAAACAACATCTCAAACTCTCGTCATTTTTGTGGACTGAATCACACATTCTTTCCTAAAACCAAAGGAGAATGGATTCCCCTGAGATCCATGACGCCATCCTCTTCACACCAACCCAGGGATGTGAGATGCTCTTGTGTGTGTGTGTGTGTGTGTTACACACAGATAAAAGACAGCAACACAAAAAACACAAAAAGAACCAAATGTTACATGACAAACAATGAGTCTTTCAATGAGAACACAGTCAGTGAAATATTTTCCATGAGAAGCGAAACATTTTGTGGACCCTTAAACAACAAAATTACTTTGTTTCTGTCTGCAGCTGCCCAAACAGTCATTTCATATTATTTCATTTAATTTAAAAACCGAACTCACTGCATATTTAGGAACTTCTAAACTTGTTTTCCAACACAGAGAGCCCAGTCCCGTCGCATCAACCTGGCAGTGCCGCTCAGGACCTGAAGCCTGATCTCCCGCTAAGCAGGGAGGCCCCAGCAGTCCTGACTGCTGCCACAGATGAACGGGGTGCTACACCATTACTTCTCTGGCCTTTTGATGCCATGATATTGTTGGTGGACACTACAGTGTTTGGAATGGCAACTTCCTTCCTCTTCTGTAATCTTTGAATGCTGAGTGTTTCTAACACATTTGCCTCCCTCTTAAGAACTCAGGTGATTGATAACCGGCTTTCTTCCTTTTCCTTCCTTCTGTTCTGATTTGTCCTCTGAAATAAAAACCTCATCACATCTCCATGCAAACATTTCCACAATTTAAACCCCCTCTACGTTTACTTTTAACATTGCAAATCGAGGAAGAAGCAATGTCTAATCATAATTAGTGTTCCATCAGCGAAGAAGTACATCACAAAATCAGTGGTCTCTTGTACTTCAGTAATTCAGTCCACTTCATGGACAAATTCCCTGGATATAAAAGCCACTCCGATTCAGCAATGAAGCTAGATCGCAGATGTGTGCTCAACTTTCTGAACGACAAAATACACCACCTACGAAAGATTCGAACAAACAATAAACTTGCCACAGATAAGCTTGCTGTCTTCAGATTTAATTCAGGAACAAAATGTAATCTCACGCCAGACCACGTTTTTGACTGATTTTGTAAAACTGAGTGATCGAACCTAAGGATCAGATCCTGTGACGCAGTACAGCTTGGGGAACCACTGAAATACCGTCAATGCAAATAGGACAGTGACAGTAGTCCAAATCAAATGAAGCACGGGCTTGTATAGGCATCTTGTGTCAGGTCAAGCGTGAAGAATTTCAATGCCTAGTTGTAAAGTTCATGTGAGGTCGCATCTGACCCTGCACCTATTTGCACAGTCCTACTAACGGATACAAGTTATCCCATTTCCTCTTGGGTTCAATGGAGCCGAACTGTCTTTTAGACAATTTTTCTCCTAAATGACCTCATTTACACAGATTTACTACTGTTAATTTGTGCATTTTGCATAATCTGCTCTCAATCTATTTAATTTTTATACATTTCTAGTTATTACTGTTGGTTTTGTACGCTTATGACCTACAACTTATGTTTACTGTTGTGCTGCGCCCTATCAATCACTGCAACAAGCTCATTTATCCACAGAAATCATTAGTTTCAATTACAATTTCACAGACTTTCCCTTGACTTTCCCCTGCCAATGGGGGGGGGGGCAGACAGAGCGCACAAAGAACTGTGAAAAAACAGGGCTTGTTATAAAAGGAGGGAAAAAAGTTTACATGTGTTCACCGCAATTACATTACCTCACATTAACACACAAACACACATGCACTCTCTGTTGGCGAAGGTAGAGCAGCAGTAAAACTTGTACTGCGACTGAAGCTCGCAGGAAACATCTGGATTCATTTGGTTATAGTTGTGATGAAAAGCCAGCAAGAGGAAAGCAGCTGGATTCTCTTACCTCGGAAATCAACGTTAGGTAAGATGGCACACTATAGATCTACCGTGTGCCTACCATTGATACACAAAAACACACGTGTACACACGATTGTCTGACTACACCAGTCCGGACTACATTTCTTCTGTAACCCAAGACTTTAACCTAATCATAACCATGAATTGAAGACCAAGCTCTAAACTAACATCGGAGTCTAAACAATCAGCAGCAGAACAACATTCAGCAACAAATCAGATCCTCTCTTTCACAATGTTTGCCATTTGCTTTTCTTCTGGGTTTTATTTTCCACAAGCTTGTAGCTTGTAAATGCTTTTCAACAGCCGATGTCGTTTGTCTGAGCCTTCTACAAGCACAGGAGGGCACAAAGAAGATGGTGATTTTTTTTAAGCAGATGCTGCCCTCAACTGCATGACCCCTGGATACTAAGCTAACAACAAATTAGGAAGCTAAATGTTCCCTGTGATTATTTATCTACCTTAGTTTTATGTCTCTGTTGATTTTAGTACGGCACTGGCATAAAAATGAACACATTGGCTGTCTGGAAAATCAAAAGTCATGATGTACTTCATAAATGATCAGCAGTAATGTGAAGTATACAGGATTATAAGCTTGAAGTCCTTTGGCTGCTTCCATAATTTTATATACCAGTAAACCAACAACATTGAGTTATAACTTATTCTGCCATGATTTGGGAAGTGTTACATTCCCTGCTTAGAATATATGTTAGAAAGAAAGCTGGGGACTTACTGTCTATGGATCTTAATACTTGGTTTGTTACTTCATGGCAGGAAAGGAAACAAACTTTCCACGTCTTCCTCTGGCCTAAATCCCTCTCAATAAATGTATCTGCAATGAAGATATCAGCACTCTGCTATCTACAATGATGATGTTGTGCATGATATAAGGGTGTGTTGTGCTTTAGGTACAAAGTAGCAAATCCACGCTTAAACTCAAGAGTCAAAACATGAATCAGTATAGCGAGAGAACCACATGCTGCAGCAACCATGGGGCCGCAGGATACATTCAACTGTTGAGTGATGAGATGTGCAGATGCTTGTTTAGCAGTTAATAGATAGTAAGCCATCTATTGAAAAGTGGTGTCGTGTTAAAAGCAAGACCTGATCCATACTGACCCTGTCAGTATGTCCTCGTTTAGGTACATTTCCTTTATCTTACAGGCAGAGTTAACTGTTTACAGACGCCTGTCACATTCAAGAACAGATAGAAACACTGAGCACATAAACACGCTGGCTAAGCCTGTAATAGAAAAAATGTCTAATGAAGTAATCAAGTCAAATTCAACATGGCCCAATGCAGACACACACTCACACTCAAAGGAATCCATTGATGGCAATCTCAGGCTGAGATCAAGAGGCATCCGTTTGTTCCTGTGCATCAGTAAAGAGGACAGACAAGCTTTTGTCCGTTAGAATACGACATTTATAAGGAGAAAAATCTGGTTTTACGCACACACACACACACACACACACACACAGACAGACATTTCATCCAAACACACACACAATGTGCACATTTTCTGCTATGTAAATGACACACTGTAGTTCAGTGATTATGAAAAACAGGTTACAGTGGAATTACAGAGCCTTGGACACCAGACAGGGGACATCATGTTTAAGTTAGGTGTCTCAACCACATCTCATCACCATACACTATACTTAGCCCCACACACACACACACACACACACACACACACACACACACACACACACAGACTCAGACTGGAGGCAACAATGTCAGGATGTGACTGAACCTCTCCATTTCACCATTCAACTCACTTTGCATGTACATACACACAAAAACGCATACAAGGCAACTGACAGGAAACAAACACCCTTCCCTTAAGGAAAAAAGAAAGAGGAGAGAAAGGAGAAAACAAAAGGAGGATGACGCAGAAAAAAAAAAATCATAAAAAAGCATTAAAAGGAAAAATGTCTCCCATGTGTTCTTTAACTTCTGAAGACAAACCTGAAAAGTGAAGTGTAAAATGACATATGAACATGCGAACACAAACACACAGTCTGAGTGTCCAGCAGTACTTTGTGAACTATGGTGCAAAGGCAGACAGAGATTAAAGACAAAGAGTTAAAGAAACAGCGTCCTGCTCCTTGGCAACACTACAGCTGAAGCATAGTCTAACATTCAAATCACTCACGAGCTGCGCAGAGACACGCAAAAACACCCTAACTTCACATGCCTGTCCGTCAGCAACTTGCTCACTGTATGTGACAAAGTATTCAAATCGCACAAAAGTTCGCTAGGGCCTGAAAGACAGTGTGTGTTTGTGCGTGAGAATGTGTGTGTGTGTGTGTGTGTGTGCATGTGAGTGCTGTAGCGGTATGTGGAAGGCATTTTAACTCGCAGCTCTGCAGTGTCAGCCTGCTAATTTCCTGAGTCTGCTGCAGAGACGAAGTAGAGATTTTCTTCCAGCGAACACACACAGACACAGACACAGACACACACACACACACACACACACACACACACACACACACACACACACACACACACACACACACACACACCGACTGGCACAAGTCTATATGCCTGACAGACGGAAAGACAAGCTGAGAGTCAGACATACACTCCAAGTGCAGCATGTTTCTGTATGTTTACATTTCAGGTTTCATGGAGTAAACGTGTCTGTACTGAAACAGCTCACGTTTACGTCTCTGCAAACATGCAGATACCATATCAACTCACCCTGCCACTGACTTTGGCTCTGTCTCACTCTTGTTGGAGATCCACCCCCAGCACTCTGTCCACCCTCTCTCAATGTGGAGCCATCACTCTGGGTTTGCCTGGGCCCGGGGCTCCCCTGTCCTGGAGGCCAAGGGCTACCCTGTCCTAGAGGTCCGCTCCCTGACCCTGGAGGTGGAGCCAGTCCCAAGGTCCCCTTATCGGCTCCAGTGCCTCTCCCATGCTGCCTGGCATTAGGCCCCAGCTTGGAGGAGACTTTCTGTAGGAAGAGCTGACGTTTAGTGACAGTGTCCCAGCCGAGGGGCCCCAGCTCAGAGCTGCGCACTGAGACCATGGTGTTAGCCATTCCCGGCTCAGAGTTAGAAATGTGGATTGGGGGAAGTGAGGGAGGCAGCGAAGGAGCAGAGGGGTGGAGTGAGGGAGAGAGTGTGTTAAAACAGAGGGGGAGGAGGAAAAGAGAGAGAAGGAAAGAGAGGGAGGAGGGAAATTGGGAGTGTGCTGCAACCACAAGAGGGGTAAAAAAAAAAAGTTGCTATTGTGTTGTACATTCCCCTTGAGAATCTTGGCTCTGACCAGGCCAATTTTCTTTTCTCTCTCTGTCTTACTCTACCTCTCCATGTGCCTCCCCCTCTTGCCTCTATAAACACTAGCACACATGGAGTCTGTAGATGAGGGTATGCTGTTTGTCTCAGTCTTTTCACAGGGAACACTAAACTTATGGAAACTGGTGCTAGTTGCCGTTGCACAGCTACTTGTGCTGACAGAGCTGTCAGAGATTTGGGAGAGTGAAGGAGAAAAAAAAAGCAGAAAACATTCACAAATCCATTCTTATGTCCACTTAGTTCAACACGTGCTCCAATAAAATCAATGTCGTCTTTTCATTCAAAACCACCTCCCTACCCCAAATCACTGTGCAGCAGACACAGGGATTCTTCAGAAAAGATTAAACACTTAAGAATGTTCTTGTAGCTTATAGCCTCCTCAACTTTTCAGCTGAGCCAAGAAGCTGAACCCACGGATTACCGTGGCATACCAATACACACTAAATCATGTGTTGACATGCTAGCTGGCAGCTGGACCAAACCTAACTGTGGCCATGTTAGGTGGACGGATGGATGCCCACGTGTAACACCATTTCTCTGAATCTTCCTAAAGTCCTAAAGTCACCTAGTTAAAGTAGATCTAGTTGAATCGTCTTGACACCTGAACTCACGCCACTATAGATGGGAGAATAATCATGGAACGATGTAAGCAAACTAGGCGTAATCCCTGCGAATAACCGAGCAAGACTGATGACACAAAACTGTAGTTCATTGTAACCCCATGAAAATTACCTTCTTTGACCTTAATCTGATACACAGACAACACAGCAGGTTTTACACATTTGTTTCTGTTGCACATGTTTCGGTATGTGTGTGCAGCACAGCTGACTTGTTCTAAACACACCATGTGCTGACATAACCCCTAAGGCTGACTATGAGAGAATACGCTGGGGCAGGTTTTAAACCCGTCACTGGCTCAATGAACCTTTAAAAACACATACCAGAGACATAGCAGCCATAATATACGTGCACCACTCCCTCATTTAAAACACAGCTCACACTTAATACTACTCTGACTTTGTCTCTCTGATACAAGTAAACAATGCCAAACAACTATACCACTTGCTAAAAGGCAGATTTGCATCAGTCTATGATTTAGTTAATTTTCTAGCCTTCACTTTTACATTGCATAACTGCTGCCTGCTTAAGTTTGACCTGCAAATATTAATGACAATGTCAAACTTCCTCTTTTTGAGTATATGACATTATTGCTATTTTCCATTTAGCTCAAAAGCTGGAAGTTAAAAATAAATCTATTAGTAGCAACCTGAGCTCATATTCACACTTTTCGTGTGTTACTTTATATCTAAAAGTTCTTTTCTTTAGCCTAAAACACCCTATACCCCATGACTCCCCACACACACTGAAGGACCACGAGATATCACCGATGATGTGTCCCACAGCTGGCAACACTTATCTGCGTCACAATGTCTATGTTGCATGACTTTGTATCTGGACCCAGAACTGTTTCTGGATCCATGTTGACATTTGAATGAAAAAATGACATGATTTTTATATGTCAACTGTGACTGAAAACACAATTTGGGGGCAGAGGAGCTCAGTTTAAAATAAACTCAAACATGCTGCTGGTACTCACCCCGCTATGATTCCTTGGTTTTTCCATAATGGCCTCTGTCATTAAGGCCTTTCCGGTACCCTTCCTTTGGTCCTCCACAGACAACTCATTTGCATGTGAAGTCTCCACACCTTCAGTTGGGTCATGTCTATCAGGCATTTCATGGACAGCCTTCCCGGCAGAGTCCAGGGGTCCTTCCTCAATCACCTGAGACCCCAAAGAGCTGGTCGAAGAAAAGAGTGTTTGACTGACAGCCAGACTCTTCTTGTCTGGCTGAGCAGAATCATTGGCTGCTGTCTTGTGGTTGGCTTTGAAGTTTCCTCTGATGGGTTTCAGCAGCACAGCCACTTTGACTGGACCTGCAGATGGCCTTTGCTTTTTACCCCCATCACCAGTGTGTGCTTCCACCTTCCTAAGAACAGCTCTCTTTCCATTGGCTGGAGCAGATTTCTTCTGCTGAGTAGAGGAGAAATTGCAAATGTTAGACAGCTGAGACTACTTGATACATGTAAGCTTTTCAGTCACAGTACAGTACCTGGCTGGGTGTAGTAGGTGGAGATGGGGTGGACCATGATTCAGCTTTAGCCTTGACATTCTTTAGGTCCTGCCTGGAAACTCTCTTTCCCTCCAGACTGGATGGTTTGACAGATGTGGACACCACTGTCTTGGAAGCAGCTGACGTAGTACTGATTGGTTTGGTTTTTGCTGTTCTGGCTGGATGACTGGTGTTAGGTTGGGTAGGTTTGGGGCCAACTGCACATCTTTCAGCTTCTTTGGGTGGAGGAGATGTGACTTCCTTCGCATCTTCAGTTGGATTGGCAGGAGATGAGGATATCTGGGTAGCTTCCTCAGAAGCAGGAGGCTCTCTCTGGTTTTCCAGAGGTAGACCAAGGAGACAGGCAGTGACCTCTGACCTCTCATCATCAGCTACACTCACAGCCACAGGCCCCTCTGACTGCAGCTCAGTCACCACAGCAGAGCCACCTGGGTTCGTGATGCCGTCGCTGGACTGGACTGGATTGACTGAGCTTTTGACGGTCATGCTGCTTGTACAAGCGCCCATGTCAGAGCTCACAGACAGAAACAAAGCCTCCTCTTCATCGTCGTCGTCATCATCGGCAGGGATTTCTGTTACATCAGAGTCTGGAGTTGAGGAGCCGTGCCTTTTCCCGTTACTCCCGAGGTCATCGTTATTGTCCAGGCTACCACTGTTTGTCGCCGCGGACATGGCCAGTGTCAGGTTGTCATTGTCATTCCAGGTGTCATGGTGGTGCTCACCGCTGTTGGCGTCCAGGTAAACAGACACAGAGTTGTCGTTGGATTCTGTAAGCTCTGTTGCTGTTTGCATCTTTCCCACAGAGATAGTATCATTGTCATCTGGTTTACTTTCCTCCTCTGGTATCCAATTTGAAATTACCTGATCTGTCATTTCGTCCATTTTGGTCATCACTGTTGTCGTTAGGGTGACCTCAAACATGTCATAGTCCTGTGGGCTGTCAGTCCGGCCTCCACTGAGGCTACTCAGACTCCGCAGAGACTCGGGAGACGACTCCCCCAGACAGGAGGAGGAAGAGGAGGTGGAGGGAGAGGAAGCTGGGAAAGCATTCCCGTTGTGGTCTCCTGCACTGTGAAGAGGGAGATTCATGCTGGATCCGCTTTCCTCCCTGACAGGGAACCCGTTACTGGGCTGAGAAACACTCATCTCTGGATCAGGAAGGCAGACAGTCAGAGCCTCTTTTGTTAAACAGGCTCTCTGTTGTTCAAACTGACTATAGAAGAACTATGAACCAGTGGTCCTTACTGCTATTTAATCATCTTTACTCTCTTTGTATTGACACATCCACTTGAACATTTTAGACACTGCATGACAGTGCTGCAGCATTTCCAAAATAACTGTAAGTCAAGTGCAGAACTACATGTCAATTTAAGGGCCCTGATCCTCGCATCTTGTTTGAAGACAAGATTCCACATTTTCAGGATTTTGCTGTTGCAAACATCTGAAACACAGCAAGAGGGGAAAAAAATCAATCTTTATAAACTTGTAATTTTGATAAAACAGCATAACTGTATCGATCAAATCAATAGAATGAATCTTGATTAGACATTTATCCTGTTTTCCCTCTCTAACATTGTAAATACCAACAATATTAAAACAAAACTATGTTTTTATACCAAGATGGCTCATTTTAAGTGTTCACACTGACCAAGCAGCTGAAAACCTGAAAAACACCACACTACACAATGGCTAAACCCTTTTATACACATACATATACACATATTTATGTTGATTTCCACTATGATAATTCAAGACACTGCCAAATAAAAGACATTTAATAGGAAAGATATATTCAAGTGAGCAGTTTTAAACTTCACATGGTAGCCTTTACTTCTGAAACCAATGAACTGACATTCTGTTTGCTGCAGAAACAACCCAATGGCTGCTCGCTAATGGCAAAAGAATTGAGAAATGCTGCCCTCTGTAGACCAAAAAAATCACAAAGCTATAGATTTTGGTGCATTACTGACATCAGCTGCATGGATGATAACACACATATTGTAACAAACTCTTGGGTGTGTGTCGGATGACCAGCCTCAGTGATCCCGGGTGAAATGAGCATGAAGACCAATCACAACAACTCAATCTCCTTTTGGAAGTGATGGACTTGGAACAGTGATTTTGATCTGCATTACTGATTTTCACAAGCAGAAGCCTCACATTCAGATGAAACCCAATGGACTGGAGCATGATACAAATCTGTGTCTAATTTGGTGTCAATTGATGATATCATCTATGTTGCTGTTTCACAGACAGATGTCCAACTGTTCAAACATCACTGGAATACCACAATACAAATTGTGTTAAGAAGTGTTTCACAGAAAGTTAAACATTTGTCATGTTTGTGCATGTTGTCCACTGTGCTGTGCAAAACAGTGAGTCTCACATCTGCTGCATGTATGTAGTTTTTTGACCACTCAAAGTGCATTAGACTACACAAATTCATACACGGATGTCAAAGGCTGCCATGCAAGGTGCCAACCTGCTTATTAGGATCCACTCTAACACTCGTACATCAATGGCACAGCCCTCTGGAGCAATTTGGGGTTATTGCCAGAGGACACTTGAAATAAAAATGCAGATATTTCGATTAGTGAACGACTTCCTCCTCCTGACCACAGCTGTCATTATGTGTGTGTGTGTGTGTGTGTGTGTGTGTGTGTGTGTGTGTGTGTGTGTTTCTGTATGTATGTGGGTCAGGGACAAAGAGAAAAGAGATGAGCAGCTATATAAAGGCAATCAGATCCAGGACAGTCCTCCATCTCCATTATCCAGTAATGACAGCAGGGCCCCTGGGCAAGACAGGGTTGACTCACTTCCAGGTAGACAGACAGAAAGGAGGCACACAGCTAAAAGCCTTAACCTTCACAAGATGTCAAAACGTTAGCTCACTAAAACAGGTTATCTGAGTCTCGTGGGCAGATTGGCAGAACGGACTACTCCTCATCCAAACGCATATGACATCAATATTTATTTCATTTCATCTGCATAAGTTTTATACCACTGTACCTTTCAGCTCTGACAGGACAGAAAAGCCTCACGCTACGTGAAAGGAGTGCAGGCGTGTTTTCAGCAGTTTGCCGCTGCTGAAGTTTGCCATTTTTAATACAGTGAGTGCACAAAATAACCAACAGCAAACAAAAACTCAAGTTCTGTATGAACAGTCACAGCCTTGTGAAACAGTTTGACTCTCTCCTGCTAAGTAATTCCAACAGTCTACCTCTGCACATCCATAATGCATGAGCTTGGTTTGGGTGAAACCTGAGAGACGGCTGGACTCATCAGCATTATCAAAACAATCCGGTTACTTAATTTCCATTCTTAAGTTTGGTTTACAGGATTCGTTACTGACTTTACACGGGCAGTGCGTTCAACACAAGAATTTCTTCTCTTTTATGCGACGCAAAATGAGCGGTCTAAGTCGTATGGATAAGACAATGATGTGTACGTCACTCGCACCGTGACTACGACCCACAGATGCCGTGCTGCTGTGGTCAGCTTCACCTCTAATCTGTCTGAGAGCAGAGACACACAACCAAGCCTAACCACTGTGAGTGTCAAACATTCAGTCGATTCCTCAGAAGCTCTGACTGTGCAGAGAAGCTGGAGGGAGTGTGTGAGTCTTTCAGACACACAGACAGAATTGAACCTTTCCAAACACACATTAAATGTCAAACACAACGGTCAACTACATGGTCAGAAATAGCAAATGGTGACTTTTCAACTAATGCTGATGATGCAGCAACACTCTCAGTGTTTTCCTGACAGGGTAGGAAATAGCCTGTATTCTTTACTACTCTTTATATAGTATACACTCAGTCAGCAGCAGTTCATTAGAGAGTTTGGACACTTATGAATATCATAATTTTGCATCATCACTGCACAATAGTAATCTCCGCATTTACAAAATGTAACAGATTTCATTGCTAGCAGAAAGCGGTGAGGGGAAGAGCATGAATCTTAAACTAGGTAGCGACTTCAGACAAGGTACGTATGCAAAATGTTGATTCTGTATCTGCTTTTACACTGCTAGTTAGAACTGAACATTTACATTTACATTTCTGGTCATTTACAGGCTGTCTAGAAGAATTGCTTTTCAAACTCATCCTACCGAAAGGTCATTTAATTTCAGTTCGTAGGTTTCTTGAGGGTCATTTTCTTAACAGCACACAGTCCTTTGACGTGAACATGTTTGTCTTTCCTTTGACAATGGTATCGACAATAAATTTCAGTGCTCCAAGTCAAAAAACGCACTCCAAAAAGATTTATTCTATCATGCAGAGGCTAAAAGACAAAGACAGAAAGCACTGAGCAAATGATTGTCCTACATTCCAGTCAGGCAGAGTGAGCAGCTCGCCTTCTCTGACGAGAGCTGAACTAACTTTTCTCTGGCTGGAATTCTTGAACTGGCCGTCCTCAGCCAAACGTCTCATCCATTCCTGTTAGAATCACTTTCACCATTAGCCTCCAGGGGCCTCGGTGTGTGTGTGTGTGTGTGTGTGTGTGTGTGTGTGCATGAGTTTGAAGTGACTAACAGGGCTAATCCACAAGTTTAATGACCATTGTTGAGCGGTTGGACCCTGCTATGCATTAAGACATGCTTGTCAAGCAGGTTATGTCCAAAGCTGGATCACGGGGGTGAGGAAAAAGATGAAAACAAAGAGAGTGACACGAGCGAACACAAGATTAAAGAGGTACTACTCAGCAGTTACAACAGGGGGCCTAATAACAGGTGGGCCAGTAAATTAACTAAATTAATTCTGCACTCATGTAAGTGAACATGAAGTCCACTAAGTTTACCAAACTTTTACCAATATTTTTACTTTACTCTGCAGAAACTCAGCAAATATGGTGCACAAAGAAACCTTAACACCGAGAAGAATAAAACATGACAAATGCATGCATGACAAATAACTTTAAAGGTGTACAATTTAGTAGTTCTTTGTTGCATATTTGCTTTACTCACTGCACAGAGGGAATCACTCTGACAGTAAAACTAGCATGAAGGAGGCAGACTTCTCTCTCAACTGGATTTCGAACCACAAACCTTGTGGCAACAGGGGAAAACTCATATTACTATTACATAACAGTACACACATAAAGGTGAAATCAAATATTTATTTCAACTGAAGAATGTGAAACCATACCTCTTGGCTTCTCACTCTGTAATCAGCACCACGTTCTTTTCTCCCACTGACAGAAGACCACAGCATCGTGCTTTCCCACCCTTCATAATCACTCACTAGGCTCTCTTCCTCCATCACTCTTGTCCAGTTCGCTGTGTTTCAAAGCCTCAATTAGGCCAACTTTCACGGGGGAAAATCATTCAAGATATCAAGACAGTCACAAGCCTTTTATTCACTCTGAGTCACTCTCAGAGACTCTTAAGCAAAAGTTATTTGTCCTGCTGTCCAAGGATATCCCTTCTTCTCTGCTATTCAAATTGTTCTTTCAACCTGGAGGTCAGGCTAGGATTTCTAGACTAAGTGCAGACTGAGATGTGTCTGATTTATGCTTGAGTCTCCCTCTCTGCCTCTATTGCTTTGAGCAATTCGCCCTTTTTTTTTTTTTTTTTTTGCCTCTCTTCGACCTTTTCTCTAAATTTTTCCTGTGGCCTAGTCTTGTTAGTCACCCTAACAATGTCAATCCATTGATGTGACCCTTTAGGTCAGGGGTGTCCAAACTTTTTTCCCTGAGGGCCACATACAGAAAAACATCCAAAGGGCTGGGCCACTCACTGGAAGTGAGCTATATTGCTAACTTTAATCCACTAGAGGTGATGTACATCGCCTCACCCCCAGCACCAGCACCAGCACCAGAGAGGGAAGCTTGAAATAGTCTGTGCTAGAGCCCTGGTGCTCGAATCAACAGCCTTACCTCCACTTTCTTGCCCCTCTGCAGACACCGTAGAGGCCTTTCCTTTGCGCTCACCTGTCCCAGCTGGAGCTCCATCCGTCGTACCTCCACACAGCTCGTCCCATTTAACTCCGCCAACTGCACCTGGCACAGCTTCAGAAACATCCTCACCTGTCGTGGTGCTCTTTAGCCTGCTAACATCAAGCAGCTCCTCCGTAATGCAGAAGTGATCTTCATTAGTTATCAGCTGTGCTCTCATCGCACACCGTGTCTGAAACTTTCTACACTCACCTGCTCTCTTACGTTTCCTTAATTCTGCCATTTTGGGTCACCTGTAGCACATTTCTTCTTCTATTACTCATTTTATAGAGAAGCTGTCTCGTTCAAGACCGTTACTCCACCTAGTGGTGAGACTAAGAAGTACAACACAGTCCAGCCCAAGTTCCCTGTGTGGGCCGTGTTACAATACATTTTTAGAATTTCCTGCAGGCCAATGAAAATTGGACCACGGGCCGCAGTTGGCCCGCGGGCTGTAGTTTGGACACCCCTGCTTTAGATTAAGAGGATTTTTGTCATCCACGAGTGTGTGCGTGTGTGAAACAATGCAATTATTAACCTCAGAGTACCCCGTGCCAGCCACAGCTGACTGCACTAGAGGCTATTTCTAGTGACAGTGAGCTCCATTGTTTTCAGCTGATCATTATGGAATCTAAAGGTTAAATTCAAGAATCAAGAGTCATGCAGCATGGTGAATGGACAGAGTCTGGGTGAAAATACCAGTCAATATTAATCTTTAACAGGGTCATTTGCCAGATTATTATTGAATGTTTACTATTCTGTTGCTTTGTGTTGCACTGCAAAAACTGGACAGCTCCAAACTGTTATTATTAGAAATCTGTGCAGCAGGACACAAGTTAAAAGAAATTCTAGTCATTGCACACGGTACAATTAATTCAAGCATTCATTTTCAATTTTCACAATAAATCTAATGCATACTTTTGTGTCTGGAATGATGCGTTTAAACAACGTTTCATTTCTTCTTTTAAAGGTGTTTAAATTCATTATAACTTCATAACCATATATATTTTCTTAATACTGCTAGTATCAAGTAAAATGGCTATGTTTAGTATTTACAATAATTTCATTATAGATCATTGCACTAATGCATTATTTAACCTATTATTTATTGGTTTGCCTGGTTGCACCACCAGGTAATTATCAGTTGTGTCATCTGACAACAATTAGTAATCATACGAAATATGCTGAATAATTGAAATACACTTTTATTTGAAATACAAAGCGCTTTGGCCAAATGTTTAAATTTACTGACTGGTGGGATACCCCAGGGTCCATCCAAAACTCCCTGGAGGGATTATATTTGGTCTGGGAATGCCCAGGGATTCCCCTGCTGCCTCTGCGATGTCCATACTAAGGCAGTCCCATTCTGCGTGAGTTAGCAGCGTGTGTCGTGAATTAATTACTTACTTGAATCAATAAACTGTTGTCCAGACTTGCATTATAATTTATCATTTTTTATCTTTTTGCAAGATGTGCTTCCTTTGCAGCTGGATCATTTTTAATGCACTCCCAGCGTTGTGCCAGTTTCTCTTTAGTTGACAGTGACGTCCTAAATAATTGAAATTATCATGAAAGAAGTTGAATAGTTTTAAGTTAAAGAAATTATACACTTTCAAACAATTTAGAAAACTACTTAATAATCTTAGAACTTCAAATAACATTTACATCATACAGTGACATTCCTTGCAGTTGTTCCACCTGACCTACTGGTTAGGCCCCCTGACTTTTATAACTTACTTCAAATTAAACAGGCATCTACTTGGACACCGTTGAGTTTATACATATATTTTTAAATAGAGTTTTATGATAAAATATTTTTTCCTAGTTTTACATTGGTTGTACCACCTGACATAAGATAAGATAAACTTGTGAAAATTTGGATCACTTGAAGTGCTCATGATGATGCAAGGTCTTTTGAACTTTACTATACTAACAGTTCCCATGTTTAAAGTTACGCCTCCCTGACATTTGAGAACATGCAAATTGCGAGACAAAAGTTTTTCAGTTATCAAAAGATCAAGTGATTTTAAAACTACTGGTAAAATGTGTGTATTTAAATTAATGCACTATTTAAACATACCGAAAATGTACTCACACTTACCAGATGTTTATATATATCAGTAAATTATTTCAAAAGGACATAATGGACCGGGCCACAATATACACATGTTATGTCATTGACCCAACTGCTTACGTTACATGATTGGTTTTACATTACACAAGCAATCTCATTTCAACTGTATCTTAGATAATTTCGCATGGAAACAGTGTGAAACTGATTTAGCCAGTGGCAGCGTAATGCTCCCCTTATTTCCCAATATAATAATTTGTCCATCATTTCAGATTTGGAAGAAAATCCATTCACAAATCTGCTGAATTGAATTTGATCTGAATCCTTCTGATTAATTCATGACGCAAAATAAATGCACGCTCTGAGCCAATGGTTTTTGGTTTCATCCAGGCACAGAGCCAAACAGGAACCTTGTTAACAGGCAGGAGGCAGCAGGCTCACCTTTCCTTGATGAGCATCCCCACTGCATCACATCACAGCAATACACACCAACTAGAGCTGGCATCACTGCACACACACATTTCTGCAGTCAAACAACAGACGTGGCACAGTGGGAAGGTCGCACAGCAGTGTATGAAAGACTGCAGCTGAAGCTGCAATCAGGTTTTTGCTGCGTGTGTGATGCAAAGGACACCCTCAACGCAGCAAAAACGGTTGCCGTAGAAATAAACAGACTGCTTAGTCATTCTGAGTGAAATGTGACTCTGTGAGTGACTCAATAACCACCATTCTGCCATTACGACTTTCCCACCTACAGCAGAGGTGTGTGTGTGTGTGTGTTTACTGGTGACAGCATGTGTGGATGTGCATGTGTACATTTGTGTGCATGCGTGCGCAATGCAATCTGGTCTGACGTGACATAATTAGTGTGTGTGTGGGTGTGTTAATATGAGGTAAAGAGTACTTATATGCGATCTCCCTATCAGTTCACAGTGAGGATGGTAGAGGAGAGAACAGTAGCAATGCTTGAGAGCAAAGGATCGCAGGAGAGAAACAACAGTGATAAGATCAATGAGTATCAGGAGTGAGAAGTATGGTGAGTCACTGCTGAAACAAAAGACGCAGCATTAGAGTAATGAGCATGATCCTAATAGACACTGAGAATGACTTGGATTGCAATAACTTAGGTAACTGATGGAGAAATAGCATAGCAAGCCATTTTAACCTTTAACCGTTTTAATCGGGCCACACTCCTATCTGTTGTTACATTTTAGATGTCCATAACAGCATTTCTCTTGTAAAATGGTATTCTCTCTAGTCAGAATGGGAATTAAAGATGTTGTATTTCAAGATATCTACAACGTGACTGCACTGTAGAAATGAAAACTAAATTTAAGATATCTTTAAATCCTTAAAAAGTATATTCAGCCATTTAATAGCTGAACGGACGGGCCTATATATTGTAGATATCCATAATTCAATTCTTCCTAGTCAAAAAGAACACTTTAGATATGCACAATAACATTTTTCCTATCACTAATGATCATTTCAGATATTGAAATGGATAACTGAATTATGGACATGCAACACATATCCAGTGTAACTATGTAATTGCTATAAAAAGAGAGCTGGTTGGCTGCCAGCCAGTCCAATCAGGAGTGAGGTAATACATCACAGTGTGGATCGAGCCGTTATGTAACCAGCTAGATGTCCCTCCCCAGCTCTGACACCACCACTATCTTAATAGATCAATACCTGGATACATGGCAGTGGATGAGGATTAATTTGGACTGTAGCCTTCCTAGCGATAATGTATTGTAGTCGTGAATATACTGGTAGGGACACCATTTCCTTGTGCCTAGAAGATAAATATCAAAATACATTTGCAATAAAGTATTGTAGGAAACATGAATAATAATGGTACTCGTGTGTTTTAGTTTGATATGTAGGCTAAACAGAGTCAAAACTAGTAGGAACTGCTCTCCAAATAGCGTAGCGAATAGAGTTTCCCATCATTAAAATACAGTACCAGAACACGTGACCTATCCATACATGGTCAGAAATGTTGACGCAGCCTGAGCTGTACAGTGGTTCTACTTCATGAACCAAAAGAACCTAAAACAAACAATATTGTACTGGACAACTAAATCCACCCCTACGCACAATCTCTACTGGCAGAATCTAAAATGCATTCCCCAAACTCAAACATCTCAGCATTTCTAAACTGCTCTTACGAGGCCTCCCACTGCCTCTGTGTTACCTGGTCTGGGCACTGTTGCTTTCTAAACGTCTGTGTGATTGTGTTTATACAGACCGGGCCTCCTCAAGGAACAGCGATGCCTCACTATGGCTGCTAAAAGTATTATTACTAAAGCTCATTATGAGCGCTATCCATTAAGGCATCATACATTTCACACGATGACACGGAACTTTGAAACATCCTCATTTAAATGTGTTGCCTTAGTTGCTACTTTAAACAAAGATGCTGAGATGGCTTCAACGTTAAAAATACATTTTAACTCTCAAAAAGGCATTTTAAACTCCATCTATGGAATAGACTATATCTTCGTTAGTAATATGGAATCGACAAAGGAAAGAGCATTTAATTTTAGGTCTGCATTGCCTGTATTCTATGTTAAACCACGTTTAAACAAAGACAACTGCAAACCAGCCACATGCCGTTCAGTGAAACAATGCCTCCACTATATGTACATTGTGAGGGATTTAGTTACATGTGCAATCATCTCAACAAAGCATCTGGAAAACATCAAACTCGTGACCTACAAAGACTATAGATGAAAAAGACCACATGACTGCTTTATATATTCAGTTTGGAAACAGCGCCATCACCTTATCAATGTTTTAATTAAAATCCCAATTAGAGTTTACGTATTATGATAAAAATTAGTAGGAATTTGCATAAAGTTGCAGGATTTCTCAGCAGATACTCAAACATGGTAAGTCTAAGCAATGGGCAAAAGTTTTTATACGTCCAAACTTAGTCACATTTAATAAAAAAAAAGAAATTGGCAATTTCAATATACTATTTACTGTCAAAAGGAGATTAGTTGTGCTCAATCATCTGGTTGGAAATCATCTAATGGGACACAAGTTAATGGTAAATGATTAACTTGTTTTCCCACCAGCCAACATTTCAAAGTGCACAGACATTTTGCTTTCAAAAAGACCTATGCCCCAGACTGCACACACACGTACACACACACACACACACACACACAAATAAAGTATACATACACACACATGCTGATCCTGTGCATAACTGTTGCCACAGCCATAACTTACTCTTCTGTCTCCTCCTTCTCAGGCTGCACTGCTGCAAAAACACATCCAGTAAAAAAAAAAAAATCCAAAAAATCATAGAAGCTCTGTCAGCTCGCTCACATTCCTCGCTTCAGACTGACATGCACTTGCCTGGCTGTCCTCATACACACACTCCTTGATCTTCCTTTTCCTCCTCCTCCCTCTCTCTCCCTCTCTCTCTCTCTCTCTCACACACACACACACACACACACACACACACACACACACACCCCTTGCTGCTCTGCACTACACATTCACGCGTGGTATCTTATCCCATCACTGCTGTGTTTAAGCATGTGTGTGGTAGAGCATAGGCGAGGGAAGACTACGCAGGCTGTGACGGTGGTCGAGAGAGAGAGAGAGGGAGGAGACAAGGAGAGGGAGAGAGAGAGAGAGAGGGGGATACACCTCCCTTTTTGGTTCTGAAACACGAGCATGCCGCTCATTGCTGCAGTAACAAGAAACAGTCAATCCCAACTGCAGTTTCTGGCGCATGAACATAGCAAAAGGGAAATGACATTCCACAACACACACGCGTGTGCACACACACATACATATGTACAAACACACACACAACCTTGTCCTTCCTGGCCCTCTTTGACATACCGCACTCCCCTTACCATAAACTTAAAAACTAAATACCTAACCCCAACCTTAATCTAAACCTAATTCTAACCTTAACCCTAAGAGTTAGGGTCTTAACCCTCAAAGAGCCCTAGAGATAGCAGTACAACTATACACACACACACACACACACACACACACATACACACACACACCACTTCCTCAAGGTCCAGTGTGGGAGGGGAGAGTCAGTCCCATGTCTGTGTTTACAGAGAACGTGTGTGTGTGTGTGTGTGTGTGTGTGTGTGCATAAAACTCTCTCTCTCAGGTAACCTTACCCTGGTCAGGCTGCACCCCCAAAAAAGTAGGAGGAGCCAGTACTGACCAATCCAAATGCGTTGGCTGTTGCTTAGCTGCATTGAGTGGCCTCCCTGTTACTGGCTGCAGGAGTGTGAGGGGAAACAGAGAGGGAGGTTTCGGACAGAAGGAGGAAGGGGAGAGTAATGGAAAGTAACCCATGTAATCTGATGGAGAGGACAGTAGGCGAAGGAGAGGGTGGAGAGGAAAAGGCACTGGTGAGCCACAGCCAATGAGAGGAACAGTCCAAGTAAGATTACAAAGTGGTAATGTACAGTATATCTTGCCAATTGACTGAATCAAACAAAACCAATGGATTAGCAAAGGCATTGATCCAAGCATTAGACTGCTACTGGTGCTCTTCTTTTACTTGAATAATGATTCCCCACACATATATTCTTACAGTATCCTCTGCAGCCAATGTGTCTTCACTTTTACTTTCTAAAACTCAAACTGTTGTTGTTCAATCAAATGTTGGGACTACATAATTTGAAAGTACAGTTTATTATATCCAATGGAAGTCATGGACAGAAATACAAATGAATAACTCACGCAGACAATAAGATTGTAAAGTGACAGTCATAACCTTTGAGAAAAGGCAGTATTACAAAATCCAAGCAGCTAAACATCGTTGAGTGTCACACTGCAATTGTATGCATAAGAAATGATTATACATGAACAGATCCCCACCGAACTGTAATTCAATGTACTGATTGTGTCATTCAAGTGGGCACTCGCATGCCACAGAGACCCTGGAGGAAATAACTGCATCCTACACGGATGACTGAGCAATCCACTGGCCCGGCAAAGCTCATAAGATGACTTCATGTCATTCACCTTATAGATGCAATGTCATGCAATGTAATTTACTGCAACAGGCTGGGCGATTTTCAGGTAAGGAAGTCAAAGGAGGAAATCATTGCCTTACTTAATTTCACACTCAACAGTGTCCACCCTGCCTCACTTATGGTGCTAAATGTTTCCACCACTACAAGTAACTCTAACCATAATAAAACACAATAAACATGGACAGCAAGCAATAACTGCATGTAACACATCTTCTAAATGTCCCTCTGCTGGGAAGTCTCCACCCAACTCATTCCCCAACACGCTACAATACAAAACAACGTGCAACTAAATGTGCTAAACTAAAGAACAATAGGGAGAGCGGGCGTGTGCGTGTGTCTGTATGTGCAACTCAGTCTCACAGAAGTTCATGAAATAATAGAAATTTTAATCCATGAATTCCCTATATATATATATATATATACTATAACTGCTACATTACTCAATATTTAACCACAAGATTTTATCCTTGTTTTCCTCTCTTCAGTCCACGAGTCCATGGCCCTCTGGAGGGTCCACTGTCGGTCAGAAACGTGTGTTTGATAAGTCAACAATACAACTGGTTATGATCATCCATTTTAATTAATTTCTCCTTCCATCCTGGCAAATCATGTTATTTTGTCAGTTTAATAGCGAAAGCAGCTTGATTGTTTGTATGGAGGTAAAGCTCCATCGCTTTTCCTCACTGTCACCACTTCTTGCTAAACATCTCTCAACAAGAAAACACGACATTGTCTATGACACTTGACACAATGTGCTCTTGACAACAGGCTTGACTTTAGACATGTAGACGGTGGGATGGACACAAAGAGACCCAGGTAACCGAAAATGAACTGAGACAGGATTAATGATTTTAGAAATAGCAAATGTGCCAACAAACTGAGGAGCCAACATCCTGGAAGCCACGTGTAGGGGAAGGTCTCCTGTGAACAGCCAGGCTTTTTGACCCGGCCTGGTGCGGGTCGCCAATGACGGTCAGCTGACTTCTTCATCATGACTGAGCCGATGGGATTGAGATCGCCTTCTCTGATTCTGGAAACACTGGTTCATCACCATTCCATTGCACATATGGCTATCACGCCCCAGTGGCAGAGGTAGGAAGGGTATTGTGTGCATACTCAACCCAAATAACAAGTTTGCTCCAGGATGTGGAGTTCTGGGAGTGTACTATTAAGTGTACCATTTTCAAGAATCGATCCACCACAGTACAGAAAACACTGTTACCTTGTGAGTAGTCTGGTAACTAAATCCATGGATATATCAGACCAGGGGCATTTGGGAGTCCTATCTGAGCCTGAGAAGAGGTCTTATTTCATGCACAGATGGTACAGGCGGAAACATACTCACAGACCTGCCCCTCCACTTTTGGCCACCAGAAGCGTTTTCTCACCATAAACAGGGTCCATCGTGTTCAGGGTAACATGAAAGGCGAGATGTGTGGACCCAGTGGATAACCTGAGAACGTAAAGTTTCAGGAACAAACAGACGATTGGTGGTAGAGTCACTGGGAACAGATTTGTATGTTTTTTGTTTCAATCTTTCCTCTATGGGCCATGACATGACTCCTATCACCTGGTCAGGTGACAGGACACTCTCTGGTTCTTTAGGAACCGGATCAGGGTCAAAGATCCTGGATAAGGCATCTTGCTTTTCCATTTTTTCCTGGACGATATGCCAGGGTGAAGTTGAACCGATTAAAGAAAAGGGTCCATCTAGCCTGTCTAGAATTGAGTCTCTTTGCCTTGTTATACTCTTGATGGCTGTTCAGCTCCGTACAACTGGTGTCTCCATTCCTCCAGAGCTACTTTCACCGCCAACAGTTCACGATTTCTAACGTCATAATTCAACATACATAACATGCATCGGTGCAGCTTGTCATCTTTTTCTGATCTCTGGTATAGAACTACCCCTGTTCCGTCACTGGAAACATTGACACATACTGATTTAGAAACATCATTGATCAAGTTCTGGAAAACTGCTGGGGAAGTGGTAAAACCAAAAGGCATCACCAGATACTCATAGTGCCCTGTATTAAAGCTGCTTTCCCACTCATCTCCCTGACAAATTCTCATTAGATGGTAAGCATTATGGAGATCCAATTTGATGAAAACCTGGGCCCCCTTTAGCAGTTCAAAAGCGGTAGAAATAAGAGGAAGAGGGTACCTGTTCTTGACAGTGATCTCATTTAGTGGGCCGTAGTCTATGCAGGGACACAGGGACCCGTCTTTCTTTGTCACAAAAAAGAAATCCGCTCTGGCCTCTCTACGGCCTTCTTTTCCAAGCCAGAGAGAGAATACAATCTGCAGATCGGCAGAGGGTCTATGGCACAGTCTTGGGGCAATGTGGAGACAGAGAAGTGGCCCAAGCTGATTTACACACCGGCGACAACATTACCCACTCCTGGGTATCCCATGCCTCTGCTCTGACCTCCAGTTGAGAGACGATGAATGGTACTTTAGCAGGGTTGTAAGGCGAAGGCGAAGTGAAATCACACTGAACAAGAAACGGGTGGCAGTTACCCGATTCCCTGGAAAGCTTGGCAGGAGAAGACAACTGAATCAGGGTAGCTGAAGCAGCAGCTACTACACTCTCTGCAACAGGAGGTGGCGATGGCGCGGCTGCTACCGTGGAATTGACTTCAGCGTTGGTAATCATGTGGTATATTTGTCCCACCATGTGATTAATCTGAGTGGTAAGTGAAGCCTTAAGCTTTCCCTGAGTGTCTGTCATCTGTTCCACACCCGATCGAGGACAGCAGCTCCTCCAACTGATTCAGGCGTGTGCCCTGAGAGCGGATGGCTGCCCCCAGGATCTTAGAGTCGGCTGAGTCCATAGTGGCTAGATTGTAATGTTACGACCAGGAGCACAAACAAGAAGATACTGACAAAAAATACTTACTAATAGATACCAACCTGATTAGTCTCAAAACACTCACAAGAAACTCTCACTAACACTGACTAAATACGCCGTAACGCTCGCCACAAGGATACAAGACGATCTGGCACAGGAAAGGGGAAAACGAAGACAATATATACACCAGGGAAGGGGGCACAGGTGGAAACAATGAGGGCTGGGCAGACAATCACAGGAGCGGGAAACACGCAAGGGCAGGAAGTCAAGGTACCTGCAACGAGTTGGAAAAGTTGAACGACACAATAAAAATTGAAGTAAACGAAAAACACATTAACTAAACTTGACGAGACATAACAGATATTGTGTATATATATATATATATATATATATATATATATATACATATATACATATCTTGATTACCCCATTTGCAGCCCTAAACTGAGAACTACAACTGTGATGCTGATTTGTGTAAAATTGCATGGTGTAGCTCTAGGGAATTGTAGTTTTTGAGGTTTTTGATAAGAGCTCACTATAACAGCTGGTCCTTATGATGCTGAATTATAAGCCTTACACTGAAGTCAAGGTTCTAGTATTACAGAACAGGAGCCATGAAGAATCTTCATACTGATCTATGTTACTCTCCAGGCAGACACACTTCTAAAGATGTATACAACCCAGGCCTGGTTTCAAAGAAGGTAGTGAAGGTAGTTAGACGTTACAAAGGAAATGGTAAATGGTCTGTATTTAGTGCCTTTCTAGTCATTTTGACCACTCAAAGCGCTTTTACATCACATCCTCGTTCACACATCATTCATTCAGGAGGAATCTAAGTTGGAGGAGACTATTCTTTCACACATAGAAGCTGCGTCAGGGTTAGGGTTGAGGTTGAGGTTCAGTGTCTTGCCCAAGGACATGCTGACATGCCGACATACTGCCGGGGATCGAACCAGCAACCTTCCGATTTATGGACGACCCACTCTGCCTCTGAGCCACTGGACTATACTATGGATATACAAATGAGGTGTAGGTCTATGAATGAGGGTGACAAAATAAAAAGCCATCAGTTCTAAATTGTAGCACAATATACTGATTGTTTCTAATATTTTGTCCAGCCACTCTGTATTAATAAGGCTAGACACATTTTTAGAAACACCATGGTAGTATAATTCACCACAAACCACAGCCTCCAAAATGTCCACACAGTTGAATCACCATCTAGAAAACAGCTTCAACAACTGAAAGTTGAAACCTTCAAAGGGATAGGATTGGGATAGGACTGTTAGCATGAACCTGACATACCTTCACCTCCTGGAAAGGAGAGCCGCTCAGCGTGCATGAATGGCAGCAAAACAACCCAAAATAGACTGAAGCCACAGACTGAGGAGAGTGTATGGGTGTGTGGGTTGTTGAAATGATGAGTGGCATGGTCACCCATCTGCGACAAGTTGGGTGAAAAGCAAGAAACTTATTCAAAACCAATTATGTGTTCAAATGTGCGAGGCTGGTCCGAATGTTTCTACTCAGAGGTAACTCAGTTTTTCCTCCAACTGTTACAAAGTAATCTCCTTGCACTTAAAAACATCTCTTACTAATATTCATACACCAGTATCTAATCACACTGCCCAAGGGGCGGTATGGCAGGAACATTTATATAACTAACACCTGAAAATGCCATTTCCTACAATGCAGAGCCTTCATTAATGACCAATAAAGCTGCTCTTTTGGTATGAAGCTCAGTTTATACTGCACCATAATATTAGTGCTGTCTCACAGTGCACATAACGCATATATTTCAGTTTGCCAAGACAAATTGCAAGGCTGCTTAAACACAACAAAATAGTGGTTTTGAGTTGAAATATGTCCAGATGAGTTGTGACTTGATCCAACATCATGTGCATCTAAGTTTCTTTAAAAAGTAACTCCAAACCCTACAAAAGCCCTAAAGAATACTAGATAAATAGTGTTCCCCCATACACAGTGTGTGCGTGTATATAAAAAAAATAACGCCCCCCCAGTCTTCAAGGTAAAAGTACTGCTTTGAACCCACATACCCACCAGATCTACAGCTCATGAAATGATGAAATGACTAGATAGATATAGATCAGGGGTGTCCAAACTTTTTTCACTGAGGGCCACATACAGAAAAACATACAAAGGGCTGGAAGTGAGCTGTATTGCTAACTTTAATCCACTAGAGGTGATGTACATCGCCTTTGTATCTATTTTTTTACCTGCAACATTTTGTACATTTTTATTTTGCTTATATTCATGGTGGTGGTCACTTTAACTTCTTTACTATTGTAACACCAGAATTTCTCCCCGGGGATCAATAAAGTATTTCTATCTATCCATCTCTTCAAAACTGGTCGATTTCTGATCTCAGAAATAAGTAAGAAGTACAACACAGTCCAGCACAAGTTACAATACATTTTTAGAATTTCCTGCAGGCCAATGAAAATTGGACCACGGGCCGCAGTTGGCCCGCGGGCCGTAGTTTGGCCACCCCTGATATAGATAGAGATAGATACAGACTTAGGAACTTCATTGCCAGTGGCTGGCTGTGATAAAGCAGTAGAGGTGCATCCTCATATCACACACATAATGTGCTCTACCATGCCAAGGAGGCCACTGAGTCTTTATTTAATCCTGGGCAGCCCTGCAGGATGATGCAGAGGACAACCTGTTATGTAATACTCAGAGTGCTGCTGCAGCAGAAATGTCCATTACACACGGCACACTTACTGCATGGACACTCACAGTGAACACACACACACACACACACACACACACACACTATACCTACTGCAACAGACTACAGCCATAGACGTTTGTGAGCCAACAGCCAAACACAAACCCACAAGGACGGTGCACAGCCGATAATTCAGAATGTCCACACAGACATGGTGTGCTTGTCAAAGAGCCAACACATGAACATACAACTGTACCTGTGCTGTCACACAAGCATGCACACCAACAGGCCACACACAGATCTGTTCCTGAGAGTACAGTGTCTAGTCGACAAAATGACATTTCCCAAGGGAAATTCCTCTTGATTATAAGGGGGGGGGGTAACTTTTCTGCCTGGATTAAAATCCCATTCTTGCTTTAACAGTGAGTAATTAAGCACTCTGTGAAAACCTTTAAGAGGAAGGTAATAACGTGTATAGCGTCTTATCAATAAAGTAAAATAAAAATAATAATCATAACATTTATGAACTTGATCGATTCGTATCAACTTGATTAACTCGGTCAAAGAGGATCACCAACATCACATTTCCTCGAAATAAGCCAATTTGCTGCAATAGTCAGGAGGTGACGCCAAACTCGGCTAAAAATGTTTCCGCACGATGCCGTTTTATCAGCAATGTGAATTTAAGCTTCTCTACAAATTTAGGACAGTTTTTGATTTACTATGTAGCCAATACAATAAAGCAATGTTTCGTATTGGCTTTCACCCTGCCATGGAGCAATATATATATAGCCTATAGGCTATATATAAAAAAACGCATGCATTTTAAAGTTGAATTTTTTTTTGCATCATGTGTATGCCGAATTGTCCATAGGTGTCTGTCGACTTCAATAAAGTGTTCAGTCTGTTTTAAGAAGGCACCTTACTTTCCCCGCAAACGAGCCAACATTTACACCGTTACATTTGTAATGGAGTTTGTCGTTTCCAATATTTGGACAAAACGACGTATTGCAGGCTGGTTAACCGCTCGTCGCTGATGTGCGGGGTATCGAACAGAGTGAAGTTACTCACACACACACAATCCTAAGTAATACAAGGGGTTTAAACTCTCACTTACGTCGCAGCTCTGTGTGGGTTGTGAGCACCCTGCTGTCCGCAGCTTCCACCTGGATGCACCCAGTCCGACCACGGCGTGACCGCATCTACTCAAGATCTCTGACGCAGGTTGTCCGATTTCCATCAACGGTGAGAGAAGAGCAATGGCCCCGCAGAGCAAATCCCTATTAGATGATCGGTGATGGCTGCAGTCTTCGAGTCTGATCAGCTGAGTCACGAAGGAGCCCAGACACACACACACACACACACACACACACACACACACACACCTGTGGATAAAGACCAGTTAAGGAACTAAATTAGTCATCACACCTCCAGCTTCCTCGCGTGATCAGCGGCTATATTTTGGTAGATGGAGGAATGGCGTTTTGTAAAATGGACATGGTGGTGCTACTTTTGTTTTAATATCATGCACTAAGTCCCTCAAACAGATGCTCTACGCTGATTTGATATTAGTTCTCTATAAACATTCCACAATTAATATTATACAGTATTTTTCTATTCCATTAGGATGTATCATTTTATAATTTCTTTAGTTTTTTTTAAATTGGATGCTAAATTTTGCTGCAGGTGTAATATACAGCACAGATCACCTAGCCAGGTGATATTTTCATGTTTAGCGCTACCATCTAGTGGCCTCATAAAGACAAGAGGAGATTCTGTGCATTTTAGTCCTGACCCCACTCAGCGTGCCAATGGTCACTTTAAACATCTTCCGCTCGGTGTGTGTGATATTGAAACAGTGTGACAGCAGCCATCTGCAAATCCCCTATTGGGTAGAAGTTACGGTTCAAGCATCATTGTTATTCCACAAATGTTATACTATGGAAAGCATGGTGTTTTCTTAGGTGTGACTTATACTTCTATTTTCCAGCCATGTGCTGAGACATGGCAGAGTCTGATCCTGATGATGTTAATAAACCTGATTTAGAAGCACAGTGAGTAAAGAGTAAGTAAAATGTATATAACAGTGACAAATATAGTGAGTACCACCATGACACACACTGCAGTACACAATCGGACACAACTGCAAAGTTTTTAGTTTAGTTAAAAGTATTCTCGGTTGTGATCCTCTGCAGAAACTGAAGTGATCAGCACGACTCAAATCAGTCAGATCAATAATGGATGGATCACTAAGAGTGGAATAGCCACTATTATTAATAGTATTAACTAGTATTAATATAAGAGATGAATAGATACAATAAATAAATACAAAAGAGAAAGTGAAAGAAAAAACACTGAATTTATATATTTGCAGCATTTCATCCTTTTGGTTCTAGGACTGGCTGGGCAGAAACGATCCTTGTGCAAGTGGACCAGTATCAAGTTTACAAAAATAAATGATTCATCGCTTAGCCATGTTTTTCAAAATAAGGCACGTGTGTTGATAGGGACGCCACAAAACGTTTTTCGTATTGAACGTGAAAACGTCACGCCCTGAGCAATCCACTATTGGCAGTCATACACCCACCCGTGCAAATCGGGGATGCAGAAACGCTATCAGATAGGAATGCCACGACTACTTAAGCTTAAACTCCCCCTGATGTGAAAATACCGGGTTTTATTTTGAAAGGTGTCACCGGAAGCGTCGCATTTTATTATGGTGTAACGCAGCTGTCGTCAGCGTCACTATCCATCGGAGGACGGAGGACGGAGGAGTCTGGGTACCGATGACGACGGGCCATGGTGGTGTAAAATCCTCTTCCCCGCAGTTTAGCCGGAGCACTCACGGACACGGGAGGAGGGGATCATGGGAAATACCTGTGAGCGCGTCTGGACCAGCACTCACTCACCGTTTAGCTCATTTGCTTGACGTGAAACGGGGAATTCAACCGCTGACGATTAAAACAACGGAACACGTCGCGCCACTCCATCAACATCTCCACCATTTTGGTTGTCAGTGATGGAGCACATCCGGACGCCCAAGGTAACAACACCGTGCTTCGTCTTTGTTCCCCCTCCCGTTTATTCACGACACCCTCCCGTGTATTTACCACACGCCTCTGCATCCCTGCCGCCGTTACACGGCGTAGTGTTCACCAATAGAAGCGAGGCGTCCCAACCCTGACGTCCGTCCGTTACGGGCTCCGTCCATCACGGGTATTTATTACGGGGCAGCCTGTCACGGACGTCCTCTGACCACACGCCATGTCACACCAGGCCGCCCGTCCGTCCGTGTCGTGGCGCCGTGGACTTCACCCTCCTTGTGTCCAGGCAGTGCGGGCCAGTGGGTCATCTGCTTTACAAATACATACCCGAAACACGAGAGCTCTGGGAAGCTAACGTGTTGGCCTCAGCCAGCCAGCCAGCCAGCCAGCCCGCCAGCCCGCCAGCCAGCCAGCCAGCCAGCCCGCCAGCCAGCCAGCCCCTGGCCTGACAGTCAGCTATTAACACAAGTGTTACCGCTCTTTATACAGGGGGATATATATACATATACATACATATATATATATATATATACATACTGTGTAACAGGCTCGACATATTCTGCCCAACCATGACGTCGCATTGTGCTGGTAACCTCCATTTTCCTCCTGTCTGGGCACAGAGCTCATAATGAACCTTGTACTTGTGGCCTGATGGTGTTTACCAGTGATACAGAGGAGTTTATAGCTCACACAGAGTCTGTGTTCCAGAGGAGCTGTGAGCTGCTGCTACACTTACATCATCTGTGTTGTGTTTCTGTCCATGTTTGTGGTGAGTGAACAGATAAAGACAGTTATCCTCCTAACTACTCGTCACGTCAGATCTACCTGTCTGTCTGTCTGTCTGTCTGTCTCTGGTGCTTCACTGGGCAGCACGGCGGTGCAGCCATCAGCACTGTTGCCACAGCAAGAAGGTCCCGGGGTGGAACGTGGGGTCTTTCTGTGTGGAGTATGCGTGGGGTTTTCCTCCCACAGTCAGAAGACATCCAGTGTGTCTCTATGTGTGATCGACTGGTGACCAGTCCGGGGTGTACCCTCGGTCAGCTGGGACTGTGACCCTGAAGGATGGATGATATTTCACTTGTGTGCCTCTCATAGGTGGAAAATGTGCGTCTCCTGGACCGGTCATCTGGCCAGAGAAAGGCCAGCATTGGGACTCTCTACCTGTCTGCCACGCACACCATCTTTGTAGAGAACAACCCTGAGACGCGCAAGGAGACCTGGGTAAGCTGGAAGCAGGGTGCCGCACCTGTGAACCATGAGCAATACCTGTAACACTTGATCCACGTTAAAGTCCAGATGGATATATTCAACTAACAGTATTAATTATAAGGTTTTATTTCTATTTGCTGAGTCGTACCCCATTTTTACCCTTGACTGGCTATTCCTGTGGAACTGAATCACCTGCTTTCACACATTCCATTTATAGATTAATTAAGGAAAAGAATATTTCGATTTATCTGTTTATATTTCTAGATATAGTGTTGAATGTTACTGCACAGGAAACACTACACAATAAAAAAAATGCATCCTTTAAATGTGCACAAACAGCAGCCTCCCCTCAGGCTGGCTGTTGACAAATACTACTGCTTCATCTGCTGTGAATGGGAAAACTGATTCAGTGGAGGCGCACTTCTGTTTGCCTGAATAGAAAGTGGAGAGTTCTTAAGAAAACATCCGACAGACATGCAGACATACTTGTAGTTGCAAGTGAATGGAGATATGAACACACGTTGTGGCAGAAATATGATTTGCAGAGAAGCATTTGAATTTATTATTTCACTATATATCTATCATATTAGTTACAGAAATATCAAAATGGTTTGTCCAAGTAAGACTGTAAAAATCTTGTGTCATGTTAGGATTATGTGAGTGCTGAGTTTCCAGACACAGGAAGGGAAGATGCCACCCTCCCCCCCCTTACTGATCCCCTCCAGGAGGCGAATGCTGCCCCATACTAGATAAAACAGGCATTCAGGGGTGTCAGATTTCACCCAACAGCCACAGACTGTGCGCACTGGATTAGCAGGAACAAAGAAGACAGATTGCAATTAGCACAGTGTAAAAAAAAACCGCCAGCCACAGCAGCGTCTTCGTCTATACCACACGGCATTAACTTCCTGTGAGAAAAGCCCTGGAGCTTCCCCATAAACTGATGTTGACACTCTGTCCGGAATATTTTAGATCACAAGACAGATTTCTCAATAATGTGACACGTGCTGATGATTTTTTTGTGTAGTGCTCAGTGATATCACTTCCGTTCTTACAGTTAGAAACCTAGTTATTCACTAAAGGAACTGTTCGAGAACTGTTGTTTGCTCTTTGTCAAAGAACGTCCACAATGTATAATAGGACAGATGTGTGTGTGTCTGTGTGTGTTTCAGGTGTTGCACAGCATGGTGAGCAATGTGGAGAGGCCACCCTCCATACCGGGAGGAAGTCAGCTGGTCCTGCGTTGTAAGGACTTTCGGGTCTTTCAGATCCTCTTTCTGCAGGAGAGAGACTGTATGGATGTCCACACCTCATTGGCCAGGTTGTCACGACCAGGTGTGTTTGCTTATTAAATGTGTGTTAGAGCGAGTTCATGCGCACGTCTGGCAGGGTGTCATGAACAGGTGTGTTAGTGTGCGCACATAAAATACTGATTTAAAATGAGTCTCCTCTTTTTTCTTGTCCCACTCTCAGAGAAGTACAGTGAGCTGTACTGCCTGTCCTTTAATCCCAATGTGAACAAAGAGGAGAGAGAAGAGTCGTGGAACTTCATAGAGCTCATGGCCGACTACAAAAGGATGGGAGTTCCTAATAACTTGTGGGTAACTACAGCGGCCAACAGCGAATACAGGGTCAGTCTGCCTGTGACTCGTGCTCATGGTGTAAAAATAAGAGTCGCGTATAAAAGTATTTTTCAAGAGGAATAGGACAACCTTTGAATTATAGAGATAAGGGGTAAGATAAAGATCTGCTTATAGTCGATAGTCTCACTGCCTATTAGCGGCTCCATCTCCTAGCATGTGGACATACAGCAGCCTTCTCAAACTGAGAGTTAAGCAGAGTCAACCTCTCAGCTTACATTTTTTAGTTCCGTCTGGCACAAGACTCACTGTACGTCAACATGTCCATGCTGCTGATGCACTGCATGTTAACAGCCTATCCAGCTTTAGATATTTACTTAAATATTGAATTACATCAAGGCAGTCATGTTATGTAAAGGAATAGTTTAACCTTTTTTCCAAGTGTTAGATGAGAAGATGGATGTCACTCTCATGTCTGTACGCTAAGTATGAGGCCAGCAACTAGCTAACATATCTAATATATATGTTATTCCTCTGTGTTATGGAACTCTGCAGTATCAAAAACACATCAGTGACCCACACTATTGCTGTTCCTTGTCAGCTTTATTCTTTATCCTTGTTATAGATTTTACTCTGAACTGCATCACCTCTTCACAATACATGGTGGACAATTCAATATTAATGGTTTCTTTCCTAATGTGTGGCTGTGGCTCAGAGGTAGAGTCTGTTGTCCATCAGTTGGCGAAGATTGTCTCCTCCAACTTAGACTCCTCCTTTGTGAATGAGGATGTAACGTGATGTAAAAGCGCTTTGAGTAGTCGAAATGACTAGAAAGGCACTGATATTATGATATATGTATGTGTATCCTCTCCCAGGTGTGTGATTCGTACCCATCAGAGCTCTTTGTTCCAAAGTCCGCCACACCTGCCACCATCTTGGGCAGCTCAAGGTTCAGGAGTCGAGGACGTTTTCCCGCTCTGTCCTACTTCCACCAGGACACACTGGTCAGTGTAACGCACCAGCACACACACAGAGGAAGAATTATGTAAATACATGTTTTGGTCACATCAAAAAACATCAAATCAAAGTGTTGTGTTTAAATGCAGAGGGTGATAATGTAACTTTGCTATGTTATTACTGGCAGGTGTGCGTTGACATTGGTCATAAATGGTCAGAAATCTAGGCGAGAGCAGGATTATAAAATCAGTCCTGTGCAGGGCTCTAGATTGAACTGTTAGCTTACCCTCTACTGATGTGAAGAGAGAAGCTCAAGACCTCTGTTCTAAATATGTGTAACGTGATAATGATGATGATGTTTCATTGTCAAATAGGCAGCAATTTGCAGGTGTAGTCAGCCACTGTCAGGTTTCAGTGGACGCTGTCAGGAGGATGAGGTGATGCTGCAGGCTTTGATGAAGTCCAACCCCGGCAGTGACTACATCTATGTGGTGGACACCAGGCCCAAGGTAACACACGTCCACATGTCAAAGTATCCTTGGCCAACATCGTGGCATATTCATACATACATTTCTCCCAAAGTTGTGCTTGTGTGTGAATGGTGAATGGTTAACTCCCCCCCCGATGAGTAGAGGAGGTTGCATGTTAGCCCCTGCCAACAATGTATGAACGGTGTGTGAATGTGAATGTAGTGTTAAACCACTTTGAGTGGTCGAAAAGACTAGGAACACACTATACAAGTACAGTCCATTCACCATTTACCATTATGCAGTATATACAATATTCTGTTTGTGTCTGTCCAGCTGAATGCCATGGCAAATCGAGCAGCAGGTAAAGGCTATGAGAACGAGGACCACTACACCAACATCAAACTGCAGTTCATTGGCATTGAAAACATTCATGTGATGAGGAGCAGCCAGCAGAGAATCATTGACGGTAAGAAGAGGAGTGTGTGTGCGTGTGTGTGTGAGGAAATTATATAAAGATGCAGCACCAGATGGAGACAGGGAATCAGCTTGTTGAAAAGAAGGAAGTTACCACACAGAGCTGCAATCAGTAAAGGCACAGACTTCCTTTCGTAATATCTTTTCCTACTGTCTGGTGCTTGTTTGTAAACCCTCTCTCTCTCACTCTCTCTCTCTCTCTCTCTCTCTCTCTCTCTTTTCATTGCAGTGGGTGAGATGAGATCTCCGTCCATGACAGACTTCCTGTGGGGTCTGGAGAACTCTGGGTGGCTCAAACACATAAAAGCCATACTGGATGCCGGGGTGTTTATAGCCAGGGTGTGTACACAGACAGACACAGACACACTACACACAGACAGGCGCTCAGACCGACGTGCAGACTCCCACAGCAACCACACCATGTATGTGCTCATACAGTCCGATTGGCCTATAAAAACATTATCTGTGTAACAGCTCATACAAATACAACAAAGAAGCAATGAAGATATTTTCATAATCACCTTTGGAGATTGGTGAATTAACCAACTGTAGTAGTTAAGATTAAAGTCAATGTTATTAATCAAGTACTGAGGCAACCAAATGCAGATTAATATGTAGCTAGAAGTGGAAAGAAGTAGTGAAATGCACAGTATGTACATACAGTATGTAATGAATACTCTAAGGTATGTACAGTAGCAGACTGTGAACATGTGCAGCAGTAGCAGTGGCAGGGCTTTATAGCTAATTTAACCCAAATTAAATTGTCACGAGGGAGCACACATTTATCAAGATATCTTAAAATTGTTGGTTTTGTCCTACCAAATGTCCACAACCCCAAAATATTCTGTTTACATTTTTAGAAAAGCAGCTAATTCTCAGATTTAAGAAGCTGGAACTAAAGAATGGTTTTCTTAAATGATGGATTATCAGAGCACTTTACAAATACTTGTCTGTTGTTGTAAAGGAAATCTGGGGAATTGATTCATGGCACAAAGTTTTTCACTTTACAAACTAGAAGAGTAGATTTGCACTATTCACCTGTGTACATTTTGTATATTTGCACTATATTTTATTCTTGTATATTCTTTTTATTTTGTATTTTTTGTCCAGTTTTTTTTCTTTCACTATAAATCTTTCTGAATTTAGCTGTTGTGTATGTTGAAATTTCTTTGGGGCATGAATAAAGGTGCATCTTGAATCTTGAAGAGGAAGAGGGTGCTGTTTCTCAGAGCAATATGATAATAGGAGCGCAAAGGGAAAGAAATCACTTTCAACATGTTTACTGTAGAAAAGACAGTGGAAAGGGAAAGGCTGTCAAAATGAACGTCCTCTCTCTCCCTCTCTCTCTCTCTCCCTGTTCAGGCAGTTGCTGATGAAGGTGTCAGTGTGTTGGTTCACTGTTCAGATGGTTGGGACAGGACGGCCCAGGCCTGCTCTGTCGCCAGTATACTGTTGGACCCATTTTACAGAACCATCAAAGGACTCATGGTAAGACACAATATTGACCGTCTCTTAATGTTATTAAGATCATATCAGTTCTTATCACTGAGTTTATTGTCTTCCTCTTTCTCTCGTTCCTTCCTCCCTGCCCTCTTTATCTCCCCCTCCCTCCTACTTCCACCTCTCCCTCTCCTCTATTCTAGGTGTTGATAGAGAGAGACTGGGTTTCCTTTGGACACAAGTTCTCCCATAGGTCAGTAACTGGCTCTGCCCTCATTGTTTTGTGTATTTTATTTGGTAGGACAGGGTCAACCTCTGTTGTCCAGCAGTAGACCTTACGGTTACATATTTTCCATCCATTTCTGCGTCTTATGTAGAAATATGAGGAAACGTAAATAAAATTAATGACTTAATCGGTCTACTTTTCAAGTCACTTTTTAGTGTGAATAGAGTTAATATTCTTTATATCTTGTCCCTGTTCAAGTTAAGAAATTCAAATTCAAACAGTGGGTAGTGTGATGGACAGTTAACACCCTATAGTCTATGTTTAAAAGAGAGCTGTGTCCCTGCAGGTACGCCCACCTAGATGGAGATCCTAAAGAGGTGTCTCCTGTCATCGATCAGTTCCTGGAGTGTGTGTGGCAGCTGTCCGAGCAGTTCCCATGTGCCTTTGAGTTTAACGAGCGCTTCCTCATTACCATACACACACACGTCTACTCCTGTCAGTATGGGACCTTCCTGGGCAACTGCCAGAAGGAACGTAGGGATCTGAGGTAGGAGTGACATACAGTGTGTACACCTAACCCTAACCTATGTAGTTAGTCTCTCAGAAATAAGCGCAGTAAGCATCATGTGTGTGATTGAGAGAGAGACTGACAGAGAGAGAGGAGGAGAAGGTGGAATATTACATGGAGTGTTTCAGGAAGTTATTGATTAATTACTCAGAACACTGCCTGGTGCCTTTTTGACCTGCCTGCAAGGACCTATGATATTTTCGAGTAAGCTTACCCGAACCCGCCCGCCCAACGGGTTGTGGGTTAAGCCACACGTCATTACAAGAAATTGTTCATAAGAATAAAAGGTCAAAAGGCATCACATCTATAACTTTCCAGTTCCTCTGCAATTACATTAAATTGCATACAGGAAAACAGTACCGTGTGACGTTATTTATGTCACATTCATATAATCCAGGGGTGTCCAAACTTTTTTCACTGAGGGCCACATACAGAAAGACATACAAAGGGCTGGAAGTGAGCTATATTGCTAACTTTAATCCACTAGAGGCGATGTACATCGCCTTTGTATCTATTTTTTTACCTGCAACATTTTGTAAATTTTTATTTTGCTTATTTATTTGTTTGTATTCATGGTGGTGGTCACTTTAACTTCTTTACTATTGTAACACCAGAATTTCTCCCCGGGGATCAATAAAGTATTTCTATCTATCTATCTCTATCTATCTCACCTGTCCCAGCTGGAGCTCCATCCGTCGTACCTCCACACAGCTCCTCCCATTTAAGTCCCATCATGCCACCTGCACCTGGCACAGCTTCAGAAACATCCTCACCTGTCGTGGTGCTCTTTAGCCTGCTAACATCAAGCAGCTCCTCTGTAATGCAGAAGTGATCTTCATTAGTTATCAGCTGTGCTCTCATCGCACACCGTGTCTGAAACTTTCTACACTCACTTGCTCTCTTACGTTTCCTTAATTCTGCCATTTTGGGTCACCTGTAGCACATTTCTTCTTCTATTACTCATTTTATAGAGAAGCTGCCTCGTTCAAGACCGTTACTCCACCTAGTGGTGAGAGTAAGAAGTACAATACAGTCCAGCACAAGTTCCCTGTGTGGGCCGTGTTACAATACATTTTTAGAATTTCCTGTGGGCCAATGAAAATTGGACCACGGGCCGCAGTTGGCCCACGGGCCGTAGTTTGGACACCCCTGATATAATCGATTCATTTTTGTGGCTGATTTGGCGTCTTGATTGAACTGCCGGGAGCTTTGAAGGGAGTGAAGTCGTTTTCTTTTCGGCCAGTATGATAAAGAGGAGCTAATTCTCACTGTGGTTTAGGCAGCGTGTGTATTAAACATGAACATATTGCCTGGTGGATCTTAAGAATCCAGAGTCAGATTCAAATTTAGATTCAGTCTTTGTTTCTTTCATCATCTTATACACCAAAGACTGACTGTTTTGTTGAGCTTTTTAGTAATGGTGAGAAGAATATCTGATTTGAGACATCACCGAAAAAAAATATAGATGACTTTGGACAAGTCAGTGTGATTCACACGTCCATTAAAAAAGCTTTACAATATATATTATTACGAGTCTCTCCAGACTCCTTTTTTTCTCAGTGCAGCATCATAGAATTGTTGACTGCATTGTTGGTTGGTGTGCGTGCTTTCTGACTACAGGCTTCAACAGCGGAGTCATTCTGTGTGGCCTCAGCTGTGGAAGGACAGAGCGGAGTACACCAACCCTCTGTACAAGGCCGAGCTGAGCCAGAGTCAGGGTATCCTGAGACCCAACACCACTCCCTACTGCTTCAAGTGAGTCACTGCAGCAAACACACCGCTGACCCCACATGACTCTATTCTGTCGCACAAAAGTAAAGGTGTTCTTGGTTCATGAGTGTATAATAAATAAATATGTAGTGGAACATACACCTGTACATTTTTTTAAAATTGAAATGTATGTTGAGTCAGTCAACCTGACCGCTGGAAAGACTAAACAAACACGTATTGCCTTTCTGAAATACAGAAATAAGATAAGTATCTGTATTTTTATACAGTCATTACTTCAGAGAGCATTAAACTGCATAAGTTTTGAATTCATTTTCACATTTTTCCACATACGCTTCCTCCTCTTTGTCATTAAGACATAATCTACAAAAAAATGTAATTCCTTTATTCTCTCCTCATCCCCAGAATGTGGAAGGGCCTCTATAACCATGTGGAGAAGTCAGCGCCTCCTCGCCAGTCACCGGCCGACTTCCTGTCCGCTGTGAGGGAGGAGTCCCAGCAGCTGGAGGAGGAGCTGTCCAATCACCAGGAGGTACCGCCAGGAGGAACCGCCCACCACCACCACCACCACCTGGGCTCCAGACAAGGCATACAACACACAAAGACACCCCCTGTTATCTCCATAACCCCAATTACACATCCATCTCTCCAAAGAGAATCTGAAAATCTCTCTCGGTATTTAAATGAGAGATTAGATATAGTTGTCCCTAATCCAAACTATAACTGACACTGAAAAATACACACTGCACATGAACAAATACCAGCGAGTTAGTGCTCTAAACAGAGAACCAGGCGTGAATCAGAAGTGAATAAATACATTCAGAATCGAATCCTGTGTGAGCCATTCTGTAGACGTACGACTGGCGTGCATAGCCATATGTGGCCCAGCAGGGAGCGCTGTTACATGAGATGGATAGAGGGGAAAGACATGCTCCCTGAGGTGTGACATTGTTTGAGCACAATAAATATGTTGTTTGCAGTCAATGTAAAACAAAAACGTATCTTTTGAAATTCACTCTAAATGTTTTACTGTCACAGCAGTAGTGGAAGTAGGTTGAATTTAAACTTTTGTACCTTTTAGTTTCAGTCTCCCTCCATTCAGCCTTTTGTTACTTCATTTCTATGTTTGGGCTTCACTGTGCAGACTTATGAATGTGCAGAGATACTTGATTGTTTTTTTTTTATTTCTCTGCCAATGGGTGGGGAAGTTAATCAGAGCTCACCGTAAATGATCTGAGTTTAACACCTGGATATACGAGCAGCATTTGGGATGTCACAACTAGTCGTGGTCCAATATGCAAGTTAGAAAAGTGTGATGTTGAACCTTCAAGCTGTAAGAGAAGTAGGGGGCATCTTGTGTCCAGCAGTTAAACTTCTCAAGTAAATAATATTTGTATATTCATAGATTCTGAATTTTCCAGTGAGAGAGAAAATGATTAATTAGAAAGATTAACTTATTTCTGCAAAAGCAATGTGCTCTTGAAATTAAATATAGGCCCTGTTGTAACATCCTAGTGCACGTCTGAAGGGGAATTTGATTTTACACAATGAATGTCAGATAGTCCTGGTGAGAATGAGTTCTGTCTCTAATTACTGATGTCCAATTGAAGTTCAACCATCCACATTTCCCACCTCCAAACCATCTCAACAAGCACAGTGAAAGAAGTGTTGCACAGTATACCAGTCCTAGAAAGGAACTGGAATACCCTGCCGCTAAAAACAGTGACATACCTCATTTTCTCAGTACTGATATTTAGGAATGGCAGTGTTTGAAGAGGTGAATCTCAGTGATTGCGGGCCATTGTGTGTGTGTGTGTGTGACCGTGCAGCGCTCCGATTCCACTCCCTGAAGGCAGAGTGGGCGCCCCCACCTCTCTCATATGCATGCTGCAGCTTTCATGGAGACAGAAAGAGAGACATGGCTGAAAATACTAGTGGTCTAGCCAACCATTACTGGCTAACTATCCATAAGCAGACAGAAACCTTTTTGCTATACATAGACATAACAGCCTCGGGTATGCAACGGGCACCGCACAGCCCGTCTGTAAAAGATGTTTTAAACCCACGCAGACCAAGGAAACGTACTGGTCCACCAGCATCTCACCAACAGACACACTGACTTAAGTTACTCAAAGAGAGAGCCAAAATGAAAGATAACATGATTACTTAAAGTCATATTTAAGAGGGCAAAATAAAACATTCTTAAAGTATCAGCACTAAAAAAGTTTACTGTTTTCAGCAGCAGAGTATTGCAATACCTTTCAGGTATCAGTGTAACGCTAATCGTATCAGAGTCATAATTTTGGTATCATGACAACAATATTGCTGATAAATGATTGGAAGAGCTTCAGTTAAAGAAAGAGTTTGTCTTGTTGTCCTCTCATCTATACAGAGGATGGCAGCCTTGACGGGGAAGCCAATCATGTGGCAGAAGATCGAGGTTCCGAGGAGGAGGATTAGCCACCTGCAACATAGATACTGCGGGCCGGACCCGCCCAGCACTTACACAGACCCAATCACCAGCCCGGCACAGGACAGTGGTCGAGCACTCTCCTTTCAACCAGCCAATCAGAAGGCTCAGACCAAGGATCCTACTCTCACCCTGGCTCTAAGGCCGCACTCCCACCTCAAGAGTCACGACTTTGATGACCTATCCAACTACAGCGATCTGGAGTCAGGCGTGGCCGACCTTAGCAGCCGCTCATCCAGTGGCGGTGATGAGGGAAAGGACCTGGACTCAGATGAGGCTGCCTTTACTTCTGCCTGACTGACTTAGCTAGAAGGTGAAAGAGGAAATCACCGCTCTTAAAGTAGATCCCCAAAATATTGATTTAAACCACTGGAGGGGACAGAGACAGACTGTGAGATGGTTACTGACTGAGTGAAGGACAGTCAGGTTTTCTCTTGGGTTCTATTAGCCAGCTGTAGTCATACTCAATCGTTTTCTGTTACAGTTCACCTCTTTGACAAAGGCACTGGAAGACGGCATTTTAGTATTGTAATTGGACTTTTTTTTTTTATTTCATGTTTAGTTACAGGAGGCCAGAAAGGCTGTTTTTTTTTATATGTGTATGCTGTTTTATGTGTGCTAAATTATTGTGGTTTGAGCTCTGTTTAAGGAATGTACCGTTACTGCTGAGACAACACAGTAATGACGAGAGCGAAACAGTCAGTGATGAAGCACTTTGCATTTTCAGAGAGTAGAACAAACACACTCATTAGACAAACGGTCCATATTTAGCATGCCAGCTCATCAACAAACACGTCTCCTCCTCAAGCTGATAAAGACAACAGATAACCTGATAGATAATTTACAACGGGATGGTGAAAAAAAAAATCAATTCACATAAAAATCTACTCTGAAAATCAATTTGCAAATGTCAAACATGTATTTTCTAAATGTTAATAACTTGATTGAAAGGCAGAACGCAACTGTGAGGGCAGTGCAGCAGCATACACACACCATTCATATTGTAATTCATCTTCAAATAAGGTAGAGGTTGCAAACATTTTTTGCTTTCATTGCTAAATAATTACCTTTGTGAAACAAATGTGAAGTATACGCCATCACTCATAGACTAACATTAGCAGAACTGAGCAGCGATCGGCAGTAACGAACAGCATCGTCAAACCCCTTAAACCAAACCTCTGAGGGGAAGCCAGTGACTGGGTGCTCCTTTCCCTGGAGCTAACCGTTCAACAGAGAGGCTGCTTCCTCTCTGCTGCTGGAGATCATAGCATTTAGGCAGCAGACTGTAAGATGCTTTCAAATTAATTTGTCAACGCTGTTAGCTTTTTTAGAATGAAAAGGCTGCGGATCATTTATCTAAACTGCCAGTTATGATTCATATCATATATCGGTAAACCAAGGACACCGGCGAACGGTTTGGCACACAAGCACACTGAAGCAACAGTTTCTGTTCATTCAGTCAAGAATTGGTTTTCAGATCTCAAATCATTTTGAAACAAGAATCGATTCTGAATGGACTCAGACACCCAATAATCTGAACTAAATTCAATCATGATATTCCCAATCACACCCCTAACTGATGGACAAGTTACTGAATGATTCATGTGCATCCTGTCTCCCTTCGTCGGTGTAAAATAATATGCATAATGAAGTCGTAATGGTTTTTCCTCTGAGGTGTTTCTCTGTAGGGTCATTTCATTGGAAGCTGATTGGCATAAGTCACACGAATAGTCTTATCGTTTTGTAGAGGAAAAGCAGATTCATGTTTCCAGTGAGTTTGAGGGTATTGATATGTTGTCTCCTACCTGACCCTGGATCAGCCCTCCATTATCCCACATGACGCTGAGTGGAAGAAAAGAAGTCAAGGAAAAGAGCTGCTGCTCGGAAAAATGTGAAAAGGTTCTATTGTGTATTTTAAACGGGGGGGGGGGGGGCAAAGGAGCCAAGAGCGTAAATCTGTTCAGTTTGTCTGAAATTTTAAACCACATCACTCCATTAAGCACAAATCTGTCTCAAGGTCAGTATTTAGGTTTTAAAAGTTGGAAGTAGTCAGAGAGTTCAAATGTGGGCGGCTCAAGACGACAAACCTGTTCCAACTGTTGGTCAACAAGAGGAGGAGGAGTCAACAAGAACAAAATGATAACAGAAGTATGAATGTTAAATTCTGGAGTGCAGTATTTTCTTTTGTCTTTTTTCGTTGGCAACCAATTATTTTAAAGCCATTTTTAAGAACTGTATAACAAGGAGGACCTCTTACTCACACTGATAAAATAATCCTTAGTTTAGTTTGTCAGATGATACGTACTTGTAAGAACTCCACATTTCACAGCTTGTGTCCTTTAAGGCGACCTACAGCTTTTTACATTCCCACTCAGATGAATTTCCAGCCACGGGAACTCTTTGGAAAATTGTCCAAACGAAGTTAAACACGACTGTGTTTGCTGGAAGGTGTCTGCGCCGTCCAGGGGGACTTCTCTGTGTGTTTCTCTGTGTGTTTCCAGAAGCACCTAGTGTTGGGCAGGAAGGGTTCAATGAGTAAACATACCGGAGCACATTGTTATGTTACTGTATTTAAAGCTGACACCGACCACCTACTGCGGCTCCAGATTCATGTAAAGAAGCGACTGACGACCAGTTTTTAATTATGGATTTTAAGAAACCGTGTATACACTTGAGATTCATACGTACAAACCAATGTTGGTATATTATGTTTACGTACTTAAACAGTTGGGCTTATATAGCTGCACTAAGTTGGAAGAAACATAATTCCCATCTTCCCTGGCCTGCAGGTGTGCCAACATGCAGATATAAGAGCATTAAAGAACATCACTGGGCGTATGAAGATAGATGGCACCGTGCTGCTCGCTGTGTGTGACGACTGACTGGATCTAATGAGCCATAAGTCTCCTCTCCTAGTACATTTCACTGTAGCCTGTGGTCTGTATGTATGTGTGTGTGTTCTGTATCTATTGATGTAAATGATCTATCAATAAATGCACTGTTAAAGGGAAAGAACTGCAATATATACCGAGTCGGACTATTAGTCAACGTGACAGAACCACAGCCTCCGGTATAAAATCCTAACAGGACTTGAATTGTTTGAATGTTTTAGAACCACACGTCACAAGCACATTTGACAAACCTCATGAACTAGAGGCTTATAGATTCAACGCTTGGTTTGTGATTGGATGTTTGCTATAAAATGTGTTCCATTTCTCTTCTCCTAAACATTCTTATGAATTTCAAGGTATGAATTCAAAACCTGAGAGCTCTCATGTTTTGTTTTATTATTACGTTTGGAGCCCTGTATTTATAATAGGTCAACAAACTGTGGTCCAGTTTGGGCTTCCAGCAGGTATATCGGTGTCAGTGTATAAGCCTGCCCTTCAGCAACAAGACAAGTCATTATAGAACTGTCAAAGACAATTGTGTGCTCATTTAGAAACAGTGATACTATTACATACCTGCGTCAAGAATGTCCTGCCGAGTACATATCCTGGTCACAGTTCTCTAAACATAAATGTTCCTTTTTATTATGTTATAAAATCTGCCAGGAAATTATGTATTTTTTCAATTCCAGTGTCAAAATCCAGTATCGGCTCTAATTTACAACAAAAGCATTACTTGTGATGTCAGCTGCAACGCACTTCATAAGTACGCATTCTACGCTTGAGCTTGGCCACCAGAAATGACACAGCAGACTGAAAGTTGTTCCCATCTTTTATTGCACACAGTTGACATTTTTTTTTACAGGGGGGGGGGGGGGGGGACTGTAAAACATCTCTGATAAAACTCTGATAGTGCACAACAGGACGTGTATAATGCCAGTAAATCATTACTTTTCTGATCTTCTCATTCGTGACACTTCCATCTCCTTCCTGGTTATTATCACAAGCACCCCGACTCTTTCTGCATTCTTTTTGCAATTCAACTTTACCTCCTTACAAATAAAGGGGACCTCTTCTGACGACTCTCTTCTCACAGGAACGGACAGTAACAGTTGTAACGTATCTTCTCTCTCAGGAGAAGAAAAGCTGCCGACAAAGTTGTTGCGTTTCCTGCGGAGAGGAGACTTCGTGGCCGACGGTCCGAGGGTCGCAGTAGATCTCGTAGTCATTTCCTCCCTTTTACAAAAACATGAAGACACACCGGGGTTATCTTAGTTACACTCTGATGAAGTTACTGATTGACTGAAAAGTCAAGCTCATGCACAAACAAACTCTGCTTCATTGGTGTGTGTGTGTGTGTGTGTGCGCGCGTGCATTTTCTGTGTTTCTGTGGATTCGGACGTCGCTGTAGGTTGAAAGCTACACCTGAACAGTATTTGGTTCGTGCTCGAGATGAAGTTGTGCCGTCTAAACCGCTCCCAAGCTGTCCTACATATTATAGAAATGACTGTAGACAATGTTTTATGAGTAAAGCCAACGTGAGGGAACTCACCAGGATCAGGATAAAATCGAATAGATATTTCTCTAACTCCGACCAAGTCCAAAGAAGAATGTTAATAACAGTCAAGTTTATAAAAACAGCTCTGGTGTGAAACAGTCCTCGGCTGGAGCCGGTCCCAATCATTTCAAATAAATGCATGCATTCATTCATAAGAACATCAAATACATCCGAGTTTATAAACTCACAGGACAGAGCGTGACATCAGCCCCCTTTCCAATGTGACCGAGGTTACCTACAAGCACTCATCCTTTGTCTATACCGCTTATCCTTAAGGGCCGGGGGGGGGCTGGAGACAATCCCAGCTGACATGGGTTACACCCTGGACTGGTCGTCAGTTAATCACGGGGCCGACACACAGAGACAGACAGCCATTCACACTCACACCTACGGGGCAATTTAGAGTCACCTATTAACCTGCATCACTTTGGACTGTGGGGGGGAAGCCAGGAGAGACCAGCAGAGAACTCAGGCAAGCACGGCCCCAGGTTCCAACCTGGAACTGGCAACAGTGCTAACCTGGGTTCAGCATTACTAAAGATCTTACTATTAATGCCCCCAACAAGGTTTTGTGTAGATTTCTGAAGCTGACAATCTTTTCTGTGTGTGTGTAAAAAAACAGGACTTTGCTGTACTCTCAGCAGTCTACTCAGGCTAAACTGGGATAAAAAGGAAAATGTTTTTGAATAGGGATCGCAGGCAGCCAGTGTGATCCCTCGTTTGGGTCTTGGCAACTCCCCGTGTGGTGTGATCACTTTCACAACAACAACACAGCATGCAGACAGTCATGTGGTCTGGACCTCTGCACAGTCTCGTGTCGACCTGGGCTTTAACTCAGTCTTAAAGATGCACTCCCAAATCCCCAAATGTGTTTGAAAGGTTAAATCTTTCACGTTTAATCTCATTGTTGAATGAGTAAAGCGTAGTTCCTTAACGCTAACACATGTATGGAACAAAGACGAGACGGGTCTATGCTGATGCTAAGATGCATTTTCAGAGTTTGTCCACACGACAGCTAGCGACATCTTTTCAAATATGTTCTAAAGAGCGGAGACATTTGTAAATGCCAGATTAGCGAGGAGGAGGAGCAAGAAATGAGAGAAAGGGGTGAGTTTTCAGATTTAGCTGGTTTAGTTTAGAGTAACCTTAATGATTTACAGCTAACTGTACAACATAGACTTCCTTAATAACAACCCCCCCCCCCGTCAATTCTACTGACTTCATGCGTGCTCCACAGCCGTCAGCATTCATAGCTCGGCCCTGTTGTAGTTAACATACTCACTGGTTTGGTCTTGTCTCCAAAGAAGTGAATGGTTGAGTAGTCGTCCTTCTCAACAATCCCCAGACAGTATCTCTTATCCCAGCCGTCAGGAAATACATCAAAGCTGATCTGCCCCCCTGCAGAGAAACAGACCAAGAGGTAGGAGGAGACGGAGTGGAGAATTTACATCACACTGACGGAGGAGCAGCACACTCTCCACACTCTGCTACATCTCATTCATAAAGCACAGGAGCCCCAAGCTGCTTCTGACGCCGCGTCCCGCACACATTCATCCGTGCTGCTTTCGACTGCACATTCACTGTATATACAAACCGTGTACTTGACGTGAATTGAGTTGACTCACCGATCGAAAATGACAGTCCTCTTCCTTTGAACTCTTCCTTCAATATGGACACAAACTTCTCTCTGATTTGTTCTTTCTACAAGAAGCAAAAGCCAAAATCAAAATCTCAGCCCCGTAGATTTCTTTAAGTCTTCTCTCTGAAACGACGTCTTTACTGCCGATTCGGTTAAAAAGAGAGACCTCGGCCGTTTGTAGCTTTTCGATGAAGAGCACAAACGCAAAAAAACAAAAAAACAGCATCCATACATAAATTGAGGCTGTGCATTACATTATATATTTTGAAAAGATGCTTTGTAAAACATGTAAACAGTTAACTGTGACTGTGTACCAACTCAGCAGCAGCTGTACAGTGAGCTCATTGGAGATGTTTTAGCTGAGAACAATCAGAATGAAGAACTGCTTTAAAAGGGTGGAACACGTTCTCCCAACCCAGCGGATTTACTTTATTCTGGATGAAGTTGCGACTGCAGAGCGTGACTGGTTTTTTTTTGTGTGTGTGTGTGTGTGTGTGGAACGTTACTTTACTCTGGGCTGCTTTCTTAACCAGGGTTTGCCTTCAAGCTCAAGGTTGGATCGATAGCAACTGCCTGTGACCTGACTTCAGACTTTTTCAGTTATGCTGTATTAAGTTTTGCTGTGTTTTATATTGTGTTGCTATTCACTTGGCGAATTAGTCTGTTAAACGTGGTGTTAGCATGTTGCTTGGCTAATGTGTTTCCCCTTTGGAGACAGACGAGCTGCTGCTGGAGGTGGTCTGGGTTGTGGGAGCTGGCCTAAGACTGCATGGAAAGAGGGACCACATGACAGCTCCCCAAAAGTAAGCTAGAAATTCTCAGTCTCCCTCTGGTGGCTGGCTGTAGTCTAGGTTATAAAGCCTGTCGCCCTCATGTTAGTGGGTAGGACATGGGCCATACTAAAAAAAAAAAAAAAAAAAAAATCAAAATACACTACTCACTAAAAGTTAGGGATATCCAGCTTTCAGGTGAAATCTCAGGATGAACCTAAAATGCATTCTAACCTTTCCAGGTGAACTTAATGTGACCTTCTCTAAACCTTTGAATGCACATGTCCAACTGTTCAGTGTCTCAGTACTTTCTGCACCAGCTGCTGTTCTCTAACAAGAAGCTTAACAGCAACATTCACAACAGGTTTGATCCATGAATCCACCAATACATTTCCTGCTTCAGTTAGAATTGGTATTTAAACAGTCCTCCTCATCCTGCTGTTCACATTCTGACATCATGAGACCAAGACGACACCTAACAGTTGATCAGCAGCACCTCAACACTGGAGGCTTCAAACAGGAAGTCCTCAGACGGAGGTGTTCACTGAGCTTAGAGGGTCACAGAGTGTCATCAGGAGGTTGGAACAGTGATACAGAGACTGGAAGAGTCACAGAAAGGAGAGGAGTGGACGTCCTTTGGCCACATCCCAATTTATTGAGACACTGAACATGTTTTGTTGTGGTATACCTACCACTGTTGGTAGATTTTCTTTCAATACATTGTTTAAGATGAATAAAATGACCATTGCATGCTTCTACTTAAATGTCCTACTTTCATGATATAATATCACTGTAGCATTCACTTTTTACATTTTCCATATATTTCACCTGAAAGTCAAATATCCCTAACTTTTTGTGAGCAGTGTATATGTCAAATTAATTGTTCCCCAAAGATGGTTTCTGTCATATCTAGCAGCTCTTATCACGCTAACGTGCGTTCAAGTGGTTTTAATTAGTTATTTGATGAAACGTCATGATTGGCAGCCAACTCTAACCTGTCATCGGGACGGGCGGGTGTATTTGGAGCCAGAGTCTGCACAATAGTGACCGCGGCTCCAGGTCCCATCAGTACTGCACAGACTCTGACTCCAGATGACGTCGCCAGTGCAAGATCGCAGTGGCCGTCTCCGGGACAGTTTGGCTTCAATTTTGTACAGCGGGAGGAGGACGCGGAGACGGAGCGAGATGGAGCTCACCAATCGGAGCAGACTGGGCTTTTCAGAAGGTGAGCTAAAACAGAGGGCAAAAAGAGCCGTGTGTACAGTAGGAGAAAAAAATAATGTGACGTTTGAACGTTATGGCAGGTAAATATATTCTAGTACGACCCCGGAATACAAGTAAGACCTTAAAAATAAACGTATTAACTAAAAAAAAGTCAACAGAATGTGAAGAAATAACAGTAGTGACATTATGTCAAAGGCGTCTACGCATTGTGAAATATCTTCTGAAGGCAGCAAACTAAAAAACTAGCCCCAGCCAGCCTCAAAATACCACTGTGTACCTCGGGGGCAACAGTGAGTCACTATGGCGTCCAGTCCGTGCTGCCTGAGGGCAAAAGAACTGCCCTGCTGTTAATTAGTGGTTGGCTTCTTTGGTAACTGATGACTGGAAAGTTAGGTTGTATGGACCCAGTAACAGTAGGGAGGAGAAGGGTGAGTGGAAAAGGTGAAATGTTGTCCCGTTTTTTTGGAGCTGGTGGCCAAATCTTACATATTACGTCTTTAAGTGATGCATTTTTTCATTTTCTCAAGCCAGAGAAAGCTTATTCATGGTGAATGTGTGTGTGTGTGTGTGTGTGTGTGTTACCTGATCCAACTCGTAGAACTCTTTCCTCTCTTCCTGTGTACAGCTGCGACCAATAGGGGAGACGTTCAGCATGCCATTACGGAATTCAATGAATGTCCCCCTGTAAAACATTACAATGCAGTTCACACGTTATTCTGCCATTACAGTTTTAATGTTCCCCTCAGCAGTTGGCAGCATTGAGAGAAGAGTGGGATTAGCTGCAACTTCTAGGTGCCTCCACCCTTGATCTCCACTTAAGAGCCTGCAAAGGCCCCCCCCTCCGCCAAAGAGGGTTTGATGCACCCACAGGCTAACTGCGGTAATTGAAGAGGCCAGGCAAACAATGGTGCACATACAATGGTGGTAATGCAGATGGTGGGCCAGCCCCAAAGCTCCAGGGAGGTCACAAGACAGCGTGCTTCAGACAGCCTGCAGCAGGTAGCAGCCACCCCATGTGATGACATGTCAAGATCAAAACACTGTACTTGTTATAACTAGGTCACTTTTGATTTGGGTTTTTACAATTATTATTACTTATTCTACATATCTGTCACACACACACACACACACACACACACACACACACACACACACACACACACACACACACACACACACACACACACACACACACACACACACACACACACACACACACACACACACACACACCTCCTGTACGTCCCTCGAGTAACAGTCACACATGAACTATAACCCTTAAAAGCAAGAACTAGTACCTGTGACTCCAAAACAAATAAATACCGATAACGACATCATGAATCCGATATGTCCGTACCTCTTCTTAGGCAGTTTGATCTTGGCCATGTAATTGAGACAGAAGTTGATGAAATCCTGCAGCAGCTCCTCTCCCATATGGGCCTGGATGGACTGACAACAGCAAGCTGGCAAAGTAAACTTCATCTTTCAAAAGTACATACGTTGACAGCTGAGGGCTTAAATGGCTCTAATGAAAAAGGTGTGCAACATTCAAGTCAGTCTTACCTGGACAGAGAGAAGCTGACCGTTTCTATAGGCCACGAGACCATTCTCAGCAAACACATAGTCCATCTTCTGGATCACTGCGCACATACACAGACAGAGGGGGGAGTCAAGCTGACTGCATCCTCTAGATATAGACATGTGTACTATTGAGGTCAAGGTGGGGTGTGTGTGTGTGTGTGTGTGTGTGTGTGTGTGTGTGTGTGTGTGTGTGTGTGTGTGTGTGTGTGTGTGTGTGTGTGTGTGTGTGTGTGTGTGTGTGTGTGTGTGTGTGTGTGTGTGTGTGTGTGTGTGTGTGTGTGTGTGTGCACGTCTCACCATCATCTCCCAACTGCTCTTTGATCTTGCAGAGGTCCGACCCTCCGACCACTCCGACTCGAACCCGAGTCCTCAGCTCCTCGAGGAACTCCACCATGTCTGGAGTCACACGCTGATGGAGCAAACAACGTCAATGATAGAAACCACACAGGCACGCACGCACATACATAAAAACTATTAAACGTGTTTTAACAGGGGTAGAATCAGCTGTGTGGACACTTTAGGGGGGGGAGTTTGTGATGCTGTTATATTGGCAGGTGTTTCAATTATTTTGTCCACTCCATTTATATCAATGAAGGTTGGCTAAATAACAGGAAGCTCCCTCTCTCTCTCTCTCCTCTCTCCCTCCCTCTCTCTCTCTCTCCTCTCTCTCTCCCTCTCTCTCCTCTCTCCCTCCCTCTCTCTCTCTCTCCTCTCTCTCTCCCTCTCTCTCTCTCTCCTCTCTCCCTCTCTCTCTCCCTCCCTCTCTCTCCCTCCTCTCTCTCTCCCTCTCTCTCTCCCTCTTCCTCTCTCCCTCTCTCCCTCTCTCTCTCCTCTCCCTCCCCCTCCCTCTCTCTCTCCTCTCTCCCTCTCTCTCTCCTCTCCCTCCTCTCTCCCTCTCTCTCCCTCTCTCCCTCCCTCTCCCTCCCTCCCTCTCCTGTCCCACTGCAGGGTGGAACCATGTTTAACAGTCACAGTTTCTGAGGAACACTGTCGCTCGGAGGAACCACAGAAACAACGTGGAACCGGATGTTGCACGGATATGAACTACTGTCAGATTGAAGTTTACGCACGCGCACACGCGCACGCACACACACCTGTCTGGCGGCCGTGAGCGTGCCGTCCACATCGAAGAGACACAGCGTGCTGGAGTCCACGGCGGCTTTGCTCATCTCGTGTCTGTGTCCCTGTTCCTCTTCCGTGGAAGCGGCCCCTCGGGTTTACTGGGGTCACTGACCGTGTCCGTGTCCGTGTCCGTGTCCGTGTCCGCTCCCGGCTCTCTGCTGCTCACGGTGTCGTCCAGCTGCACAACTGCTGGGGAACGGCGACTACAACCATAAGGTACCACCAGCTGCTTCTTCTTTTTATCTTGTCTAACACCACACAAGCTGCGTGCTGCCCCCTGCTGCACTGGAGGGCGAGGAGTCCACATGAACATAAAGCCCCCTTCTCCTCCTCCTCCTCCTCCTCCTCCTCCTCCTCCTCACAGCTAGCATGTGAAACAGGATTCCTACACATCTCTGTATCATCCATCAGTTTGCTCTGTGCTCCACCGTGATACAAGAGTGGCTTCATATGCTCATGGAGACATCCTCGGTCCACCAACCTACCTGTGACGCTGAGCGAAGGCAGGCTGTCGGCGCTGCTGAGGCTGAGAGGAACTGAAAACAGTGGTCCGTGTCATGGCACAAGAGTCAGAAAGGCCGCACAATTTGGGATTAAGGTGTTTAAGGTCAGCTAGAGTGGGAGATTCCTCCAAGGATCCCTTCATTAAAAAAAAATGAGAATACAAAAAGACGTGAAGGAAAGAAACCAAAAGAACTCTAGAAATTACTATAATGTGCAGCCAATAAAGAAAAGCAAGTGGAACATAGGCCTACCAAATAACTCTGCCATGTAATAAAATGCACTTGCTTGTCTTTGAATGTTACTTCTTGTTTTTACCAGACATACTATGCATCATGTGCTGCTGTTCAGAAACAGCACATATCCTAGGGCTGTTGCAATAATGCATGACCACTGAAGGACACAACCTGTGCAATATTCTACCCATTTTTTTTATCTTTTTAACCTTTTTTTATAGATCTCTTTATTTAAAGTTTGCTTCTATGCACTGAAGGGGATTGGATACTATACTTTTGTATAATGACAATAAAGATTCCTGTTCCTGCTTGAATTGAATTGCTTGAACGAATTATACTAATTACTTTATATAGCTCATCGACTAAGAACTGTTCATGTTTTACGCACACTCATTGTTTTGGCTTTTCCTGTTATTACCACATTCTGCATGTTCCTGCTCACAAGGGTATTAAAAACCAAAAAGGATCCTAAAGAACATGCCAGTGTCAGTGTAGTTTCTCCTACTGCTCTAGACTTAGACTTCTTTATTTATCTTTATTTATTCTAGTGCAGGTTTAGTGCTGTACAGCAATGCAAAACTACACTTTCTAATTTTTTGGAATGGTTTAGATAAATAGACTGACCTGTCGTTTGATATAGGGTATGTCTTTATATGAAATTGCCTATATTTACTTTTTCTCCCCAGTTTGTTCATGACCAAATATCACATTGCACTTAATAACACATATTGATTCATGGGCTTTCCGGTATGTAATCAATATATTGTCCCTAAATGTATATTCAATCACAGTGCTAAATCATAGTGGTTTTCCTTATTAGTTTGATTTCTCAGTTATTAGATGCAAATCTGCACAAATACCCACTGGAGTTGTAATTTGAAAGCAGACCTAACCTTGGCCTGGAGAACACTCGTCTGTGCCCTTAAAAACAGATGAACTTTGGGTTTTTTTTTAACTTGTTCTTACAGGGGACACGTTGTCTCTTTGTAATGCAGCCTATTGAATGTAAAGAAACAGAACTGCCCCATAAATGTTTCTGCTGCTGTCTGTCCGAGCTGGAAAACAAACGATTAAACGAACACCCGACCACACATCAACAAATGAACGTGTTTAGGCCCCGAACAAACAAAGGACTTTTCGCGCCGTGTGTTTAAAGCCCAGTTGAACCAATCAGCGTGCATGTAGCGCATACAACCCTGATGTCTTCAAGCCCACAGAGCGCAACCAATCACAGCGGCGTATCCGGCTTGTGTCTGACGTTTAAATTTAAATACTGAAATCTGACCAATCCGCGGGTGCCGGGGAGGAGTTGTGACAGCAATACTAGATAAGTTAGTTCGGCCCCGCACACAGTGACAAAACAGTTGCGCTTCTTCTCCCTCATTCACTCCGTTACAAGTTGTTGAGAACAGGTAAGCCTTCGTCGTTTTTTTTGTAGATGTATTTAATTAATTTGGTTCCTAAATCACTAGTCTTTTCTTTGGGCCTCTGTCGTATTAGCCACGACGACCAAATTTCGTGCTTGTGTCTATATACCAACTAAAGCCTATTAGTGAGTTAAGTTGTTTGTATGCTTAGAATAACGTTAAATAGCATCGTTATCCATATCAGCCGTTTTGTTAGGATCGTGTTTAATCCAAATTAGAAACAGTGAAACTGTTGGTCTCTTGAGATAAGTTAGCGTTATTGTGACACAGGCAGGGTGGCGGATCGGTGTGTGTGCGCAACATGCAGTTCAAACGCCATTTGGTTTTGTAGCTTAGCCTTAGCCTTAGCCTGCTAATGCTACACGATGATAGCTCCCGCACTGAAAGTTTCAGCTACGTCGCCGTGGGGTGAAGACGGACTCATGGTGGTTGCACTGTGGTTAAGCCAGAATACAGTCTTTTGAAATGAAGAAGTAATATAATATTAGGTTACTTTGATTGTTGGGTAACTGGTAAGCCGTTGGCGGAGTTAAGTTTCGGCGGGAAGATACAAAATGGAGTCGCGTCGTTTTGTCCCAGTGGAGCAGAAATCCGATTAGAGCCTTAAAACACCTTTCGGTGTTTGCTGGCGCTGTGCGTCTGCGCTGCAGTAACGCTAAGCCTGAACGTCGACAGGCGTTACAATACGTGCCTGAGCCCAGAGTCCCTAATGTGCGTATAGGCAAGAAATATTTGTATAAAAATTGGTTATTGAGGCGGTGAGCGCCGGACTAGGCCTCAAACTTTACCGTGTAACTGGCGGCCTACTTCGGCGTAATCTGGGTCAGCTGTGTTAGTCGTCTTTAATGCGGTGATTTTCTTTTTTTTTTATGCCACAGTTTCTGGATTTATCACAGCCATGGCGAAGGACCCCAATAAGCCAAGAGGAAGGACCTCTGCCTATGCTTACTTTGTAGCGACCTGCCGTGAAGAGCACAAGAAGAAACACCCAGGGACCAGTGTCAGCTTTTCAGAGTTTTCCAAGAAATGCTCTGAAAGATGGAAGGTAAGATGGCATCCATTTCTCTTTGTAGCTGTGGGGAAATCTTATTAAATTGTTTGTATGGAACTTGTTTGGGGTAGATTGTCATAAATGTACAAACCAAGGAATTTTACTAAATGACAAAACCAGAAATTTCATAATCAGAGGTTGCATTTGTTTTAGTGTGGCTGTTTTTTTTCTTTTTTTTTTCTTTCTTTTTTTTTTTTTTAAGATGCATGGCCTTATGCCCTGTAGTTGGATGGAAAGGAGAAATACTTAACAAAATATGCTAAATATATTCTATCCTACACAAGGATGTAATGTTGAAAATGTATTCCCAATAAATGTAGCTTTAGATTCAGGTGTCTATGGAGGTGCAGGCAACACTGATTTAAAAAGACCTATGGCAGCTTACAGTATTTAGAAGTGCATTGATGACTTGAGGGATTACTAAACATGTCTGTGTTTTCTGTAGACAATGTCAGCCAAGGAGAAGGTGAAGTTTGAGGACTTGGCCAAGAACGACAAGGTCCGATATGACCGGGAGATGAAAACCTACATCCCCCCTAAAGGTACCAAGATGGGCAAGAAGAAGAAGGACCCCAACGCACCCAAAAGGCCACCGTAAGTCTCAAACTGTCACCACACTGCCCATGTAATATAGTTGGAGAGAACAGGATTTTTTTCTTTTTTTAGATTTTTGATTCTACCCAGTCTCATGTTCAGGAATGCGCTTTCTGATATTAACCCACCCTCTCCCCTCCCCAGTTCTGCTTTCTTCGTGTTCTGCTCTGACCACCGCCCCAGGATCAAGGAGGAGAACCCTGGCATCTCAATTGGCGACATTGCAAAGAAGCTTGGCGAGTTGTGGGCTACACAAAGTGCCAAAGATAAGGCTCCATATGTGGCCAAGGCTCTCAAGCTCAAAGAAAAATATGAGAAGGTATCTACTTATTGGCTATATTTTTGCATAGAAGTTTAAAGGACGTCTTTATGTGTAGATCCCACGAAAATACACGACCGAGTGGTATTAAGACAAAATTTGAAGTTGCATCAACTTTCCCTTTGTTTCACAATAGGATGTTGCTGCCTACAGAGCCAAAGGTGGCTCGGGGAAGAGTGATGCTGGTAAGAAAAGTGGCCCTGGAAGGCCCACCGCCAAGAAAGCAGAACCAGTTGATGATGACGATGACGACGACGATGAGGAAGACGATGACGAGGAGGAAGAGGAGGATGATGATGACGATGATGACTAAGTGGTTTATGTTAAAGGATGTGAATTTTGCAATGCATTGTTCAGCTTAACTCCAGTTTGTTTTGTGTGGTTGATTCCAACAGTATAGCCTGCTGTCCCTGTTGGTCTGCCTCCTGTAGGATATCAGACATGTATTCCTTATTCAAATTCAGGGATTTAGTTTTATTGTCATTTAGTCCCATGTCTTTTTTTCTTTTTTTTTTTTTTTTTACTTTTCTGCTGAACTTGGTTGTTGCGTCTTTAAATCCATGTTGCTATCTAAAAAGGTAGCCAGATATGAATTTCCTGTGTTAATACAATGGACTGAAACTCGTGTATACGCAGTGGAAAGCAGCAAATCAGTACGTTTTAAAAAAAGAAAAAAAAAAAGGTATTTCTGGAAGCACTGCTTATGTTCTGTTTTAGTGGTGCAGTTTCTTCACTGTCATTTTACTACCTGGGATTGTTTTGTAGTTTGAGCAAAAATGTTTGCAGCCATTTTTAATGTGGAAATTTCTTTTTGTAATAAAATTTTGTATATTGCTAGCTGTGGACTAAATTGTTTGTAAGTGGGTTGAGGAGGGGGGTGTATTACGTGGCTCATTAACACTTGGGTTATTATTACAGTTTAAGGTAGTGCCTTGCTCAATAGTACTTCAATGATCCAGGCAGAACTGCTCATGGTCACAATTCTGATATACTAGAAACGTTAATATTAGAATTGCTGTCAATTACCCATGTACATCAGCTGACAAGTGTTTTTCTTTTTAGAAGCTTGTAATCTTAAATTGACTGCTCTCCCTGGGAATTCATTATGCTTTACCTTTCTTATTTTTTAACTCTGATTAGAAGGCAGATGGTTTTGCTCCTTGTAGTCATCTCTTACTGGTGATTCACAGCCAGTTTTAAGTGCTTAGATGTAAAGACCATGACACTAATTATTCCTTAGTCCCTTGCAAAAAATATGCCCGTGTCATTTCAATGTGTAGTTTGTGGAAGGGCACATCTTGATTTTTTGAATGCATTCTAACGGTTACTGTAAGGCCATGTGATACCTTGTGCTGCCTTGCATCTTGACTTTTTATGCAACTATAAAAATACAGTATAATGTTGGCCTTAGATATGATTTACCACAAGGTTAGAGGCACTTTTAGTTCTGACATGATGGCATGTTTTGAGTTAAAAGTCATGTGCTAGGTTGACTGATTGCTTCGTACTCATAGACACTCTGTCATGTGCAAGTAATGTTAAATGATTGATGAAATGAAAAAAGTCACCTTAATATCAAAATATGCAGCTTTCTGTGGTCCCAGTCAGACTGGCCATGTGTTTGGCTTTAGAGAACGTGCAGTGTTACAGCTGCCCAGTGGTACCTATAAAACCATGTAGTATTGGGGTGTATTTCTGAGCATGTAGGATGCAGTACCGCACTCTTCAGTGATACATATGATATCTGATGCTGCTCATGTGGGGACTCTTGAATCCTTCGTTCTGAATCTGGGTCTCAAAGAGTTTGGTCTAGACCTGCTCTTTATGGAAAGCATCTTGAGATAACGCTGTTATGAATTGGCACTCTAAATAAAAATTGATTGATTGATTTCCATCTGTTTGCCCACTCTGCTGTCTATTAGTCGTATTACAACCACGAGCAAATGAATGAGTCGGAGTATTAGGTACCAAAACTACTGTCGGATATCATTTTGTATTGTCATTTAAGAAAGCGCAGCAGCGACTGCACTTGTTGTGGCTGCTCAGGAAGGAACACTTGGATGTGAAGTAGCTCAGCTCCTCCACTAAGAGCCCGTTGACTTGCTGTGCTACACCAGCTTCTCCGAGGCAGACGGGAAGAGGCTGCAGAGAAGGTCATCAGCTGCCCTCTCGCCCCCCTCATGCACATATACTAACTCCCCCATTAAAAAGGACAACTCACACCCAAAGAGAAACAGATCTAGGTACGGCTTTCCCCCACTGATGCCCCCTCATCCCTTTGTGCTCCGAGGGGTGAAGGAGCTGTTTCTCAGTGAGTGGGTCCCCATCAATATATTCATACTGGATCCCCATTTTGTTTAGGATCAGCAAATCCACAGTGCAGGTGACTGTGAAGAAGGCCACTAGCAGACGGAAGCAATTCAAAACATTCCTCTGCAAATCTTTCCGAATGTTTGTTAGAGGCAGCCGAGGGAGCCCCACACCAACACAGGGCCTCTTTCACTATGTGGTGCTGATGATCCCTGAGTGCTTTTTTCTTTTTTTCACATCACAGTAATCCATCAGCACTGTTTCTCAGACTGCTGTCTGCTTTCTGGCCTCACATCACCCTCTGGACGGCCATCAATAAAGCGATAAGAGCTGTGATGCGGGCAGAGAGACTGGACTCAGGGGAGCGAGCCCTGGCTGGATCCCACTAATATAATCATACATCATGTTCACTCAACCACTTCTGGGTTTACTCAGAAACGGTGTTAGTGACGCCCCGGACAGCCAATAGCTCATCCACCTTGTTACCCCCGAGGACCAATCACCGCCGCCGCTGCGTCTGAGCTCCTGCGGAGGGCGGTGAGCTGAGCAGGGAGCCCTTCAGCACCGAGAGCTGTCCGCGCTGCACCATCCGGCTGACGGCTGACGGTAAGGAGAAAAACATGCTACACACCAGCTGCCTGCTGCTGGGCGTTAATCAGCGGCGACTGCACACAAAGCACACGAGGAATCCTGCTGGATGCGCGTTGGTTATCACCGAGCTGCCGACACACACACACACACACACACACACACACACACACACACACACACACACACACACACACACACTGCACATCTGCGACACTCAACTATCTCAATAACAGACAGTTGCCGCACGGATTAGTTAGAGCTGCTCAAACCTGTTGATGCACGTATTCTTGAAATCTAACCAAAAAAAACCAAACAAACGCCAAAGCGGCTCTGATGGGCGACTGGTGACTGACTGGCAGCAACGTGGACAGAAAAATGGCTTGTTAGTGGCTTACAAACAGGGATAGCCTATTGATTTAACGGTGGTTATAGGAGCATACGTCTCAGGCTATTTCATCATCATCATCATCATCATCATCATCATCATCATCAGCCAGTTATTAGTGTGTTGGCTCCCCCGAGCATGTGTCTGCTGATTTGCATGTGAAGAGTCTGTGTTAAAAACAATCCAGGTCCCTCATGAGCTCCAATGCAGTTTGAAATGAAGGATGTGGACACTCACCAAATGCAAAAGGTCCCACAACTTCCACCTTTCAGGCAGATTTTGCTTGATGTGACACCAATTCCACCTGTGACGGCGGAGGAGCGCCATTGTCTTTGAAGAGACATCTTCATTCATTTAAAATAACAGACTGTCATCCTGCTTTTGCGAGAGGGGTCAGCGTGAGCCAGTCCACTGGTGCTCTCCTGGGAACACACTTAGTCCTACTGAGCTTTTTCGTCATGGCAGACATTTTGACACATCAAAGCAGGAAAAGCACAGGTTCAACCCATTGATGCCATCAATCTGTCACGATGAGGCAGAAAATGTGCTGCTGTGAAGAAGCCTGGCAGATTTGGAATAGAAGCCATTATCTTGGTTTGATCTTGAGAAAACAGCCTTTTTCCAGACACCACCCAGTTTTGTATCAGTGTGTGTGTGTGTGTGTGTGTGTGTGATAGAGAGAGAGAGGGCAGTACCTAGCAGGTTGGTTTATTCACACATGGTATTACCCAGTTCTCTATATGGGACCTTGACTGGTTAAGCAGCTGAAGCTGTGCTAACACCTAAAACTATTCCATTCCTCCGCTAAGTGGAGCTTTACATTTGAAGAGACAGGATACCTGGAGATTAATCTGATGCATTTCCAACACAGAGTACCCCCAAGACTGAAAAGAACACGATTTTATGTTCCAGGTAGACGTATCGGACGTATCAGATGAAGAGTTTGACTCGATGAGCTGAAATGAGTCACTGAAGTGATTACAATTTATTCTGAGAGGACATGAATGTGTGAACCAAATCACGCCAATCCTGGAAACCTCGAATAGAAGGAAAGTCAAAAGGAAAGGTTAGTAGGATTCAGCCTCTGAAAACATAAATGTACATCTAATAGTAGTTCAAGTATTTAAGTGGACTAATAACTAGTTACATGACCACGTTAAGTTCAATGTTAACTAGAGAAAAGTAACACTCAAACCTGGTACTACAAAATATGACTATCTGTCTATTATACAGTCACCAAGAGTGTTTGCAACCACAGCAACATGCCAAGACCAACTTATCCACACCATTTTGACCATCATATTATTAGCCTCGGTTTAGTGCCTTTGCAATTCAATACCCAACCTTGCTGTGACTAAAAGACTAGATTGATTAAGACAGTGACTCTCCTATGTTTTTCAGCATGGTGGTTTGATCCCCAGCCTCTCCTGTCATGTCTTCAATCCTAAATTCCCTGATTGTCAGACCAGCACTTTGCCATTGGTGTGTGTGTGCGTGTGTGTGAATGAGAAGCAGTGATTTCACACACAAGCTTAATGCTGTTGTCCATGGTGCTGAAAAGTACCCAGTTGAATTTAACTTTCTGTAATAAGTTCTAATAATATCTTTATGTGTTTAGCACTTATCAAAACAAAACAACAACGTACAAAGTACTTCACATAATAAGCAAAGAGCACATAAAACACAGTAAGAACAGAATTACAATATTAAACAAACTATTGAAAAACAAGAAATGTCAAATCCAGTTGACAGGATATAAAATCAAATCAGATGGAGCTGATGCGATAAAAGTAAGGCATTAGCTTCGATATCAAAGAAGCCACTGATGCAGCTTGCTGTGTTTCCTTGGGCAGGGTGTTCCAGAGCCATGGGGGGGGTCTTATTTCAGAAGCTCTGTCCTCTTTCGTCTTCATCTGAATCTGGAACAGATGAAAGGTTCCTGTCAGAGAGTCTCTGAAGTGCGAGAAGGGTCAGACCATTTAATATGAGTGGTTACAGTCACCTTAAAATCACTTCCCAATGTCCTGGAAGCCAGCATAAAGAGACTTTCTCAGCTTTTCAGTCTGTCAAATAAACAATTAATCACATAAACAGCTTCGGCTCTAAGGCTGCGCTTTGTGCTTTGTGCTCACTAAACTACAGTCTGTCGCAGGCCCTCCCTCGTTCTTCGGCTCGGTGGGTGTGTGCTTCGTTCTGGGTAACTCATGACAGGCCGTCACTGAGCCGTGACGCAAATTTTGGCTGCACTTTTTCTGTGGCATTCTTATGCAATAAGGAGCAATCCGTAGCTTTGGTCTTGTGGACGAGTCTGGCCAGCGAGGCCCGTGGGTATACAAGCAGGGTGGCATGGAGGTTCATTACAAGCCTGCGGCAGCGACAGGCGCCAGGTTTCCTGTCTTTGTTTTAGTCAAACTATTTCATCTGTGTTGTTAAATGTTGTGATGATGCTGTTGCCGTTAAGTGCATTTCAACAAAAAGCAAAATAAATTGCATACATAACATTAAAAGAAGCACAGGTAAAACCCTTAGAGACATCAGCTTGCTGACAAATGCATGTTAAATATAATGATGGGATGCCCACTGAGGTCCACACACGCAGCATAACATGCTCCTCCATCAAGTGTTGCGTATTCATTACTGTGACAACTGCACATCATTACTGTTCAGATGACCACGGTGATCAGTGGTGATCGCACCATTATCTGATCAAGAAGAGACGGCTCTGTGAGAAATTTATATGTAAATCAGTCAATTTGCACCTGACAGGGAGAGGTCGCAGGCTAACCGGTCAACAGGTTTTTGAAGATTACCTTTGATAGAAAATACCTGCTTGCTTGTTTCTCTTCTGTCGGCTCTTTAGCTCCTCTGCAGAGATAATACTGGTGCTCCGAAAACCATTTTTATTGTGAAAGTGAAAAAAAAATACGTGTAATCAAGAAATATAGCGGTACGACATGCAGGCCTGCAGGTTTATGGACTTGAGGCGCTGACATTTCTGTGGATGGGTAAAATATGTGTATTAATCTGTTTACATTTCTAAGTGCATCTTTTGTGAACTGGTACTTTTCAGAAACACCCTAGTGAGTCGTCCGTTAATCAGAAGGTTGCTGGTTCAATCCCCGGCTCCTCTAAGTCAGTCAAAGTGTCCTTGAGCAAGATGCTGAACCCCCCAATTTGCTCCTGAAGCAGCTTCTCCTCCAACTTAGATTCCTCCTGAATGAATGATGTGATGTAAACTAGAAAGGCGCCATACAAGTACAGATTATTATTTACACAGTAAATGGTATGATACATGATTATGTTGGCTGAAGATTCTTTTGGGTTGTTTTGGTTTAAACAATCACAAGACAACTAACTCTTACAAGAGAAACTACTTTTTCTGCAGAGGTCTCTTCTACAATGAGTACAGTACCACGTTGCAGACATACAGACATACAGCACACTGAGTCAGTGGTCTGTTCCTCACAGTAACAGTACTCAATCAGTAGGATAAGCAGCAGTCTTAGCCAATCGCAGCAGAGATTAATTCAATCCTCTCTATGCGTCTCTTTAATCATCTTATCTCCTTCAACCTGTGAATCTGTGTAGCATGTTAGTATGTTGTGGGCGTTACTCTGTAAGCAATGTAACGCTGCCCTGTAATTCAATTCATAATCCATAATAAACATTGTTTAGTGTTCATTCTGAGTTTTAGTGGTTGGTGCACTGGGCTGCACAGCAACACAACACCTGACACTACAATGTAATATAAAACAACAGACAACAGTCTCTCAGTTTACAAATGATCTTTAGACATAGTTTTAGATACATTTTAGCCAGGGTGTGTCCTGGGAATCCCAGGGAGATCACTGATTACTACTGTCTTTCATTTATTAATTAACATCAATGCTACATAACAAACATTAAACCAAAAAAAAAAAAACACAAAGCATACTGTACAGCTAAAAGCTGTGCAAAAGATTAATCTTTGAACTAGTAAAAATGAGCTAAATCTGACATAATTAAGCGTCTGCATGTGTTTGTTTGTCTCTAGGTGAAGATGGCCAAGGTGAAGCAGGTGGGCTTGCTGGCAGCAGGCTGTCAGCCCTGGAATAAAGATGTGTGTGCTGCAAGTGGAGACCGTTTCGCCTACTGTGCTACTTTGGCTATATATGTCTACCAGGTGAGCTACGTGTGTGTATTTATATTAATGAGCAAATGTTTAATGTCTAAAGTGGCGTCATTTGCCTAATACAATAAGCTGCATCCCGTTTATCCGTTTAGTCCTTTTGCTTGAGGTGCCTACGTTTCTGAATCAGTGAACTGAATCACCAACATTTTTCAATCAGCTGTTTACAATCATGTATCTACTGCTGCAGAGAGATTTGCTAACATCACGTTGCTGCAGAGTTTATTTTGAACCCATCACAGGACAAAATTTAAATCGCCTTTCATTCTCTCTGTCCCTTTGTTGTAGTTGGACCAACAGTACAATGAATTTAAGTTGAGGTCCATCATGTCAGAGCACAAGAAGACCATCACCGCCATCAGTTGGTCTCCTGATAACCCTGATCTGTTTGCGTCAGCCTCCGCTGATAACCTGCTCATCGTATGGAATGTAGCAGAACAAAAGGCTGTGGCAAGACTGGACAATACTAAAGGTCGATGGATGATCTGCACCAGGTTTTACTGTCGCACTGGAGTGTTAACAGTTAGATTATGCAAGTTCCACCCCTCCGATAAAATATCACAGCGTCCCTTCTTCTTTCTCAGGTGTTCCTACGTCAGTCAGCTGGTGCTGGAACTCCACTGAGGGAGTGGCATTTGTCTCCCAGCGTGGTCCACTTTATATCTGGGTCTATGGAGGTCCTGATCCTGGGGTCACAGTACACAAAGAAGCCCACTCCTTCTTGTCTGATATCTGTCTCTTCAGATGGCACCCTACCAAGAAGGGTAAACTGGTGTTCGGACACACAGATGGAAGTTTGTCTATTTTTCAACCAGGTATGGATGTTTTCCTCAACTCAAACACATTCTTGCACATCTGTATTTCTTGGAGCAATTCTTTGACTTACATCGATTACCTGGAGACACAAGGCCCCCACCTGACTATAAATATATATGTCTAACCGCACTCTTGTATATAGGTTCGATAACAGAGACGTGTGCCTCTAAGCACTCGCATCTTCATTAATCTGTCTGTCCTCCATTGTTCAGGGAGCAAAAGCCAAAAGCATGTATTGCGTCCAGAGTCATTAGAGGGGACAGATGAGGAGGACCCCGTCAGCGCTCTGGAATGGGACCTGCTGTCGACTGACTATTTACTAGGTTGGACAAAGTATTAACACTTTTGAAATTGAAGCGATTTGAATTTAAAAAGAAAAAGAAGATAGAACGGAGACAAAGAATTAGCTTCTTATTTCATGCTACAGTTATTGTGAGTGTTTGTAGAGAAACTACAAGTTATATTATAACATAATAATCATAATAATCCTAATTATAATAATATAAAATAATGATATGATAATGCACTTCGTTTGGTCTTTTCAGTTATTGGGTATTCTAAAAATGTCTCCAACTATAACTACAACCACAAATGCTATATAACGATGAATACCTTCTCTCTCTCTCTCTCTCTCTCTCAGTGTCTAACCTCCATAATGGCATCCGACTGGTGGACAGCGAGGCCTTGGCTTGTATCACATCCTTCTGCTTCCCCTCAGCTGCTGCATCGGTTCAGTGTCTGGCGTGGGTCCCATCTGCACCAGGCATGTTCATCACCGGAGGTAAAGACTGCATTTCTGTGTGTATAAGCTGGGTCCTATTCTGCCTTGATGTGTTTACGGGTTAGACTTGTCTCACCAGCCTGCAGATATTTTGGAACCCGTTGTTGCTGCAGTGCCGTCTATCTATGTATAGATGCATTCTTGCTTCGATATTAACGAGTGCATTTGCCTTCTTAAATCCACAATAATGCTTAGAAAATAAAATGAAATAGAGCTCCATTTCGATAGAGAGCGGGTTTGACCATAAGCCACTGCCCTCAACTGAGGTGTTGTACAGTGTGATGGCTGTGGGGACAAAGGATCCTCTGCACCACTCGGTCCTCAACTGCAGCGAGAGGAAGTGGTGGGAGAGGGGGTGGGTGAGGCCGTGCCAGCATGGGCAGAGCAGACACTGTCTGCCGTGTCAAACCTATCGTAGAACTGGTTCAGCCGAGTCCTCCTCACCCGCTGTAGTCCGAATGTGCTTATAGCCAATGATAATCCACGCACCCCTCCACACTTCTCTGGTGTCGTCGTGCTGCAGCTCTCTCTCCATTTTCCTTCAGTAGATCTCCCCGACCTGCTTCAGACTCCTCTTTAGCTCTTGCTGCACTTGCTTGCCTTACGGAGGAGACCGTTGAAATGTTTGAACTGGCTTGTCTTTGTCTGTCTGTCAGACTCTCAGGTCGGAGTGCTGAGAGTGTGGAACGTGTCTCGCTCCACTCCTTTGGACAGCTTTAAACTGAAAAAGACTGGATTTCATGCTTTGCATGTTCTCAACTCCCCTCTTGCCAAAAAAGGTAAAACTTAATTAAAATCTTTTGGACAAACAAATGTGCAAAAATCCGTCAGTATGACAACTCTTAGGTTGGTATCAAAATCTTGTGAAAAGATTGTGTGTGAAGTGTGTGCCACCAAAGCACAAGAGAAGAGACTGCAAATCTGCCATTTTGTCTTAATGGTACACTATCTGGGTATAAAGCAGCCATTCACTTCATTCATTCGTTCATTGACCAGTTGCTAGGCTGCATTTGATTAACTCAGCTGCAATAATTTTGACACTGACTTGTAAGAAATGTAAGGATTATCTTCTTTAAGATTGCTCCAATAGCAAACCTGACCTTTCTTTAACTGCCTCCACTCTCTCTACAGCTCAGAGTTCCTGTTCTCCCAGTAAAAGTCAGCACACCAGTTCCACCAGTGAGGCAGTACCCCCCCCAACCCTGTCACAGAACCGGTCCTTCTCTCTGCCTCCTGGCCATGCTGTGTGCTGTTTCATGGATGGAGGGGTGGGACTGTATGACATGGGGGCCAAGAAGTGGGACTTCCTACGAGACTTGGTATTCTAAAACATCATTATGTAAAGTCAGCATTCTGCTCGTGCTCACACATGATTGAAGCGACTAAAGACAAAAAGTGGTCCTGTGTAGACTTATGGTGTCTTTGCTCTGTCTGTTATATTGTTTCCAGGGTCATGTGGAGACTATCTTTGACTGTAAATTTAAGCCAGATGATCCCAACCTGCTGGCCACGGCTAGTTTTGATGGAACCATCAAAATCTGGGACACAAACACACTAACAGCTGTTTACACTTCCCCCGGCAACGAAGGAGTTGTCTACTCCCTGTCCTGGGCTCCAGGTAGATTACCCCCGCCTCCAGATATCCACACATCCACACACACACACAAGCACATGCTCGCATAGAGCACATACAAATACTGTGTGTGAAACCTCTGCAAATCTGGAAGAACTCAAGAATGACTTCTAAAATCACCAGCAATCCACATTAGAGGATTCAAACATACATGAACACTAAAGTAAAAAACATACCTACACAAAGTGGTCAAGTATATGGTACAGACTCTGATGCTCGTGGAATTTGATGACCTTTCTGTGTGTGTGTGTGTGTGTGTGTGTGTGTGTGTGTGTGTTTGGTATGATTTGAAGGAGACCTGAACTGCATTGCAGGGGCTACATCTCGAAACGGAGCGTTCATTTGGGACATCAGAAAAGGAAAGATCATCACCCGCTTTAATGAGGTTACTTTTACGGTCACTGCAGAATATCTTTAAAATTGAAGCTATTGTCTATGAAAATCACCGGTGTACCACTTTTTTTTTTTACTGACAATTTGTATGCTGTGTCCGTACCAGTTAGAGAAAATCTGCTCCTAAATTGTTCTAGCCTTGTCAAACACCCCAAATTATTAAAAAAGATAAGTGGTATGACGGTGTGTGCAGTAATGACCTCTCTGTCTCCCTCTAGCATGGTAAGAATGGTATATTCTGTATATCGTGGAGCCACAAGGATTCAAAGAGAATTGCTACCTGCAGTGGAGATGGATTCTGGTAAGGTCCCCGTCTGTCCTGAGAAGTGTTTGTTCTATTGTGAAAAAAATAGATTTGTCACTCACAAAGTCTTCCGTGTTTTGTATGTTTTGGCAACAGTATCATCCGGACCATTGATGGTAAAATCCTCCATAAGTACAAACATCCTGCTGCTGTGTTTGGATGTGACTGGAGCCAGAACAACAAGTAAGACCTCGGCCCGTTTCCCATCTTTCTCTATGGGGTCACCTCATACTGTGAATGACTATACATGACACACCTTCTAATTATTACTTTACTTATTTCACTGATTAACGCTCAGCAATAACAGTTTACATATAATTAGGTCTGCAAGACACTTTCTTTTCAGAAAAAAACAACATTAAACACAATTACAAGACATTACTAGAAAAAAGAGGATTATAGAAAAATACCAAATGAATGTTAATACAACTGCCTATTCCTCTGTCTTTGTAGGGATATGATAGCAACAGGCTGTGAGGATAAAAATGTCCGTGTGTACTACCTGGCCACCAGCTCTGATCAGCCTCTGAAGGTCTTCACTGGACACTTAGCTAAAGTATTTCATGTTCGCTGGTCTCCACTCAGAGAGGGAATACTGTGTTCTGGATCAGATGATGGGTAAGTGCCGACACAGACAGACAGGGAGAATATACGGACTCTTCAAAGTGTTTTTTCTTGGATGAGATGCATATTAACATGAGAATCGAGCGCTATGGTACAAAAACAACAACGAGAATCAAATGAGAATATCAAGCTTTATGTAGACATTTGTCTAACAAATATTTATCCCTTTTTATTATGATATTAACTGTAAATATGTATATGTATTATTTATCCAGACTTCTTTATGGGTTTTGTGTTTTTGTGGGTTATCGTGTGTTACAGTTATTTCAGATGCTCCTGTGATTCATTTACATCAGTAATGTTTGGCACAGCAGCACAACAGGCCTTCATTTTTGACTTATCGTTTACAACCGAAACCATCTGTGTGTGCAGTACTGTTCGTATATGGGACTACACACAGGACGCGTGCATCAATGTGCTGAGCGGTCATAAAGCTCCAGTCAGAGGTCTGATGTGGAACACAGAACTTCCTTACCTCCTCATTTCAGGTAATGTGTCCTGAGCCGCTTGTGTTCATGCTCGTTAGTATACTGTCTATCCAGTGTATGTTTTTGCAATGCCTTACAAAGTGGCACAGCAGAGAGAAAGTGACCTCCACGTTTACGAGGACACGCTGACGGAAGTAGTTGGTGAATTTAAATGTTTCAAAAGTTACTCTGTCTCCAGCTGACAGCATCAGTAATGTTTGAGGTGCTGACAGTAACATCTAGTGGCAGCTCCCAGAAACTACAACGTCAGCACATATATGTCATCTTTGCATGTAGTATTGCATTTTAGAGCTCTGTGACTCTGCCTGTTCAAATCTGGAAATCTCTACAACCATTTAGCTGACAGATGAGCAACTGTTGCCAGCCCTGGTGATATATTCTGGTCTGCTTGTGGCATTGAGCCAGTAATAATTACAGATCTTTAAGATAAAGTTGGCTTGCAGTGACAATATAGGATATCTTTCTATTGTTGAACCGCGACACAGTTGTAAATGAGATCCAGTAATAGCTTGGAAATGTGTTATTATGCCAAACGGAATTATTTAGTTTTATATGGTGTTTCAATTGAGGTTAGTTGTGTTTTGTTGGCAGGTGCACAGTGGAATGAATTTTAAAGTAATGGGACTATACTGTGTGTTGTATTAAAACTGTAAATTGTTTTATTGTTTTGCAGGTTCTTGGGATTATACAATCAGAGTGTGGGACACAAGAGATGGCACATGTCTAGATACAGTCTATGACCACGGAGCTGATGTCTATGGTGAGACAGAACTATTGGAAGAACAGCCTTTTAGACTATTAATATGTGATGTGGTGTTAAGTACAGTGTGTGTAATCAGGTCCTGCACTGGAAATGCAATTAGTTACATGAAATGAAGTTAATTAAAAAAGTTTAAAGACCCAAACTGCGTGCATATACAGTAAACAAAAGTCTGTGTTGCTTTTAGAAAAGGCAATGGCACATTCCAGTCACTTATAGCTACACTTCCCCAATATTTCTATAACGTGTTTGCCAAACTGTGCATGTGTCCGTAGGTTTAACATGTCATCAGAGTCGTCCGTTTACTATGGCCAGCTGTAGCAGAGACAGCACAGTGAGGTTGTGGTCTCTCACGCCCGTCATCTCCCCACTGCTGCTGAACATCCTCACCGACCAGCCTTGGGAAAAGATCATTGGAAACACAGGTAGAGACTCCTGATTGGTTCTATTTGACCGTGGTCAGTTTTAAAACCTTGTTTAAGCACACTGGCTTTGTGTCTCGGCAGATACAGCTATGGTTCCAGGCTCGCCGCCGCTGCTCTGTGGTAAAGTCTCTCGAGACATCAAGCAGGAGCTGGATAAACTGAGTTTAGACGTCAGGGCCAAGAAGCTACGGTGGTTCTCTGAATGCTTTTTGGTAACTACATTCTCACTGCTACCTTTTGTCATTTAGTCATTGCTTTTGACTGTTTCTCACTCACTCACTCTGATGAGCTCTGTGTCTGCATTTTCAACTGTTCATCTCATGATATGCAACGCACAGCTAGGAGATCTTTTAGCCTTAGATTAGGTGCACACACACCTTCTCCACCGAGGTTCATCCTGGGAAATGTCAATAGTGTCGAACGTACTGTAGCTGTGCATCACCATATCTGAATATATGAATGAATACATTCAAATATGTGAACATGTAAAAGTGTTTTGATCAATTGAATGTGCATTTTAATGTCTAACAAATATCTAAAACAAATCATTTAATTTTGAATATATAAGGGTATCTGTAGATGTGCATGTCCTTTTGTGCACAAATCATTTCCAACGTTTGAGTACATAAAGAAGATTTGCACAAACCTTCGCAGTTACTCATCAAAAGTTTGCACATCAGGTTTACAGTTTCATATTAATCTATTTGTGGGTGAACAAAGACTTAAAACAGACTCAACTGTACGTGTGAATCCCAAGTTTCCAGCTAAGAATCAAATTCACAAGTAAAAACCAAACCTATGAATACAAGTACTTTTGTCCCACAGTTGATCCCTCCCTCTGAATAGCCAATGAGGATGCTCAGACTGACTAATCACTTGACTATCCAATCAGGTGTATAATTTCCCTCTATCCAATCACAGAGCTAGGGTGGTGAGCCCCTTTCACACACGGTGAGCTGTGGTGATAGACAGCTACAATACTTTTGACCCTTTTTTGTTTCCATAGTTGTGATAATTCATCACGAACTACCATCGTCTGTGCCCAGCGGATGTTTCCTGTTACATTATAATATGATGTTACAAATTACATTATTTATAAATGGAAATGTGAAATTCAGTTAACAAATGCCGAACTGAAATACATCTGAATGTCTTGTTTGCCTTGTCCTCTGTGTTGCTGGCACACCCTATATTTCATACCATTTGGTTGTGTAAGAGGCTGCTGCACAGTGAAGACATGAGGGAGCACAATTAGCACCAAGTCTATTCAATCGAGCTTCCATAGCTTTTGCTCTGGTGTTTTCTTCAAAAATGTCTACACTCTAACCTTCTTTTCCAAGCGGTAACATATCACCTATATTTACAAAAGCTTGTAAAAGAATACACATATTATATGTATGAGCAGCGTTCACAATGTTCACATGCCTGGAGGTTCCATACCTAAGAACCAACTATACTCTAGACTGTGCTCATGAACATCCAGAGGTGAACTGACATTACTAATGAAACCATTGCCCAGAGCCTAGGCTTTAACCGTAAGTGCAGCTCTGTTGATTCTGCATGAGGCTCATTTTAACACTTTGGAATAATTTGGAAGGTGAGTCAACAAAAGGCTCTCTCCTACACACACTTTATTTCATATTTACTTAAAGGAAATGCAAATAAAACACAGAGATTAGAAAATAAAAGGCTCTGATGCAGCTTCGCTTTACCAAAAGAACTTGTAAATAGAAGTCCAGCTTTTAGTTTTTGTTGAGATTAAAAGTAAGATAGAGGAGAGCTCTATATAGATATTAAGAATTTTCAGTTTCAATTGGAATAATAAATGCTTGTGCACAAGGGGATTTTCTAGCCATTTTCTCAGATGAATTCAGTGTCCTTTTGTTATGCAAAGCTTAATTCCTTTTTGCATGTAGAACAATGCATCCACAACAATGGCAAAAAAGGGCAAAATGAAAGTACAATTTGTATTATCATTTCACAGATCCTCAAACTGCTCAAGAACACATGCATGTAGTAATTAGGTACATTATTATGTACACATTTTCGTGTGTGTGTGTGTGTGTTTCTGAATATATCTGTGTGTACTTTATGCTGTGGCAGCCTCCAGGAGGCAGCACTAACCTGTGGGACTTGGTGTCAGTTATTAACGGCCAGGACGACTCGCTGCTACCAGCCAGCTACAGCAAGGGAGTGATGCACATGAAACACCTGCTGAAATTTAAAACAGTAAGTAGATCTGATTCCCTAAGTCTCTGTTAAAACGGTGTGCAGAAATCCAGAAACGCTACTGCGTAAAGCAGTTTGTGACATCCTGTCCCAAATGAACATATGAACAAAGAACAGTAAAATTAAAAGTAAAGTAAATAAAGAACACGTTACAGAAATCTACATATATGTATTTAGCAAACCTCTTTTCTGTCCATGCGTTATCCATATTATTAGTTACTTAGTTACTCTCCTAAAAGTTTTTTTGGGACTATTCAATCAAAGTCCATTTAAGATGTTTCAGATGTCTTATACTGTATTTCACTTCACTTCTGTTTGTCTTCCAATTTGTCCTGTTTTCTTTCAGTCTGAAGCCCAGGAGCTAACTATTGTCAAGATGTCTAAATTTGGAGGAGGTATCGGCGCTCCAAGTAAAGAGGAAAGGCTGAAAGAAGCAGCAGATATCCATCTGAGACTGGGACAGATTCAACGTTACTGTGAATTAATGGTGGAGCTGGGAGAGGTACGGAGTGACAGTCGACGTGTGCAGACGTGACTGTGTGTAATCATTCAACCATTTTGATATTCAATGTGCTCTTTAATGATTGGCTGGCTCACGCTTAGTCCCTTTTTCATCCTCTTTTGCCATGTGAGATATACTAGAAACAAAGGCTCTAAACCAAGCAAAGTTTCCCAGCTGCATAACTCATCAGAAAAAGACAGAAATGAAAGGAAAGAAAATGATGATACAGACAGTGTAACTTTAGATAAGGGGGAATGAGCCTTATTATCTCTTCTCCAGTGGGAGAAGGCACTATCTGTGGCACCAGGAGTCTCCATGAAGTACTGGAAGAAACTCATGCAGAGGTAAACCATGCATACGTTTGTTTTTTCAGCATTTGAAATAAACAGCAACAACAAATATTTCATGTGTTTTGCAGTCAAACTGTGAACTGTTGGTACGGCCTCAGTGTGTCATTGTGTAATGTCACAATACCAGCGCATGCAAGAGCAGCACATGTACAGCACAGCGCTTTACAAAGGGTTCTATTTATGACGTAGCTTCGTACATGGCTGTTCTGAACTGCTTCATGTCGTGTAGTTGTTTTTTTGTGTCTTTTTATAGACAGCAAACATTGTTATGGCAGGAAAAAACACAGGTGTTACGTAACATCAACGATGGGTCCATTTTATGTGGTGTCCCACTGAGCGGAGCTAGTCAGCCATCTTAAATTTGTTGTTTGCATGCATCAAATTTTCCCCGAGGACATAGTTTGACCTAAATACCTTTTACAGTAGCAGAGATCTTGTCTGGCACGGGCATCTCAAAATATGCTTCATAGCGAGAGAGAGAAAGAAGTGACAACATGCTCAGAATGTGTGTAAGATAGTCATGCGGTCCATATGAATGGCTCTTTGTTTTAGGAGTGTTTGTTAAGCACTATCAGTTGAAAAGAAAACTATTACTGAATGTTCTAACTGTTTTTTTACTGAGATTATTCATTTTGACATCTTCATTTGACCTATTTTAATATAATCACAAACAAGAAAAGCAGAAATGACAAACCTCTTTATGTGTCACACTTAGTTCATGCTCTGGTATAATGTGCTATTTGTGTATGTAATTCTAACATACTCATGTTGTAGGAGAGCAGACCAGCTGATGGCTGAGGACAATGATGACACGATCCCGTACTGCATCGCCACAGGAGACATAAAAAAACTTGTAACTTTCTTTACTGGCAGAGGACAACTGCTAGAAGCCTTAATAATAGCACAGGTATGTAGGGGGGGGGGGGCGGTAAAGCATGCGTGTTCTCCTCATGCTTGTGTGGATTCTCCAGCTTCCTCCCACAGTCCTAAAATATGCGGGTTAGGTATTAACCTAGCCTGCATATTTTTGGTGCAGGTTATGTTAATACCTGACCTTTGCCGACTCTACATTGCCCGTAGGTGTGAGTGTGAGTGGTTGTCTGTCTCTAAGATAAGATAAGATAAGATAACATTTATTGATCCCTCAGTGGGGAAAGTTTGCTGTTACTGCAGCTCAAGGGGACAGAAATAGTTAAAGAAATAAACAAAATATATACAGAAGAATTATGTAGATTGTGGATTATTTATGTGTATTTTATTTATGTGTCAGACCTGTGATTGGCTGGCGACCAGTCTAGGGTGTCTCCCACTAAGCACAATAGAAAATGGATGGATGGATGGATGGTTAATGAATGGATGATCTGGAATACACAGTTGGTGCATGAGGAGGACGGGTGGATGAATTAGTAATTGGAGTCAGTGACAGAGGTGTTGAAATACTTGAACTTCATTTTGTTGGTTGTGATAATTTTGATCAGAAATAATAAATGTAATCATAATTTTTATTTTTAGGGAGCATGTGAAGGGAACATTCGTGCACCTCAAAGCTCCCCAGTCAACCACACCAATAATGATATCGATAACAGACAACAGTATCAAAGGTAAAGTGAACACACACACACACACACACACACACACCAGCGATAACCTGCTGTTATCAATTTACCTTTGTTGAGTAAGCTGAACTGAACTTTAAACTGACATTTAACCAAAACAGCCAGACAAACCTGATTCATAGTTACGGGACTTGTCTGGACTTTGTTGGTATTCAGTGTCCCTGTCTAATGTGGACACTGCACTAAGTTTAGAGTGAAACCATTTTACTACAGTCTACAGCAGAAACACAGACAGATTTAAGCAAACAACTTAGTTTAGCTGCCAACAGGAGTGGACATTTGTCTACACACACCGGGACCGGGATACTGATAATGACACTATGGCAGTATTTATTATTCTGGTCATTCTTTTCAGTGTGGAAAAGGCAACTGAAGTTCAGTTGAAAAGTTGTACAATCAAAATGTTATCCAACCAAAGTCCAAAAACATGTTTGTAGTTTGCTCAATCAATGAGGACAGAGACTGTTGTCAGTTTGTTTATATAATAGTGATCAGGTTTCACAGTGGAAAAAGAGCCCATCAAAATGCCCATAATCCATCCATCCAACCATTATCTTTCGCCGATCTGGGGTTGGGTCGCGGTCAGGTCAAGCAGGGCACTCCAGACGCCAGATGTGACATAAGAGTTATGAGTCTGCCCCAGGGTCTCCTCCCAATGAGACGGGCCTGCGCCCAGGAGGCATCCTGACCAGATGCCCAAACCACCTCAACTGGCTCCTTTTGATGTGAAGGAGCAGCGGCTCTACTGCGAGCCCCTCCCAGATGTCCGAGCCCCTCACCCTATCTCTAAGACTGAGCCCAGATGCCCTACAGAGGAAACTCATTTGCGCTGCTTGTTTCTGAGGTCTCGTTCTTTCAGTCATCACCCAGAGCCCACGACCATAGGTGAGGGCTGGAATGTAGATCGACTGGTAAGTCAAGAGCTTCGCCTTCCAGCTCAGCTTCCTCTTCACCACAGCGGACCGGTACAGAGCCTGCATTACTGCTGACGCCGCACCAGTCTGTCTGTCCATCTCGCACGCCATTTTACCCTCACTCATGAACAAGACCCCGAGATACTTTAACTCCCAACCTGGAGCGGGCAATCCACCGTTTTAAAGCAGAGAACCATGGCCTCCTGACCGCTTCACACTACCACTACTTCACGCTGCTAACCGTTCCAGCGCATGCTGAAGGTCACAGAACCACATCGTCTGCAAAAAGCAGAGATGCAATTCTGAGCTCTCCAAATGGGACACTCTCCTCAGCTCGGCTGCGTCTTGAGATCCTGTCCATGAATATCACAGATAGGATCGGTGACAAGGGGCAGAATTGGTGCAGTCCAACACCCACTGAGAACGAGCTTGATCTTGTGCCGAGAATGGATTTGCGTGAGGGACAGGATTTGCCGAGGGACACGGTCATAGGCCTTCTCCACGTCCACAAAACACATGTACGGTGTGCAATAAGGCCCATAATAATGTCTTAAACTCCCGTGCCCATTCAATTGCTCCCAACACTTAATCTTTTCCAAAGTGTGGCTAAATACACTGTTCCCATCCGGATCTTCATGGCACTGTACGTGTATCACACTTTTTAACAATCATAGCCAAACATTTGTGTGATTATTGTGTGTCTACTGAATTAATGAAAAGTCATGTAGATGGGTTAACCAATTATAGTGTCTGAGAAAGAGGATCATAGCTAGAAACAGAGTGGGCAACACCTATACCCTCAGTGTCTAGTAGAAAAGACAGCCTTTTTGAGCTCAAGTGTTTGATTACTATCCCTGGCTTCATTTGCTCTTTTTCTATCCAGCCTCCTCCATAAGGTATGTGAGGAACTGGCTGAGTGGTACTTCCAGGACGGATGCTCAGTCCTGGCAGCATGCTGCCACCTAGCAGTGGACAACGTCAAGGTACAAACAAGATTCTATACAGGTTACATATTGTATATTTGGCCTCATCGACTGCTGGACTCTTTATTAGATTGTTTGTTCGCTTACACTTGTTTATTTCAGTGAACTTTGTAAAGCACTATGAGACACTCTGTTGTGATATTGGGCTATACAAATAAAATTGAATTGAATTGAAATTGAATATTTGCATTTGCTTGTATACAGATTGCGCACTGCATAGAGATATCATGAGCAGTTTCTTATGTCTCCTCTTTCTCATTACTGACCATGAATGATTACAACAAAACAGATTTTAAATGTGTGTGTGTGTGTATGTGTGTCATGTTTTTAGTTAGCCATGTCTAGTCTGATCCGAGGTAATGAGCTGGACTTGGCCGCATGTGTGGGTCTCGTCCTTGGAGAGGCAGCCAATCAGAGCACTGCATACTGCCTCGCACTCTTGGCCAGGAAGTACATGACCACACCTACATGGTAAGTCTCCACACATGCATGTCCAGTTTGTGGATACTCAACAAACCATGAAAGCAATCCAAATGGTTCAGTATTGGCTTCTCAGTGCTAATTTTTCTTTCTTTATTTTGTGTTTATATTTGCTTTTTCCTACTTTTAAGTTATTATACACTACTCACAAAAAGTTAGGGATGTTCAGCTTTCAGGTGAAATATATGGAAAATGTAAAAAGTGAATGCTACAATGATATTATATCATGAAAGTAGGACATTTAAGTAGAAGCATGCAATGGTCATTTTATTCATCTTAAACAGTTTATTTAAAGAAAATCTACCAACAGTGGTAGGTATACCACAACAAAACATGTTCAGTGTCTCAATAAATTGGGACGTGGCCAAAGGACGTCCACTCCTCTCCTTTCTGTGACTCTTCCAGTCTCTGTATCACTGTTCCAACCTCCTGATGACACTCTGTGACCCTCTAAGCTCAGTGAACACCTCCGTCTGAGGACTTCCTGTTTGAAGCCTCCAGTGTTGAGGTGCTGCTGATCAACTGTTAGGTGTCGTCTTGGTCTCATGATGTCAGAATGTGAACAGCAGGATGAGGAGGACTGTTTAAATACCAATTCTAACTGAAGCAGGAAATGTATTGGTGGATTCATGGATCAAACCTGTTGTGAATGTTGCTGTTAAGCTTCTTGTTAGAGAACAGCAGCTGGTGCAGAAAGTACTGAGACACTGAACAGTTGGACATGTGCATTCAAAGGTTTAGAGAAGGTCACATTAAGTTCACCTGGAAAGGTTAGAATGTATTTTAGGTTCATCCTGAACTTTCACCTGAAAGCTGAATATCCCTGACTTTTAGTGAGTAGTGTATGTGTGGCTAGTCAGTAGAGATGATTACCAACCTATTTCAGCTTAGACTTTAAACATCAGCCAAAATTCAGCTTTGCATTTATCAACTTCAGTGCCTGTAGATGAGCATTGAGCTAAAGTTGTTAGGCTTCACCTGTGCTCGTAGGGTTAGGATTACAGTGCACAGCAACACATCTGCTGTGGCTGCTTCTAAGGTGTAGTCTGTGCAAAGCACTTTCATCTTTTCCATTTTTCCATTTAGGGAGCTCTCAACTGACCTTCTGCGAATGATTCCTGACAACCACATTTTATTGGCTAAGCTGTGCGCATTTTACCCAGGAAGTGCAGCTGAAATCAACCAATTACATGAAAGGGTGAGAAGGCAATCATTAAGTTAAATACTGTGTCTGATGTCAATGATATTAACATTTGTGATGATTATGGTGACTATTATTATGTGTTGTTTGTCATTCAAGTGCGGTCTCCCTTCATTAGAGGAATGTAAGGACTTGGCAGAAGCAGCCATGTGTGAAGGAGATTTGTTTTCAGCAGTTAAATTCCATCTGCTGAGCTCTGAACCAGAGAACGCTCTTCAGATAGGGATAGAGCACGTTAAAGGTATTGACAAATCATTCTCATTGTATGCCTGTGTGTGGTTACCTTCCTAACATAATATCTGCATATTTTAAACACGATTGCACACATTTCCTTTAACATGAAACAGTTGGCAATATTTAAATGTTTGCATTTCACATGGTAGCTCGAGAGAAAACAAGCCAAAACAATCGACCCGATGGCTTTCAGCGAGGCTGATTACATTTTCCCTCGCTTGTTCACTTTCTCCTAACCCCACTGAGTATGCACACGTTGAATGTTCTAATAGTAAGATTCTGACATGGCGGCATGTCGGCATAATAGAAAAAACCACACAGTTAACTTTTTTATTCTAAAATGAGGCAATATTTGATTCTGTATCATCAATATTATACTGTATTCATTACTGGATACATTTAGTCATTTGATGGTTCTCCCACATGGTGCTGCAGTGTGAGTGTAATCTATGAATGAGCCGTTTCCAAAAGAGTCTTGCATGTAAAATGTAGGGAATTACAATCAAAGCATTCACCAAAACTCTTGAATACGAAGATATGCAGACATCTAGTAAAGTTAATATGTTAATAAATGTATCAATGTTTACTTGTGGATTGCAACCAGGGTCAAACTCAAGAAAATATTTAACATTTCCTCATAAAGCAACAATTAATGAGAAACGCTCTTTAAATGTCCTCTTCACTAGAAAAGCTGACTGGATCTGATTGGACGGTGGATAGTGTTCAGCCAATCCTGGACCTGATGAGTTACATCAGAACTGACCGCCTCATCACCACAAAGTTGACAGAGTAAGTAGTAATGAATTACTTTAGTATTATTGTCAATAGTTATTTACTTTCTCATACGCTGACAGACTTGATCATCATCCAGGCCTTTGTGTGTGTGTGTGTGTGTGTGTGTAGGACCCGCAGTGAGCTATTGATCCTGTGTGGTTATATTGGAGGTCTGATGGCCATCAGAAGACAGTACTCCAGCATCGTACCTGCACTCTATGAATACACCAGGTAAACAACAGTGTGTGTGTGTTAATGGTTCTTTATTTAACATGACTTCCTTTTTGGTCTGTTCAAAGGTGTTTTGCATGTACCTAAAATGTTTGGTGAATATATTAAGATATCCAAATAATAATAATCATTTGTAGATATCTTTAATTAATTCTAGGGCTCAGGACAAATTCATCTGATTAGTTACGACAATCATGGAAACTTTTAACATTATAAATAATAATTGGGAACATTAGGAACTCTAACTGTGCAGATGTTTCCTTTAAGTAAGCCTGTACGCTTTTTTTTTTACACTGCTTTGTTAAAAACTCCATTCTGAGTGTAATTATGGTCTGTTATTTCTAGACAGCACTACATTGCCATGTATAACTGTTTAACCGCCATGTAGACTGTTGCTATGGACACAGTTCTCATAGCGTGAGCAATAAAATAATTTTTTAAATCAATGAAATCATCGTAAGTAAGTATTTTGTGTCAAAGTGTTGATTTCTTTAGCAGCTGTGTAATGTATTGGATAATGTCATTATTGCAAAATGAGCCCCCTCAGGACGATTCAAGACCACTCCGCATCCTGCATCACCCTGTCGGGGTTCGTTTTTGGGTTTAAAAAACATGAATTAAAAATAATTGGGGTATACAGCAAATACACTGTGCTCATTTAGAATTTCTTTACTAAGATAATTGCCATAATCAGGTTGAAATTGGATGAGCAATTTGTAAGTCAGTCCAGCTACCATGTTTTTCTTTCTGTTTCTCAGTCAGTTGTTGAAGCGGAGGGAAGTGTGTGTTCCTCTAAAGATTGAGCAGCTGTCTGTGGAGCTGGATGCCTGGCGGGCTTGCACACAAAGTAACAGCAAGTAGGTTTTACACACACACACACACACACACACACACACACACACGAGATAGTGTTATAAGATAATGTTATTATAATTCAATAACACCATAAAGTACAAAATAAATAAACACACAAATTAACATCAGTTGATCCAAATGTGATATGAGGTTCTAAAATGACGACACCATAGCTGAGCCTCCTCCTCCTCATCTCTCTACTCTAAGTGGTGCAATGATGCTAAAGAGGCAGATGGTGAGGAGGGAAATACTAGGGAGGTGGTCAAAGTCACGACTACATTATAATCATGACTAGTGTTAGCTGCCCAGTACAGCCATGATGCAGTCAGTTACCAAGGTAGCACAGGAGAGGAGAGACTTGATTTAAGATACATGAAGGGCAGCTGAATCACCTCTGGGCACGTGGATGTGTTGTCCTGAGCTACCACAAAGAGAGTCATGTTGCTGCCCGGCTGATCTGGTGACTGAAGAGTAACATTTTTGTGGATAAGGAGACACTGGATCAAGCCTCGTGTTGAATGCACCAAGAAGGAACTCTGTGGATTCATTAGGCAGGAGAAGTCACCATTAGACATTATTGGTTTTGTGTGTAGGACCTCAACTGTATAACTTGATGTCAGGCCTAAGGGGGAAGGTTGCAGCAACATTGTGACCAATTGTGGAGACAACTGCTGCAAAAATGGCCACTCTGAAATAAGTAACGAAGAAGAACGTTGATCTCTACAGACTTTCTGAAAGAAATATAGAGTGGACCAGAGCATTATAATGGAACCGGACAGAGACGAGGCATTACTGCCTTTGCTGCCAGCCTCCTGGATGTTTTAGTCTAGGTGGAAATATGTCAACGCTCACACTGAATGTTCATCTATGTGCATATTATCACTATAATACCTCTTCATTTCATACATGCATGTACACAGCATCACATTTGTGTCTCTGCTTTCAACAGTCCTCCGTCCGAATGTCAAAGAGAAGAGTTCAGATGTCTCGAGAGGAGAATCCAGCCGACAGATTCTGGTAACAATAACACTTCTAACATTTTGGGGACAAAATGGTACCAATAAAATCGAGTATATTTTGGTGTAGGAATAGCATCACATCAGCCTCAGTGGGTCGGTGATGCTGGTGGTCTGACGGTGGCTTTAGCTGATTAGTGATTGGCTACCGTGTGTGTTTGTGGCTCAGAGAGAAAGTTAAATGAAGGAGCAGAGAAGGCAGAATGAAGTATTATCCATAAATAATAACTTTTAGGTCGGCAGAATGAGACAAATATTCAGTGAAACCCGATGACAGTCAATGCATACTCTCCTCTCTTTCTCAGCTGTGTTAGTCTTGCATGGTGCTGATTATGTGACAGGCTCCAATTTGCCAAGCCACTCAGATGTTCAGCTGTCTTGTTTCACTGGACACAGAATACAGGTGAGCGTTTCTCTGTTTCATTAGTGTGTTTGTGTCTACACAGATGACACTGTCTGGACAATTTGTGACGTCTCATCATGCTTTTCTTCTTTTTAATTTGCAGGGTCCAGTGTTTTTGCTGGAGGATGGTAAATCAGCAATCTCCCTTAATGATGCTCTCATGTGGGCAAAAGTCAACCCATTCTCCCCGCTGGGAACAGGAATCCGCATCAACCCCTTCTAACGCGCGCGCACGCGCACACACACACACACACACACACACACATACACACACACACACACACACACACACAACACACACACACGCACACACACACGCACACACACACACACACACACACACACACACACATAAATACAGTATATATATATGCATAATTTACTGAGCCAACAAATGCACCACTAACACCACAAACAATGCATTTGTGATTCTGTGAGGACGATCTTGTTTCACAGAAGCTCAAGGCTCTGGTAGATTCTGATATTGGTTAGCTTAGCTATTACATGATGAGACTGTAGCCAACAAACTCGCCATGCTTTATTTGATTCTTACTGCGCGGCTTTGTTGAATTCTCTGTTCTGATTGGTCAATTGGTCTATGGCCTGGTATTTCTGTATCGCAGACCATTGCCATGTATAACAGAACATTGCTACGGATGCCACTCTGATTTCATTTTAAAATCAATAAAACGTTTTTTTTCAGTTTTTTGTGTCAAATTGTTGATTCCCTCTCCAGCTAATGATTTCTCCAAGTGTGAACATGTATATACAGGGTATGAATCTGAATTACTTTCATCTGTTGTTTTGAAAAAGAAAATATTGGAATAAAACAAAAGCCAGAATATGTACAGTGAGATACAGTGTGAAAGTATATTATATATTACTGTAAATAGCAAAGTATTCTGAGTAAATATTCGGTCACAACTGTAGTTCTTCTCTACTGTAAATTAATTTACAGTAATAAACCTGCCCTTGAAAAACTGACCAGTGGGAAGGCAGATTTCGGTTTTGGTGGAAGTGGCGTTTAAATGACAAAAGAAATAGAGAAAAGAAATAACGCTGGATAACTGACAACATCACAAACACAAGTATATTATTTCTGTCATTATTTTCAGTAAAACATTTACTGAAGGTAACGTTGGGTAGGCAGGTTGTCATATTTTTCCCTTTGTCTCATAGTTAACTAGTTCTATGTAGTAGGTAGATATAACTAGCTTTATACCATGCTCTGGGTGAATACGTGGTTCTAATTGGATGCTGGGTGTCCGTTAAAAAGTGATAATGGACACCTATTAAGTACACTGCTCAAAAATTCAGGGAGCACTTAAATCGCACATTGGATTTCGATGACAACGAAATATTCAATATACATATATATATATATATATATATATATATATAATATTCAATCAAAATCTTTACTGTACATTGTTTAATTTGTTAAGAACAAAATGACTGAATGAAACTAAAAGATTGAGGGCTGGATTCAAAATCACACCGAAAATCAAAGTACAAATTTGAAATCACAGCCTGATTCAGCAGGAGGAACCCAGAGCCGACTGCACCAGCAGAAGGTCTGACAGTAGCTCTGAGGATTTCATCCCAGTACCTAAGAGCAGTCAGGGTACTGTTAGTTAGCACGTGGAGGTCTGTGCGACCCTCCATGATGATACCTCAAGGACCATAGCAAAATTCAAAACTAGAGAATAATCAGTCTGGAGGGAAAAGGAGAGAGCAGTTGTCTGTGGCCGCCACTTGCAAAACTATTGCCTTCTTGGGGGTTTCATTTGTATTTGTACGGATCAGTGTATGATCCGTCCTATTTACTGGAGGAGTAAACGTTTCCATTGCATAAGAACCTAATGGGATGGTAATGATTAATCTACTATAGTCATTAGTCAGACCCTCAGGCAATAACAGGAAATTTACGTTACGGCTAGAAAAAAATTTCGATTTTGGTTGCAAAACGCCTTGGAAGGAATTAATAACATACAGTGGCATGCAGAAGTTTGGGCACCCCCGGTCAAAATTTCTGTTAATGTGAACAGATTAGCAAGTGGAAGATGAAATGATCTTCAAAAGGCATAAAGTTACAGATGACACAATCCCTTTATATTTTAAACAAAATCATTTTTTTATTTTCATCTTTTACATTTTCAAAACAACAGTTCTTGTTTGAGGGGTTTTTGCTCATTCTTCCTTACAAAAGTCTTCCAGTTCTGTGAGATTCCTGGGCCGTCTTGCACGCACTGCTCTTTTGAGGTCTACAGATTTTCAATGATGTTTAGGTTAGGAGACTGTGAGGGCCGTGGCAAAACCTTCAGCTTGCGTCTCTTGAGGTAGTCCATCGTGGATTTTGAGGTGTGTTCTTTTCATGAAATTCTGTGCCTGTCCTTTTTTCTCCAAACATACCTTTGCTCATTGCAGCCAAAGGGTTCTATTTCAACCTCATCGGGCCACAGGATTTGTTTCCAAAATGCATCAGGCTTGTCTAGATGTTCTTTTGCAAACTTCTGACGCTGAATTTTGTGGTGAGGACGCAGGAGAGGTTTTCCTCTGATAACTCGTCCATGAAGGCCATATTTGTGCAGGTGTCGCTGAACAGTTGAACAGTGCACCACAACTCCAGAGTCTGCCAAATCTTCCTGGTGGTCTTTTGCAGTCAAACGGGAGTTCTGACTTGCTTTTCTAGCAATCCTACAAGCAGCTCTCTCTGAAATTTTTCTTGGTCTTCCAGACCTTATCTTGACCTCCTCTGCTCCTGTTAACTGCCATTTCTTAACTGAACTGAGGAAATGGGGACCTGAAAATGCTTTGCTATCTTCTTATAGCCTTCTCCTGCTTTGTGGGAATCAATCATTTTCATTTTCAGAGTGCTAGGCAACTGCTTAGAAGAACCCATGGCTGCTGATTGTTGGGGCACGGTCAGAGGAGTATTTATAAGGCTTTGAAATTTGCATCACCTGGCCTTTTCCTGACGATGATTGTGAACAAGCCATGACCCTAACAGGCTAATTAAGGTCTGACACCTTGGTCAAAGTTATCTGAGAGCTCAAATCTCCTGGGATTCCTGTTCTTTTGCAGGGTGCTGCTTTCCCTTTTTCACTCTAAAATTGTACAAAACAAAAATAATTCACTGATATTGCTTAAAATATTGAAAAGAGTGTTTCATGTTTAACTTTATGCCTTAACTTTAAGCCTATCATTTCATCTTCCACTTGCTTAACTGTTCACATTAACAGATACTTGTTGTTGTATACTGCAAGAGAGATTTTCTACTTCTACAAAAAATGACAACACTGCTGATCATGTGATTCCTCGCCTGCAGTGTGTATGACCTATAAACTCTAAATGAATAACCCTGACCATAATCATTGAGAAAGGAGGAGAAAGAGTAGAGGTTTAACAGGCTGGTACTCAGAGCTAGGAAGGTAAGAGTTAAGGAGCTTTCCAACAGTAAACGTTCACAATCTTGAATTGGCAGCAGCAGCCGGCTCCCTGCTACCTCTGATCCTACCAGCCTGTATACCACAGGCTGCTGCTATCCACTGTCCACCTAGTATGAATCAGTTCAGCTTCAACTTTATTTATCCCCATTGGACAATTCATCACTCAAGTGAATAAAGCAGATTGTGGTTTAAAATAGAAGAAAGTGTTTCATCAGTCCCATTATGGGATGATCAATAACTCCAAAGATGAAGTCAATAACTCCAAATTGTGCATAATTTATATTCTTAATTCCTATTTTTGTTTTAAGGGCAGAAGTGGTGCAGTGGTTAGCACTGTTGCCTCACAGCAAGAAGGCTCCAGGTTCAAATAGTCTGAGCTGTGGTTCTCCCTGTGCTTCCGTTGGTTTTCTCTGGGTACTCCGACTTCCTCCTACAGTCCAAGGACATGCAGGTCACTCTAAATTGCCCACGAGTGTGAGCGTGACTGGTTGTCTGTCTCTATGTGTCGGCCCTGTGATTGACTGGCGATCAGTCCATGATGTACCCCACCTCTCGTCCAAAGTCAGCTGGGATTGGCTCCAGCCCCCCCACGACCCGAAGGATAAGTTATATTATATATATATATATATATATATATATTATATTATCAACTAATCATGTACCTTCCCAGTAGGTTCAGATGTGTATGTATAGTACATGATGCTTTTACAGTCAAGGCAATTTTATTTATGTAGTACATTTGATTACGGATAAATTAAACACTAAAGGGCACACAACACCTAGTGATGACGACCTATGACCGACAGGTGGGGAAACAATAGTTTGAGAAATAATGTATTTGCTTGCATGTTCATTCTGAGAATAAACCCTAATGACTCCAAATACTCATTGAAGTCACAGATCAGCTGGAAATCTGTCACGCATGTTAGCATGTCAGCATGTTAGCATGTCAGCATGTTAGCATGTCAGCACACTACATTAAGATAATGGACATGATAAACATCAGCATGTTAGCTCCTTGTGGACATTAGATTTAGTTGACACTGTATGTTTGTGTGTGTGTGTATATACACACATACATTGTGATTATGTTATTTGTATAAATGCTTTGGATGGATAATGTTTAAACTGACTAAATTGTTAAAACAATTTAACAATTTAAAACAGATATGTTAAGGACCAATATTCATTGGTAAATGGGATTTCTTTGGCTGAAAAAAGGAAATTATGGTTTACAGCGCTTTGCTGCAATTGGATTGTGTTTTTAGTGGAAGATATTGTTAACAAATTGAAAATCTATACTGTAAATAAAAATATGATAATAATATGATATTCTAAATGAAATGACAGTAAGTTGCCGGCATCCAGCTGACAGTAAGTTACTGTAAAACTTACAGCAACCTTTATACAGCGCATTCATGTGAGACTTGACCTTATCATGTTGTATTCATAGTGACGAAAAATGAGATGCAGATAGCAAAAAGAAAACAAGTGCTACAGTACAGAAACATTAAAATGAACATCCACAGCAATAAAAGATGAGAAGCAGAATGTGTAAAGCACATAAAAGATATAGTAACAGAGACAGTGCTGAGCTTACAGATGGCCCGGGGAGGGAAAGTGTCTTTCACACATATGTGTACTTGATACAAATGCATCATTCATGCATGTAATGTAGGAGAAGGAACGGTATCTCATGCATGTCTAAATACAAGAGCAATTAATTAATGGGTGCAGGAACTGTTTAGTATTCCCATTAGCCAAAACACAGCTGGAGCTAATGCGTCTAAATGTTGACTTGTATGAACAAATGTTCACGGCCTCAAAAATGAACGACCCAAATCAAACAAACCCATAAGTAAGGGATAATCTGCAGTGAGCCAGTCACTGTTACAAAACCATTTGTGGTTTACAGGGACGAATGAGCTAACCCTAACCCTAACCCTAACCCTAACCCTAACCCTAACCCTAACCCTAACCCTGCCTTGTAAATCTTAGTATAGACCAATAAAGAAATTGCTGTAGAAAACTTGTCAGGATCCAATTCAGACTCGGACTAAACTGTGCTTTGTCTATTGTGTTGCTGTAGTTTATGTGAACGTGAAGCACAAATACAGCACATTTTAGTTCCATATCTGAATACTGTATATTGTGGTAATGCACATGAACTCTCGGCGAAGCTTCCACACGCTTTTCACTGTGGATGCTTTGAGTGAACATTGTGCAGGTACATCTTGCAGCATTTAACAGCCGGATCAAGCAAGGAGTCTGTTGACAGAAGCGAGAGTGCCCCACAGTTAACATGTTTGTTCCTTCCCCTTCCCGCCTCAAGAAGAGTTTGTACAACGTCCTGGAGAGAGACTAGTTTTGGAAAGTGCCAACATGTTCAACACATCTTTTAATCGCTGAAGAGTTACGAGACACAACGACACTGACTGAAGCCTTAGATGACACTTGACAGCTCACAGTTCAGTAGAGTTTGACGCTGGGCTGGACGAATGAACTTCCTGTTGTATCTACCTCGGTACATACAACTGCTTTTTTCATTTCCTGGCTGTTTGGACTTCACACACTGCAGTATGATATCATGAATATAGCTGAAAGCAGCTTTTAAATGTTGAATTTTACAGCATCGTAGGGGTTCAGGTTGAAGATAAAAGCCCAAAAAACAAGACGCTTTCAGTCTGTGACTGCTGCTGGTCCTCTCTGTTATTCTTCCACATTGTTTAACTGGGAGGAACTGTTGGGAATGTTGTATTTGTCGTGGGTTCAGGCACTGTTGCATGTTTACCATTGCACTCACCCAAACAGGAAGAACACCATGTTGTGGGAGTGTGTGTGTGTGTGTGTGTGTGTGTGTGTGTGTATTGTGCTGTGAGAAGCAGGTTGACTTTTACACTCTTTGGATCATGTTGTCCCTCTTTAACGGAAATGTAAGTTTATCCAGATGATTTTATTTTGTATTCCAATCATACTACCATTTGGATAAGAGTTAAAATTGGTTTCAACTAATGTGCTATTGCAGTGTCTTTCCACCAATGTCATACAAATGCAATGCAGTGAGGCAAGTAGCGTAAGATAAATGAGGATATATTTATTGTATAAGAATAAGAAAGTAAGAAGTTCTGATAACTACACCTTATTTCTAGAAACTCCTACTTTGTTTCTGCAAGTTATCAGAAGTTTGTGTCAGATACCAGCTATAGTACGTTTTCTCTGCAAACATGTAAAGCTTTTGACAAACCAGGTGAGGTAAACTAGTGCATCACACAACAGCACATCTCACAAACTGGATTCTTTAAGTGGGACCTTCATCTATTGTAAATGAGGACAGCAGCAAGAAAATGAGGAACAGTTTTTTTTAATATATATATATATCTTTAGTCAAAAAGTAAAAATATGTGTAATGAACATTGTATTTCCGCCACTGAATCGTCAAGGTAAGCACACTCTTTGAATAAAATGTCCAAACCAAAACCGGATAACTGCACAGGTAGCATATGACAGAGTTTCCCCTGAAGAACAGTAAGATTAAAATGTGACCCCATTTCCTGCATTGTCCCGACAATTAAATTATTTGACATATACATATATTTTGCATCTTCATGATTTATAATTGATACATATTGTATTGAAAATATAAATTAACACACAGATTACCATTATTAACATATCACAATTTAATATTAAAGTGACACATTTGTAAGCAACAATAAGTAACTGGTATGTAAGGCTTAAGGCCCTGGGGCCGGAGGAGGGGCAGCAGCAGACCATTCTTTGCATTGACAAGGCAAAATTCTTCATCTGGACTTCTTACTTTGGTCATATTTATGAGCTGGGACATAATTTGACACGGCTATGGAAGGAAAACCAAGTCAAGGTCAACACATTCACTGGAATCACTTTCTGTTTTTAAATTATTGACTTAGGTACCAGGTAAAACTGTGGGTGCATAATGAGAGCATGAACTTTTAGGGAAGGGACTTGCGGGGACCGGACACAGCTGAGGCTAGACCGTGTCTAGTGATTTTACTTATGATGTTAGTGCACTGCATTTTATTACAATGAGCCCTCTCTTATTGGTTTGAAGCCCTCTAGGCTTTCTTTCATATGTGTGTGTTTGAGCTTTACTTTTTATGCAACTAGAGAGATAGAGAACATACAGTGGGTACGGAAAGTATTCACACCCCTTCACTTTTTTTGTTATGTTACAGCCTTATTCCAAAATGGATTCAATAATTTTTTTTCCTCATCAATCTACACACAATACCCCATAATGACGTAGTGAAAAAAGTTTTTTAGAAATTTTTGCAAATGTATTAAAAATAAAAAACGGAAATATCACATGTACATAAGTATTCACACCTTTTGCTATGACACTCAAAACTGAGCTCAGGTGCATCCTGTTTCCACTGATCGTCCTTGAGATGTTTCTACAACTTGACTGGAGTCCACCTGTGGTAAATTCAGTCCCGAAGAGCACAGTGGCCTCCATCATTCGTAAATGGAAGAAGTTCAGAACCACCAGGACTCTTCCTAGAGCTGGCCGGCCGTCCAAACTGAGCAATCGGGGGAGAAGGGCCTTGGTCAAGGAGGTGACCAAAAGGCACCTAAACAACTCTCAGACCATGAGAAACAAGATTCTCTGGTCTGATGAAACCAAGATAGAACTATTTGGCCTGAATGCCAAGCGTCACGTCTGGAGGAAACCAGGCACCGCTCATCACCTGGCAAATACCATCCCTACGGTGAAGCATGGTGGTGGCAGCATCATGCTGTGGGGATGTTTTTCAGCAGCAGGAACTGGGAGACTAGTCAGGATAGAGGGAAAGATGAATGCAGCAAAGTACAGAGACATCCTGGATGAAAACCTGCTCCAGAGCGCTCAGGACCTCAGACTGGGGCGACGGTTCACCTTCCAACAGGACAATGACCCGAAGCACACAGCCAAGATGACGAAGGAGTGGCTTCGGGACAAGTCTGGGAATGTCCTTGAGTGGCCCAGCCAGAGCCCAGACTTGAACCCCATTGAACATCTCTGGAAAGACCTGAAAATAGCTGTGCAGCGACGCTCCCCATCTAACCTGACAGAGCTTGAGAGGATCTGCAGAGAAGAATGGGAAAAACACCCCAAATGCAGGTGTGCCAAGCTTGTAGCATCATACCCAAGAAGACTGGAGGCTGTAATTGCTGCCAAAGGTGCCTCAACAAAGTACTGAATAAAGGGTTGAATACTTATGTACATGTGATATTTCAGGTTTTTATTTTTAATACATTTTCAAAAATTTCTAAAAAACTTTTTTCACTTTGTCATTATGGGGTATTGTGTGTAGATTGATGAGGGAAAAAAAGAATTTAATCCATTTTGGAATAAGGCTGTAAAGCTGGGGGTGTGAATACTTTCCGTACCACTGTAGATAGACAGTACCCTGTCTAACAGTACTCTGGGTGAAAAATCACATTAAAATATAGCCACCTATTACAAGAAAAGATAATCATAATAATTGCAACAAAAGATAATGATTGTAATTGTTATGAGCACACTAAACGTAACCTTTTTTTTATGGCAGACGATTCCACACGTCACAGTAGAAAAAGCACATTCTGTACTCTGAACACTTTCAAGCTCCCTAAATTGTGAAACCTTTACATTTTGAATGTTCCATGTTCTTTTGTCTAGCAGCACTCTGAACTTTGATCATTTTAGCCTGAGTATTGGAACTGGTCTTAGAATAGCAAAATCACCAGTATGTTGTTTTATTCACTTTTACAAGAGGGCAAAGAAGAAGAGATTTAGCTATTTTCATGCTGTTCAGGGTTTACACGGTGGACGCAGGTCCCACGCGATCTGAAAAACATTAATATAGATGCAAATCGTTTTCACATGGGGAAAAGGACTGAATGTAGACCTAGCCTTAGCCTCCTTATGAAATACCAATAAATAAGTCTTATATGTCCCATATCAAACTATCCCACTAGAATATTTCAATTTTTACATTAATCATATCAACCAGCTGTTAAATAATAAATGTTACAGTTGCAATGATAACACTGTTTAATCAAAGAAGCTGCATAACCAGTCGTGTCTGAGCTGGATTACTCTGACTGTATTTCCTGTAACACATCGAACCTGAAGCTGAAAAAAAACAAAGGTTTATATCTTGCAATAAAAACATTGGACAGTCTAATTTTGATAATAACTACCATCATTATCATACTATTAACCTAATTATCAAAATAAGACAGACAATATAGTTTAACTGTGTATGGAACTATCATTTGATAGCATTGATTTGAGACAGGTGTACATATACATTGTCAGTCTTTCCATGCTCTGACGCAGTTCTGATTTTAACTCCTGCAGCAGCCAGATGTTGTCCTGAACTAGTTTCTGGTGTGTTGCGATCAGACAGAATAAATCACTGCATCATGCACCTCAGCCACAGTGCAGAGTCCGGTACGTCAAGGCTCAAGCAGACATGGGTTCATAGGTGTGAAAGTGAATTCCCTTGGAGCAGGTGATCTTCATCACTGCTCCGTTGAAACTGGTGTCCATGATCAACCTCATCATGCCCTCTGCTATCAGTGACGGCCTGGAGATGAACACAGAGAAGAAAACACACACACTAATAGAAAGAGACTTCAAGTAATTAGTGATGTATTTCCTGTGCAGACTCCCATCCTAAAAATACAAGAAAAATAAACCTGCTATACTTCCTCTACTTAGAGAGACTGCGTGTATATATATATATATATATGTGTGTGTGTGTGAGATCAAGAAGTCATCTGGCTGTAACTTCCCCTGATACTTTCCCCATTCCCTCCTTCTGCTTGCCTCTAAGATGTATAACTTTAACTTTTAAGGAAGGCTCCTACAGCGAATGAATTTACACAGTGTGGTCAACGCTCAATACTAAATGAAACTCCAAGTGAAGTGATGGAGGGCCTTGGCAGTCTTTCATAGCTCTTCTGATATTAGCACAAGAGCATTTATGTCTCTATTTTGGTTTAGTCTCAGAGCGGCTCTATAAATAAACACAAGTCAAGTTTCCTGAAAGTTAAAGTATCATTCGGCTTCCAAGTCGACTCTGGGCCACTGAAGTGAAATTGGAATGTAATCAGAACAGAAGGTCAGAAAGAAGCAGGGTAATTCTTCATGTTTTCAAGATCACACTTGTTTAACTGTAATTGTTTGGAAAGAACCAAATTGCAAATCTGCACACGAACACAGAAAATCACCAAATGTGCAATCCTACGTAGAAAGAGTAATTTGTTGTACTCACAACTGTGTCACACCTCTAGTACACCTCCAGTTGCTTTGCCCAATAACTGCAAGTACTAGTACTAGTGCGACATTATTCATCTAATTATTCCTATTACTTGTCTTCACATTCCACATTCAATACTGTAAAGTCACAAGGAGTTACTGTATAGTATCCTTACTAACAAGAGCACATGGTGTGCTGTGGTGGCTGTTACAGACAGACAGTGGTACACAGTACATGGGCCATATGATGTGCTGTGATGGCACAACAAAACAGCCACATGTCATTAATAATTACTGATGTAATAAATAGGTGCTGCGATTGGTTCTCAAGGTCATCATTTCACTCATTTGCTTGACTTTTACATTTTTGCAAACCCTAATTGCTATTTTATTTGCATGACCTTTACATGTCCCTGTTTGATGAACAATATATGCACGCTGTCATAATTCATTTCATAAAGTATTTGCCTTTATTTGGCATTAATAGTTATTAAACAAGTATGGACAAACCACAATCGCACAAAAATGAGCCTTTTGGCTACTTTTGTTTTCACAAATTCCAAATACCATTTGCCACGAGGGAACCCTTTGATTAATTTTATTGATGCTAATTGTCCCAGCCCCCTCGCCCAGTGCCAAACTTGATCGTGTTAAAACAAAAGACATTGGCCACTTACTTAGTACTCCAAGACAATCCCTACTGTATGTTGTGTAAAGATCCTATATTATGCACAATGCACTTTTTAAAATATCTTTGACATAAATATGTGCCTAGAAAACGGCATCCTATAAGAAGAGGCCGTCCTCTCTCTTTCTGTCCTGCTCCATCTTACAGTAAATATCTCTGAAAGCAGACCATTTGGATTTTTGCCCTTAATAATGTCATAGGGGATGTGTTGAACATGTGACCTCCTCCAGCCTTTCAGCAGGCTCACTGTCACTGCCAAAGAAAACCTCCCCCTCACTGCCTGCCGTTGTTTTTCTCTCACTTGCACCAGTTCCCAGTAACACAAAGATGTCGAGAGCGAGAGCAAAGTACACTGATTGTTCTGTTCTTCAAAAACTGAGCTGTCAGACAGAGGCCGAAAGCCACTGCAGCAACTGTGAAGTGTTTTTTAAATCATTTGAACCAGTAGGACCTCTAAACACAAGTTCTAAACTTCAAAATGAGCAGAATCTTTAATAAATTCAAGTGTGTATTAATGCTAGTTTTTATTTATATGTCTGTTTTAATTCACAGTGTGTGAAAATGATGTCAACTCTTTAAGTATCTGACTGACAAAGACTGATCATTTTCATTGAGTAAACCACCAGTGAAATGTGTGCGAGTTAACTTACTGTAAAACTCCAAACTTGCTCATGCTGCGTTTGAATTCGTCCTTGAACTTGACAAACTTGCCCATGTTGTCCTCGTGTTCCACGGAGTGCAGTAGGGGAGTGTCAACAAACCCCGGGCATAGAACGTTTATACGAACGCCGTAGTTGCCCTGAGAGGACGCGTCCTGCGAGAACATGTATGAACTGCTGAGATTTGAGTAGCTTGGAGGACATCACATTGTACACAAGCTAAACATAACCCTTTGTGGGGTCTTATTTACTGCGTGTCCATGGGTGTGTGTGTGTGTGTGTGTGTGTGTGTCTTACCGCCATAGCTCTTGTGAAGCCAATGACTCCATGTTTAGTAGCAGTGTAGACAGGCTGATGAGGAGAATGCAGGAAGGCTGAATCATTAAGAACAAGAGGAGACACAAGAACAAGCATGTTACCGGTAGCAACACAGAGCAAAGATCAACCACAAACTCTGTTTTCATGAATGAGCAGAATTCAACTTGGTGTCACATACTATGCGTTAACTATGAGCTTCTCTCCATTTACTGAGAGTTGAGTCAGAGAGTCAAATCAAAATCCTCTCCCTCTGGCTCATTAATGAGCCAGAGGGAGAGGATTTTACAGTTTGAGAGTCTAGTCAGCTGCTTTTGATTATTATCATGGCCGAGTTAGGCCCATATTCACAGCAGTCAGGTTATGGCAAGCATCCACTAGATAACAAGGTGGCCTACAAGGCGAGTTCTCAGAATTGTAAAAAAAAAAATGAATTCCTATAACTTTAGGTTCCACAGCAGTGTTGAGTGTATGGGTCCAGATCTACGAGTCTAGAGGTTGCTTTTACTTCACTACACTTTGCTGTTTCAAGGCTTCATGCACACACATGTGGTTGGCATTTTGGGCCAAAAGAAGAAATAGTGGAAAGCTAATTACAGGAACCCCTTGGGGCAGCGTATGCTACTATGACTGATGAAGTGCTTCACACAAATTTGCAAGCAGCTTCCTAATTTTAGAATACAACCACATTGTGCACCTACAGTTGCAGCTTTTCATTTTCAGATTGTTTCAGGATATGTAACAAAAGCTTATGAACTATGAACTTAATCACTCTCATACGGTCTGAATACTAAGAAAAAAAGAGTCTAATAATAGACATCATATGCTTCTCTCTCTCTCTCTCTCTCTCTCTCACTCACACACACACACACACACACACACACACACACACACACACATTCTTTTCTCCCAAAACACTATGATACGTGTATATTTGACCAAGTTTGGACAAGTCCATATTTGTTATGGGAATACAAGTATGTACACACACACACACACACTGATGTTATCGCAAGTGCAACAAGTGAAAAATGATTTCCACATGTCTGCTATTACTGCGGGCTGGACTACCAAGGCTACCAAGAACCAAGGCCATCCTCTGGAAACACATTCATAGACACATGCACATGCAAAAAAGTATGCAACTAAATTCCTACACTGAAAATCTATTAAAACATACAGTGGCAAAAGTCTTTGTGGAATATTTTGAAAAAACTGAGAAAAGGGTTGCTATGAGAATACTCTTCTGCTCTCCGCTCTTTACTTTACCTCTATGTCATGACTAAATGAAACGGTTTTGTCATATGGATAAAAGCGGTGAAATATGGAACACAGCTCTACCCCAGGCATTGCTGTCTTCACTGTGCTATTGACAGGTCATTCATCTGCTGGTCAGAGTTCAGGGAATGGGTACTTAAACACTTCAACACAGTTTCAGGAAAACAAATGTACTTTTGGCCCTAAAGGTCCAATGAAAATCATTTGAAAATGAAGAAAAAAGGATGGTTATACACAGGACTTTTGTCTGCTGTTGCTGTTTCATTTTTCAAAGAACACATATGGTTAAAAAGCGTAGCACTGGCTAGATGTGTAAGATTTCCATATTGCCATAACAGTCTCAGTGGATTTGTTGTTGCATGGAGCCTGGAGGTCACTTACATACAAAATATTGCGCTATTCCTATAAAACTGTCCAGCTGTCTGGACTTATTTATATACACTCTTGCCCCTAAAGATGGAATAAAATGTTTTTTACCTCTTCTCATGAAATGATCGTGACAATTCTTGATAAATAAAGTATATATCTTCTCAACTTCACTGATCAAACTCTTCCAAACATCTCGCAGTGAAACTTAAACCAAAATTAACCTTTGCAAACTGTGGATTCAAGTTTTAACAAATTTGGGGGTATTGAACAATTTTTCCAACTTCATGGGCAACAGTATATATATATATATATATATATATATATATATATATATATATATTTATATATATATTTATACAGAGGTACAGCGAGTCATCCCTCAATCAGGTCGGTGGTTTGATCCCCAGCTCCTTATGGGTCAGCATGTTGAAGTGTCCTTGAGCAAGACATTGAACCCTGACTTGTTCCTGAAGCAGCTTCAACATGCAGTGTGTGAATGTGTGTGAAAGAATAACCTCCTCCAACTTAGATTCCTCCTGAATGAACGATGTGTGAATGAGGATGTGATGTAAAAGTGCTTTGAGTGGTCAAAATGACTAGAAAGGAGTTTACAAATACAGACCATTTACCATTTACATACATTTGGATAAATCTAAATTTTATAGTTATATTCACAATGAATCCAATGACTAGATGTAAAAAAAAAAAAAAGGTTTTGCTACCTCCATTAGGCCATTGTTTTAGTTATATGACCTGTAAACCCCACTCTCATCACTTTATATTCCATCAGTCAGCTGTTTGCTGTGATAAACACACTGTACAATACCATGACGGACTACGTCAGCCACAAGCTGGTGAACATAGTAAAACATTTTGTGGCTAAGCAGCCAAATGTGTTTTCTTAGGAGGTGGGAAACAAATGTACAAAACAGATGGATGAATGCACTGACTTGTTTTCCTGAGTTGCAGTCAGTTCACATGATGAGTCTCTATATGTATGTCTGTCCTTAGATTCTCTCAGTGACAGGTTATCAAGTGAACTTCACACCTCACATCTGATCCTCCAGACTGTTGGAGAGTTGGATTCTTGACCCCAAACCAAAACTTGCTCCAGCCGTTCTGCTCAGAGCTTAGGCCCCTCAGTGGAACAAAATCAGCAAAAAAGGAAAAATGATACCGGTGGGAAAAAGTTTAACTTTGGAGCCTAGAAAGTCCGGCAACGTTCCAGGCCACAGGTTACTTGGCGTGAAGTGAATAGAAGCCATAGAGTCACTAGAGTTTTATCTGTGTCCATGCAGTCAAACTAAAAACTATTATGTACTCACAAAGTATGTGGGGTTGATTGATTACTTAGATTAAGAACAAATTGTTATCTTTTCATGAGGAAAGGAATTTAGTTACAGCATCCACACTAACTAATAACTGTTTCCAGTCAACTCAAAAGGCCCCGTGATCTCAAAAGTCATGGTAATCTCTTTATGATGGTATGTGCACATGATGCATTTTGGTGCCTTGTCAGAGCAACTTAGTTCCTGTAGGGTTGTTTGAAAAAGATATTACAGCTTATAAAGACTGGGCTGGGAAATACTGGCCCATCGGGACAGCATAAAACTGTAAAAGAGCAGGAATGAATTTTTAAAACGTGTACGTGTGTGTGTATGTGTGTGTGAGAGAGAGAGAGAGAGAGAGAGGGAGGGAGGGAGGGAGGGAGGGAGAGGGTGTGGGTATGTAGAGAGCAAGATACAGATGAAGAGAAAATTTTGGAGTGTGAAATTTTCCATGACGGAGATGGAGGTGCAGAACAATCCAGATTTCCGGATTTCTGCCAACCTGTCATGTTGTTTTTTTTTCTCATGGGTTTCCCACATAATATTCACTTAGAGGAGAGAACTGTTTTCAATTCATCCTGAAACTTTGTCACATTATGACATAAATAAATTCCTGTGTGTCTCTGGCTTTCAGAAGATGTTGATGTTGAGATGTTGAGCCCTGTGCTTCCAACTGGAGTTTCAGTGTCACTGCAGACATCTATCTTGCAAATTTAAAGCACAGCTAAATTTACTCTATAGTCTATGTCCAAGTGGCTGCAATGCAGGAAGGTCTTAGATCTTGACTCAGACAGAAATCAAAGCACATTTTCCTTCCAACAAGATTCATCTACATGATGTCTCGCTCATTCCTGGCATACAGCTCGATGTCATCCATGTAGAGGAGGTGACTGATGGTTGCTCCGCTTCAGAAACCGGTATCCAAGCCACTCTTGGAGATGATCTGGCTGAGGGGGGTTCATGCCGATGCAGAACAGCAGTGGGGATAGTGCATCACCTTGGTGTATGCCGCACTTTATGGTAACTTGTGCTACTGGCTTTGAGTTGGCCTCCTGAGTTGTTTTCCACAGTCCCATTGGGTTCCTGATGAAGGCTCTTAGGGTTCTGTTGATTTACATTTTCCAAGAATTCCAGTATCCATGTGTGTGGCATCAAGTCATAGGCTTTCCTGTAGTCAATCCAGGTGGTGCACAGGCTGGGCTTCCTGGTCTTGCAGAACCCAAAACTTCTGTGGCTTATTTATATGGTTTTGAGCGTCCTGGAGCCCTTTAGCGTTTAGTATGCGCCTTACTGTACAAACTGAAACGTCAGTGCCTGCTGCCACCAAGTCTTGCTGCAGGTCTTTTGCAGGGTTTTTGCCCACTAGCCTCCTCAGAAATCTTGTGGCAGCCAGTGATGGTTTCCTCTTTCTACCATGTCCAGGTAGCGTAGCTACCGTTCCTTCAGCTTTGAACTTGCAAACTCTGCTTCCAACAGTATCTCTGGGGCTAAGATACTGTGCAGCAGGGGAATTTTAAATTTCCAAGGAATTGGATGAATTTTCAAGGAATGGGTTTCAGGGTCGAGCTCAGACAACATGAGCATGTCGAACGGATAATTAAATGACTACAAAAAATCACTATAAAACATACATGGCTTGATAATATGACAATTTTATTTTCTCATCATGTCATCTACTGGCATTTGAAAATGTATTCAAAGAATGCTGCAGCCACCGTACAAAATGCAGTGCCCATATTCTGCATACAGATAGAGAGCGTGCTTTTGATGGAGAAAATGAACAACACAACACAAATCTCTGTAGGTATTATCGATCAACACTCGCACCATAAACAGGACTTGGTTGGTTTGTTTTACTTATTTTTACGTGTTTTGATGTAGTTGTCTGGTGTGCATGTAAGTTTGAGAGGCACTGATCTCACAGCCATTACAAAGTAAAATGAAGCAGGAAATGTTTTCGATGACCCAAACCAACTGGACTCAATCTAAATCAGATATGTGGATAATGTGGTACATATTGCCTTTGTGTCTCATCTCCCTTGGTAATGTTTTAGCATCACTCAAAACTATGTATTAACATGACTTGTTTTTCTATTAGCCAAAGCAATATGTTTATCAAAGTAAAATCTGTGTTGGAGTGTCAAACAAGGTTGATCTGAAAATATTGTCTTTAGCACTCAATAATAAATAATGAATAAATATTTATGCGTTACCTGCCATAGAGGACACATTGATGATGATGCCTCCTTCCTTGTTATACTCTTTGCTCATGTGTTCCAGTGCCAAGTAAGTCCCTTTAATAACAGAGGTCTAAAAAGATAAAGAGACAACATGGTCACAGAGGTGATCTTCACAACAGGAAAGTGCAGCACATAAACAGGAAGTTTAAGTAAACAATGTGTGAACCAGCTGGTGATTATTTCAGGCAATATCACAAAGGCTGGGGGCTTTCTGTGGAGAGTTTGTTAGTGGGAAGGTAGTGAGGAATCCCGATATGAACCTGGAAGGAGCTACAATTTGGGACGATCGGCCATTTTAGTGGCAGGTAAACTGGTCTGCACCTTTTCCAGGCCAACAGTGGGGTCAGCATTAACAGTGCTTGGTCACAGCCTATTTAGCTTGCTGCTCTACAAGTCATTTTGGATTAGCTTTGATTTACCAAATTATGCTCTGCTGATACAACTGTGACAGGAAGGACGTCGAGTAATTTGGGATTAAAAAGAAATGGTGATATGGGTCAAAACCACATTACTTTCAATGTTCATGCTACATTCATTTTCTGAAAGTAATATGATTTTACTCATGTTACCATGGTCTCAGAACATATCAAGTTCATATGATGGTGATATGCGTCACTATTATATGAATGACCATTTCCTGTTGTGCACTTGTCTCCTATTCTCTGACTGGATATCACGCCGTTGCCATCCTGTTTTTATTGCATTGCTGTATACAGAACACCAGTATACCAGTAGACAGTAGGGAGGCAGTGTATTTGAGAAACTGAAAAACTGCTGATTTGCTTTTTGCCTGTAGAGTCATGGGGTTATGAGTGTCTAGCTGCCTGCTAGAACCCCAGTGGGGCCTCGTGTTCAGTGTGGTGACATGAAGGGCCAAGGGGGAGGCCTGCTGATGTAATGGAAGGGTCTGGACAGCCTGGAGAGGGGGTGTTGCACTGTGAGAAGCCTGAGCCGGGGTATTTTAGGGACAGTGAGGCCTACAGTTTGATAGCGGAAGCACTAAATATCATCACCAGAACAAGCAGCCGTTGACTCACAGTTGTTGGAACAGGTTGACAAGGTCATACGATATTACCAGCTAAACCCAGCAGGCTCAAGACAAAACAAATGACATTGGAGTGAGTGCACTTCCTCTTCTTTTTCTAATATTGTCTCATTTAATTATGGTATTTTATTTGTCTTGTGAAATTGTATAGCGCCTTTCAACCACACAAAGCAAAGGAGTTCAGTGTCTTGCCAAAGGACAGGTCTCAGCTGGAAAGTACAAATTGGTTTTGTCGCTGATAATGTGTAGAGGACATTACTGATAAGTACTGCATACTTAAAAGAGAGGACTTTTAGATCAGAGAGTTGTGTTTCGAGGCATTCATTAAACAAAGCTTGAGCCAGTTAACCTACATAGGGCACCTACTGTTTGTCCAAGGTGGCAAAGCAACTGATGATTCACTTCTGTTATAAAAATTCACCATTTTCAAGTCTTGTCTTCATGTAGTGAGTGCTCAGGTCTTTAACCACATTCTAGCAAACCTGCTTGAGAATCTTTTGACCGCCTGTCTGCTTTAAGCTTTCAACCATTCTTGGCATTCCTTGTTTTGTAAAAAGATCGTGGTTCAGCAAATCTTGAACCCACTGTTTCTCAGCACAACTCTGGAAAAAGGTAAATGCTAGAAATAGTGAAAACAACCCTCAGTTCTTACTTTTAGTACTGTTGGACCTTCACCACATGGCACTACATGGAAATTCCAAAGAACTTAGTGTGTTGTTGCTGTAAGTTTTTGGAGCTACAAGCTAAATTGCCGGACTGAAGATTGTGTTTGCTGCTGGTTTTGTTTCATGCATTGTCTGTGTTATCCCACGCAGGGGATTTTACGTTAAACGCTTTTCAGACTAATTTACACACACACACACACACAGTCACGCACCTCCACCTCAGCGGTGTCCTGCTGTCCTGGTTGTGATAGTCAAACCTTCCTGTTCACTTTTATAAATGTAAGATGGTGTTTTAAATGTCGACATTTTAAGTGAATTTCTTTTTGAGACTGAATTCACAGTTTGGTTATTAATCCCTGATTCCAGGTTGGTGCCCCGATATTATTGATTTAATTAATAATTTTACTGCTATCAATAAGTACACTGATAACTATTCACTCTTATTGATAATCGCTTTATTCTTTTGCTGATAACCAAACCTCCTCCTTCCAGTGCCCAACATTAGTTTTCAGAGCTTCTGAGTAGATTTTTGCAAAATTTTCCACCAGTTTCCTTTCAGGTGTTGCATGTCCTCCCACTTTCAAAGGACATGTCATTTACAATGAGTTAAACTGAGGTGAGTTCAGTACGGAAAGAATATTCAATATGGAGCATCACATGGCTTGTTTATCAATCTACTACTTAATCTTTAATCTGCAACATTGATTTTCCTTGATATGTGGATAACGCCCAACTCTATACAGCTGTTGACAACTCAACCATGTGCAAAAGTTTATTGCCTAAAAAAAGAAAAAGAAAAACATTATACTATAAGAGAAAAAATTCATACTATACTATCTCAGGGGAGCGTGTCTATGTTCCCACATTTCTAAGTAATGTAACTATCTAATAGAGAAAAGTATGTCTGTGTGTGTGTAACCCTAACCCTAACCCACACACACAGACTTTTAGAACATAGGGCTGTGGGAACATAGGGCTGTGGGAACATAGGGCTGTGGGAACATAGAGCTGTGGGAACATAGAGCTGTGGGAACATAGAGCTGTGGGAACATAGAGCTGTGGGAACATAGGGCTGTGGGAACATAGAGCTGTGGGAACATAGAGCTGTGGGAACATAGGGCTGTGGGAACATAGAGCTGTGGGAACATAGGGCTGTGGGAACATAGGGCTGTGGGAACATAGAGCTGTGGGAACATAGAGCTGTGGGAACATAGAGCTCTGGGAACATAGGGCTGTGGGAACATAGGGCTGTGGGAACATAGAGCTGTGGGAACATAGGGCTGTGGGAATATAGAGCTGTGGGAACATAGAGCTGTGGGAACATAGAGCTCTGGGAACATAGGGCTGTGGGAACATAGAGCTGTGGGAACATAGGGATGACCCCGTTATACATTGTGTAAAAAATGTGATTATATTGTTTTGGGTTATATAAATAATACTGACTTGACATGACTGAATTTATTTATTTATTTTGTCATCTTACCAGGTTGACTTGTATGGTCTTCTCCCAGTTCTTTTCATTGTTGATGCCGGCATTGTTGATAACAATGTCCAGTTGACCAAACTTGTCTACCGTGGTCTGGAACGCCTCTGTTCAACAAAAAAAGAGTCGTCTGTGAGTGACTTAAGACACTCGCACAGGATCTTACACAATAAGAGCTGAACGAGGAATGGCTTTCAGCTTCACCTCACTCTGTGACAACTCAACTCAGAATTGAAATGCTAATTGTTCACTGTTTTGCTTTCATTATGATGATTGCAGTGGAGAAAAGGAACACAGAGACAGAGCTAGAGTTGACATAGTGTCTACCATGACAGACAATCAACCTCATCATTAGCACTGAGAGCGCACTGTTTATACATGTACAGGGGTGATTTACTCTGTTATAGTGTACTTTGTTCCACTGAGCCACTCCCTCTTAGTCATCCACAGCTGATACTCTAAGAACACCACACCGACACCATCTGCTGATGTTGAGGATTATGAAGTTAAGGTGAATGTCTGCCTGGGTTGGAAAGAGAACTATCGAGGAAGAAGGGCTTATGAGCTTCACTGAGCGTCCTCTGCTGCCAGCAGCCCTCCTGTCAAACCTGCAGTCCACCACCAACAAGCTAGATGAGCTCGAGGCCTGGGTCGAACTCACACCACAAGTAGAGGAAACATGGCTCAGCGAATCGGGCCGGGATGAGGAGCTGTCACTGAATGGGTTTGAGCTTCCACGTTAATCGGAGGAACTGTAACACCGTCATAGTCAGAGAAAGCCTATGCACCCTTGAGATTGAACTGCTGATCATCTCTCTACTCCTTATTACTTGCCTCAGGAGCTCCAGCAGTTTTTCTTTTTCCTTTTACTGTTGTTTACATTCAGCCACGAGCCAACGCTTCCGAGGCGGCACTACTGATCACTGACGCCACACATAGTTATGGAGTTATGCTATTCACTGCCAGCTAAGCAAAACTTTAAACACTTACGAACAATATGCGCCTTGTGCCACCACACAAAATAACTCTGTGCTTGAACTTTGTAAGGGCTCTGTAGGTGGTGCTTATAAATCTCCGCCCATGTCTTCCTATGATGCATCATATCATAACAGTGTTTTTCTGGTGCCTGTGTACAAACCCTCTTTCAGGCGCTTACTGCCTGCAGAGAAAACTGTCAAGTGTATCTCATCTCTCCAGGCGTGCTTCGCGTGTACTGACTGGAAATGCTTTTACAATAGGGGACATCATAAAAGGACACAAATGAACTGACTGACAGGATCTCATCTGATAGTACGTTCTATGTGTTGCCACTATAAAAAAGGTGATTAGGTATCCTAATTCTAAGCCTTGGGTAACAAAGGAACTAAAATCAGTCATAAACAAACAGAAGCGGACCTACTTTGGCCTCCAGGGAAATGTGTGAAATGAAATAAGGAAGGCTTAAGGAAGTAAAGTACAGGGAAAAACTAGAGATGCAGCACAGCAGTGGCAATGAATGTGTCAGAAGTCTACTGAATAAGGTCAACATAAGGAAACCTGCAGGTCCTGATGCCATGTGTAGACATACACTGCGTTACTGTGCTGACCAGCTCACCGTGGTTTTTGTCAGACTTTTTCAGATGTGTGCTGAAAGCGGCCAGATAACCACAATCTGGAAAACGCCCACCATTATACCTGTTCCTAAAACAAAACAAATCCAAAGAACTAAGTGAGTTAAGACCAGCTGCACTTATAATGCACCCTCATAATGAATATTTAGAAGGTTATAAAAGAGATGCTGGTCTCCCTTACAGATGGCAAATCAGTTCCCTTACAGTACGTCAGGGCCAAGACTCAGACCGTGGTTGGGCCCAATCTGCTTTCATGAAATGGTGTGATGATAATCTCTTAGATCTTAACGTATCAAAAACCAAGAAGTTAATCATTGATTTTAGGCGGAGCAGTGACTCACCAAGAGAAAGCACCATTCACAATGAAAGTGTTGAACTGATCAAACAGCCAAACAGGCTCAACAAAGGATTCATATAATGCACAAGCTTAACTCTCTTAATGTCTGAGATACAATCATTTTTTTCAATTCTTTTATTAAAAGCCTTTTAATTTTTTCTTTTATCTGCTGTTTTAACGGGTTGTCAGTCAAAGAAAAAATAGAAAAAAATAGACAAAGTGTGCTCCAGGTTTATTGGAAATAAGAAGAGAGCACAATTTGGGAGGAGGGGGTGGCTGAGAAAGTGAAAAAAAAGATCAGCCAACCAGATCACATTGTTTCAGCTAACTTTTTTCTGATGCCTTCAGGCCGATGTTATAATGTCCCCTTAAGGAGAATTAATCAGTACTCCTATAAGTCCTTTATCCCTTCTGCCATTAACCTGCTGAACAATGACTTTATCCATTTTAAATGACTGTTGTTTTTATCATTTATTGCTATTCTTATCTTCATACTTAGTTTATGGTTCTTATTGTTACTCCTACTTGCCCTTAATATGCTTTCCCTCATTTAATTATTTAATCTGTTGTATGCCCAGATGTATGTACTGGGAGAGCCACAAAATGAATTTCCTAATAATTACATAATAAAGTTGGCTGTTACCCAGCCACTGACGCTGCATCTGCACACAGGTGGGTGTCAGTGTCATCTACAACCTGGTCTCTTTCTGTGCTTGTTTTTTTTATGTTAGAATGTTAAAGGAGTAAACAAATCAACTGCGACACACATTTGGAAAAGCAAATCTCCTCCCCAATTCTCCACGAAAGCACACACGTGCCTCTCTATTGGCCTCTAAACAACGAGGAGGCAGAATTCAAGCACTCGTGTTTTATTTCCTCGTCCATGTCGCCAAACTGCATAAGGAAACACTGCGCATGAGGCGATATACATTGTGGTCTTATACAATGAGCCACCAGAAGGTTGTTTATCTTCCCATGTGAGCAGACAGATGCTGTTGGATAAACAGCTGAGGGGAGAAATCTAAGGTGGTAAACCCTGCATGTGTCATCACCTGCCACATTCCACATCTGGATACCCCGCAATTAGAAATACCTGCTTTTAACAGACTCATCTGTGTGACACGCACATCCGTGCATACACGCACAAATGAGTTACGTGCACAAAAAACCCAAATGCTAACACAATGCTAACAATTACTGTGCAATCTTGCAGAGACACGTGCACATATAAAAACACAACACTTTCTATCACACACACACACACACACACACACACACACACACACACTGTCATTGGCTCTTTGCAAGCCAAGCCAAGTCCGTATCAACAGCACTATCACACACCAAACAGCATTCCACAACGATTCGCCTGCAGGGATCTAATGCAAGACAATGAAACCTTGTTGCTCTCCCTCAGAGAGGGCACACTGATTGACTTACACCAACTTTAATTCACTGCTTCTTCCATTTATCACCCTGACACACATGCGAACACAACTGCGCTGACGTGTCTGCAGAAAAGGGGAAGCTACGTGAAGAGCACTAGTACAGAGCGGTACAGTACAGGACTTGGACCACGAGTGCGGCCTGTTGGTAAGATCCAACCTGACTGACCGAAGCTTGCTGTGAAGTGTCACGGATATTCTGACTGAACCTGCAGCTTTTTCCACACCCACTGAACGCAGCTGTCAGCTTAGAGAGTCGTAACAGTAACTCTCTTCAGGGAAATGTTTCTCGTGCCAAAAATAGTCCCGAGGTTTTCGGCCCTTTTTAAAGCCACTTCCTTGTTCATCAGTAGGAAGTCTAAAATGAGTCATGCAACTTTCTTTTGAACAGTCATGTTATGCATGCTGAATAACGTGTCACGATGACTGACTCACAAACAAACTGTGAGCTTGTTGACGAAAGCTTGGCTTTAAAGTTTTCATATTGTGTCGCTGATTTAAAAGGTGTTGGTGTCAATCTTTACCTCTCCTCGAACAGTCCTATAGACAGCATTACCTCTCAGCGCCTCTCCATTGGACACATCGCACGGAATAAAGGCGCACTTGCCCTCTCCAAACTCAGCGTCCAGCTGTGCCTTGCACTCTTCACCACAGGTCTTGTTCAAGTCGACCACAGCCACCTGAATAACAAAGCTCCGTTAGTGAGATGGGCCTTTTACATTCACACACACAGACAGCCGGCAGAGCTAGACAAAGCTGCTGTAGGTGAGAGGGTTTATATTCATCTCTGCAGAACCTAGCACTAAATAAAAGGAGATCATGTCTTGGTTGATGTGTACTTGCACTTTGTATCATCTTAGTGTGTTAAACCTGTAGTTTCATGGTGTGGCTGTAAAAAGATCAGGAAGTAATGCAAAGCTCAGATAAGAAACATGACTAATGCTATGGTCATTTCAGTACAATACTGCAGTTAGACTTGTTTCACAGGGTGTGAAGGAAGTTCTCATAAACTAATTCATCATCATCAAGAGCCTTTTTTTTGCTTCCATTTCCTTTAAAATGCTTCCTTCATCATGCAGCTCCTCGTTCAAAACATTCACGTTGAATGGGTAAAATCACAGCAGACATGCAGGCAGTTCCAGTCTAGTGAAAGGCATTTCAGCAAAGTCAAAACAGTGAGCTCAAAACAAGTTGTGATGGAGCAGTTGAGATAACAGTCAAGTGAGCCGTACGAGAGTCTGAGATGTGATGAATGCAGTTACACCAGAAAACACTTGGCAGGCAAAAGCAGTCAAAGTAAAGCCCTTTTTAGTGAAGACATTTGGAGAGTGATAACGTTACTGTCAGTAGTGAATGCTGTAATCTTAAAGTTATGGGGCAACAGCAGACTGAGCAGTACTGACCTTAGCTGAGCTTTGTAGTAGTGAGTAGACCGCGGCTCTTCCAATACCCTGAGCCCCCCCAGTCACCAGAGCCACCTTTCCATTCAGAGACATGATTCCAGCACAGCAGCAAAACACTTCACACTTTGTCCTCCTCCCTCTGTCTCTCACACTTAATATTTCATCTGTTTAGTTTCTCTGCCTCCTCTTTCTGTGTCTCACTGACTTTTCTGTGCTCTTTTCTTGATCTGTCCTCCTCCCTGAGTGTTTATGCACCTATCTGCTTTCTCTGTAACACAATCATAGGCTCTCTCACCCTTGTGTGCCTTTTCACTCTTGGGCTTTTTACCCTCCCTTCTTCCCTCCCTCCCTCTCTTTTGCTCTCTCTCTCTCTCTCTCTCTCTCTCTCTCAGCTTATCAGCCTTTACAAACACTGCATGTGTGTCAGAGAGAGAGAGAGAGAGAGAGAGAGAGAGAGAGAGTGTCAAAGGCTAAGTAAACTAATAATTTCAGGTTTTATCCAGCTTGTTGTACCTGCCCTACTGCCTCCTCCTTTTTCTACACTCCTTTACTTCTCTTTCTGCCGTTTCATTTATACACCTGAGTTTTCACACATCATTGCATATGAAAAAAATGCTGCCAATCTCTCAGTGTCCTCTTCACCACGTTAGCTTATTGTGTGCCTTCTATGTAATTGCTGTTACACAACAGGCAATGCCGTGCAGTGATACTTTACAACAAGGTTCAGGTCCCTGCATGTTGATGTTCACACTGTGTTTAAGTGAGTGGAAACCAAACGCTGCAAACTGCTAATCAAACATGTAAAAATACTGGTTTGGCTTCTTAAGTGAAGAAAGACCACAGTGACACCACACACTGAACTTCTTTCTAGAGATGTTTTCCTTTTGGCTTCCTAAAAATTTACTGAATAAATTGGGGAAGAATAAATCTGTGTGTATAAATAAACACTACTATTTACACTTTGCAGAATATCAGATTCGGGAACATCCCTACACTTCCTTCCTCCTTCCTTTACACCCTTCCTTCCCTCATCCTCCTTATCTTACATCCTTCCTTCATGCTTGTGCACGAATTTGTAGATGCCACACTTCAGGTTTTCCCTGATCTCCCAGGACATGAAGTGCAGGCCAACTCCATTGCTAAAGCAGAGGATGCACAGTACTTCCTGTGTCAGCAGGAAAGTTCAACAGCTGTTGATAGGTTGGTATCCTGTCGGCCCTCCCTGCAGGACATTTGAAAAGTAATTAGTAACTGTAGTAGTAGCTGTCAGATAAATGTCGTAATGTAAAAAGTGCGTTATTAACATTAATATAGCTCCATGAATTGGTTGAAAACACCATCTCTGGCTTGTTTTAAAAAGAGGATCCTCTTAAAAACACGTTTTATGGTTACAAACGTAATATAACGCTGACATGATGTCACAAGAGTCAAAAGTCAAAAGTCTCTGATGATCCATGTAAAAGACATGGGAATAAAGAAACAGCATTATTCTTCTATTGCAGTGTAGAAGTAGTTAGTCCTAGCATGATGAAAAAAAGCTTTTTATATTAACATCTATAAAATGTGGCTGCTTAGCATGTATGTATATATCTTTTAACATTACAAGACAAAACACTTTTAGGATTATCTCAGGTTACATTAATGGCCACTGGGGGCCCTGGAGTGTAAACTTCCCCCAAATTGAATAAAGATTTGGTAACAGAGTCGTTCTCTGATGGCACCGTACAGTGAATGCATGAATGGGGCATTTTACATGTTTATATACGTTAACTGCAATCCCATAGGCTTCTAGTTGTTGGCTACTGTTATGCTCCTTGGCTGTGAAGTCTCTACCGTAGGTGCTAAGCTAGCTTGCAGGACATGCAAACTTTTTCCACTTAAAGTAGATAAACAACAGAAATATTTTTGCTTTCCGCTTTCCAAACACTTTAAATGCACGAGGATTACACGCGTGCTGTTCTCACTACAGCCACATAGCAAACGTAGTCCTGCATTAAGGTGTCAATACACAAGAAAACTGCACGGTGGTGTGTATGTGTAATGAGGGTCCCCGTCTGACAGCTGCTGTATTAAATTGAGCCAAAGAACAAAAGTCTTTTGCAATCCTAATTAATTAAAAGCTAAATAAATTGTTTTTTTCACAATTAGGTCTATTCTGTTAAAGCACACGCAGGGCAGGAACTGATTCAGCGCTGGCCTGCTGGACCAGCATACCATTCTCTTGTGCCAGTGAGCCAGGCATTATATAACTTATCCAGGCGGACTGAGACCAGAAAGGACAGACAGACAGTCGACATTAAGAAGTGACTATCAAGTTTATTGTAATCCAATAGACTTTACTTGGAACAATGTTATTTTTTTTTTACAAAATATAGTGTGAGTGCTCTCAGCTCTTTACTCTGTATGAAGGGTTCGCTTGTGCTTTCAGCTTTAAATCTAACAACTTAATGACACAATATTCTCTCAATACACAGTAAATAATGATCAATTTGTTGTGTTGTGTTTTGAGAGATATGCGAAACTTAATTCTGACAGACAACTAACAACAATGTTGTGAGTAATGAAAAAACTGTGTTTGAAAAACTGGTTTGATAAAATACAACCGAAGATGTGAATTTGGTCCAAGTTCACAGCAGTTTGGTCTCTTTTGTCCGAGGTTCACGTAACAGATTTTCCATGGATTTTTTTTTAGTGAACTACGACTTGTGATACGCACACAATTTAACAAAATATTTTCCACAATTCCAAACATTTTCACCACATTTAAACAACAGTGCAAGTATAAATACAAAGTAAACATAACAGCTTCAAAATGAATGGCTCAGATGAAACACTGTGAAACATTTTGACTTATGTATATATTATATTTATGTATATAATATATTTTCTACATACAGTATGTTGAAAATCAAGTGTGGAAAACTGCAATGGAAATCTAATGAAAACCCACAGCTTCAGTGCTTCTGTAGCTCTCAGGTATGAGCCAATCAGCAAAAACCATACAATATAGATTAAATTCAAAACTTCTTTTTTTTGTTTTTTTCTATAAAATTCATAATCTTTGACCTACCATAGAAAATTACATATATTATAGCTTTATGCTGTTTTATACTATATGTGTTAAAATCAGTGCAGTAAACTGATCCAAATACTGGTTAGCAAAGTCTGACCAGACTCCCAACAGCATCACAGAGACAGAGTTTGTTTGTGAAGGTGTCTTCTGACCGGAATCAACCGCTGTGACACAAATCATTAAGAACAAGGCCCCCGAGAAGAAAACACACCCACACAGGTATTTTCTCCAGTTTTTCTGCTTGATTAGAACCTCTTCAAAGGTCAATGAGGTCGCTGCAGTACACGTACGGATCAGAGTGATAGCTGTGTAAGGTTTCTCAACATAAATAGATGCAACAAAGCCAACGAGAGGACGAGGGAGATGCCAAACACGGACTGTAACTGCCCACACAGACCCCAGGAAGTGAAAACACCTGTGTGAGTGAACCGTGAGAGTGGAGAAACTTCAAGGGTCACAGTGTAATAAAAGATGATTCCTCCACTGGAGCAATATTAAGGACCACATTCACTTAACAAACCATCTAGCCCTTAAGTAACTGCCAGCACTGTTCCACATAGATTTTGAATGTGTTTTCCTTCGAGACAGCCTCTGACTCGCATTCATTTTACATGATGAAGCTCCACTAGAAACCTGTTTGAGATAGTTGCATTGCTGTTGTGTGGTAACGAAGTCAAGACTTTACATATCTGCCCTTTCGAATACATTAAAACATAAATGAACATGACTCTGGCTAAAATAGGCAACGCTTGCGGCTCCAAGTTAAGAATGAGTAGGTTCATATTATTAATATGTTGTTACAGTATGTTTGCGGCATTTGCTCAGGTGCACATACACAAGCCTTCCTTCCTTCCTTATTCCATATTACACACTACATTAGAATTACAGTAGAAAAAGCATTAAACATTTCCTACTGGTAGCAAATGTTTAAGTACATGCGCTGCTCTTATATTAATTGAAAATGAACTACTATGACCATAAGTATGGTACTGTATGTAACACATCACTATCAGTATGTATTATGGAATTCAGACACAGCTGTATCTTCCCTATGTTTCCTTAGACTTAGACTTAGACTTTCTTTATTTTATCCCCTATATGAATGGCTGCTACTGTCTAATATCTAGGAGGAAGCAAAACAGAAATGGGTTGTCGGCATTTTAACAAGCTAACTGACCATCCTTCCAGGAAACACTGACAATAAATTCGTAGATTGCAGCAGTCTTTGAATGGGAAAGTTGGCCAGAGCTGTCAATCATTTAACTCTTAGAAGACTGCACCTGTGTTTTTCCTTGTTTTAGTCAATTTGGGAGAAATATTGTGTGCCAAGTCTGCTGTAGCAGTGAATGAAACTTGCTTGGAATGGATAACACATCACTGGGAACCTTATGTTTGTTTCATTCTTGTGTATTCTTGTGAATGTTAATATTGCTTAATGTCTAACATACAGATGGCTGCTTTTATGGTAGAGCAAGGATCATGTAAAATGTAACAGACTAGGTCAGTTTTGAAATCATCAGCAATGATAAGCGTGTATGAAATAGTAAATTGGATAAAACATATAAAAATATCCTGCAAACGCTGGTACTTTCCAAAACGTTTGGGGCCATGCATCAACTAAACTTTGACCATTCAGAAAACATTAACCAGTCCAAGACTGGCTGCATTATGACTAACTAGAAATGCAGATCAGTTTTGGGGAATGTACATTTTTTACGCCCCTTTGCAACCTGAGAAACATGTGAACATCTGTGTGATGTCTTTCCTCCGTTTCTTACACTGTTTGTCATTGTTTCTTTTATTCTTCCATCATTTCCTGTTTTATTTAGTCTTACTCAATTATCTAATTTCAGACTCCACTTCCTGTCCTTGTGTGTTTCCTGTGTTATTGTGAGATTAGTTTCACCTGTCCCTCATTAACCCTCCGCCCCCAGTGTATTTACATCTTATCTTTTACAGCTCTGCAAACTGAAGTGACCCTGAAAAACATTCTTAACTGAAAAAGGAAAATACTACAGCATGCTTGGGGAAACTCTTTGTAGGAAATTAAATGTACTTTGTAGAAAAACCTAAACCTGCAAAAACACTGTACCGCTCACTTTATAGATCTGTTGTACTCATGATTGTCTCAGTAGAAGGAAAGCTTTGTGTTATATTACAGCTCCAATGTTTCAAACACAACAAGCCTGAGTACTGCAGTATCTGCTGATGTTAAATGCTGACAGGAAGTTAGCGCCAGGCAGTTTCCTAGAAAACGCAATGAAATTCCTGCGAAATGGTGTGTGCTCTAGGGTCACAATTCCATAAACCATTAATCCTTTGGCAATAGACTTGATCTGATTGTTTTACTACAAAATATAGTATACCAAGTTCTTTTCAGAGTTACTAATGATGTGCTCATCATACTTATTTCACTGCACTCATGTTTCTTAATAATTAGAAAATCTAAATTGCTAATGCAAAATAGTTGCATATGAATGTAATTTGCAGGAGATGGGATTGCTCAGAGACATAAAAACAATTAACTTTATGTCATTTATCATTTCAGTCTGTCAGAGGAAACCTGTTTGGATGAATATACGAGTGAACGAGAGAGTAGCACATGGGACAGGAGGTCAGTGTGGTAAAGTTACAGTAGGTTTTGGGGCTGTACCGTTTCATGGCTTAATAAAACAAGCCAGACAGAGAGTGTGGTTTGGTGGTGAGAGCTGTGTGTGTGTGTGTGTGTGTGTGTGTGTGTGGGTATAATGCGTAGTAGGGGACAAAACACAACATTGGCAGCTGAGCTGTAAGACACAAGTGGGCAGCGCAGTGTGTAATTCATATGTGTGCTCTTGTGGTTCCTAATATTCCACATTTCTTTGAGGCATCTCTGTCTGTGGCCTGTTACAGTGCATTGCCTGCTGCTGTCCACAACAATATTGGCCAATCAAAGCTGTGATTGCAGTCTTTTTTTCATGGTTAATTTTTGTAATGAAGTTCCTCCATAGTTCTTGTCTTCCCCCATCTGGGATTTTCAGTTGTTGACTCTGTAAACAGTATTAATCCAGTCCATTTTCTTTTTCAGACTTTCCCTGGTCTCTGACACACACTTTCGATTGACTCAGGGCAGATGTCTCACAGCAACAATGTCAGGGAGAGAGAACACAGTATGAAGACAAACGTCCATTCAGAATACAATGAAAATGTGATAAAAATATATAAATGGACTTAGAAGTCATCTTCAGTGCAAACACTTCCAAATGCTCTCAAAGTTACAGAATTTACCTCAGAAGCCAGTATGTTGTTGATTATACCTCCCCATCACTACCAATGAAATTCATTTGTTCTCAGGCTTTTGCTGTGTTACACAGTTTCTAGCTCTCCACCAAGACCAAGAACTTAGCTGCACCATGCTGATGCATGTGTATGATGAAATGCTTCCATAGGGCATCAGACATCTACATACCTTGGTTTACTAGTTTTGATCTGGAAAAGAAATCTGAAAAAGTGACACTGACAAGTGTTGCTTTGCCAGGTAGTAAAAGTAAAGAGAGGGAAACCAAATGTGTGTACCTTAATGGTGATTTTACAAGACTAAATATTGAAATTTTCTTCTGAATATCAGCCTAAACAATGTAGATCCAAATTAATGTGACCTTCTAAAAGTTCCCACCTACAGTAGGGGAAATAGTGGCTGATCTCAAAGCTTGTCAAATCTCACTCAATTATAGGAGTGAAAGGCCACACTCTCCCCACTTTTCATCCGCTAAAATGTCAAGCAGTAAATGGAATCATCATTCTGTTTCATATTGGCTTTGCTTCACATCAGGACCTTTGAGGTTGGTGTCTATTCAAATTTGCCACATCTTTCTTTGGTGCCATGCAGAGGGTTATGGGTGATCTAGTCTTAATGCACCACACAGGATGGCGTCACTACCAACGATGTCTTATCACAAGTTGATTGAAAACATGCACTCAAAGTTATTCAACCCCATTGCAAATGAGGTGTATTGGCAAAATTTACAAACTTTCAGCTGTGTTCAATGAACAACGCAAGCAAGATAATTTGAAATAGCTCTGCACAACTAATATCAAAGGTTTCTCCAAATTCAGCACAATATGCGGCTTATAATGACTACCGCAGTCTCAAAATTGTTAAATCCCCGTGAATAGAATCCCTCATAAGAGCACTCATTTGCGTATCAGGTGTTGTCTCAAGCACATCTGATGCAATCAGTCAAGGGCCTCAACAGTTGCGTCAGGTGTGCTTGAGAAAAAACACACCAAATACCCGGACTAGTTAGGGGTTTGTTCACGGGGACGTTTGGCTGCATGTTAGAAATATGGGTGCGTTAAGAGAGTTGTCCAAAATGTTAAGAGAAGAGATCATTGCCTGACAGAAACAAAGAAAAGCATTGAATGTTCCTAGAGATACAGTTTGAAGAATAGTTTGCAAGTTCAAAGCTAAAGGAACAGTGGCTACACTTCCTGGGTGTGGCAGAAAGATTTCTGAGGAGGCGGGTGGGTAAAAACTCTCGAGTGACTGCAAAAGACCTGCAACAAGACTTGGTGGCAGCAGGCACTGAGGTTTCAGTTTCTACTGTAAGGTGCTTACAAAATGCCCGAACTCCAAGACGTACACAACAACTGACCCAAAAGCACAAGATAAGTCAGCTCCAGTATGCTGGAAACCAAGTTTTGGGATTCTGTTCAAGATGGATTCGATCAAGTATATGGAAATCCCAGGAGAAAATATCATGCGTCTGTGAGGTAGCTTGGGCGTCATTGGACCTTCCAACAGGACAATGATCCCAAGCATACCTCAAAGTCCACCAAAGTTTGGCTTCAGAAAAAGTCCTGGAAGACACTAGAGTGGCCGTCCCAGTCGCGGGCAGTTGCAACACGCAAACCCAAGAATATTAGAGAGCTGGAGGCTGTTGCCCAGGAGGAATGGGCTCAGGTTCCTCATGAACGCTGTCAGAACCTGGTGTCTGGCTATGCATCACGTTTGCAGCTGGTCATGACAGCAAATGGGTGCTCTACTAAGAAGTGAAGATGAAGGTGCTTGTCAAGAAGTGGTTGAATAATTTTGAAACTGCAGTACTCATTAAAAGTGACATATTGTGTTGAATCTGCGGAAACCACCTGTAAAATTAGTTGTGTTCAATTGTTCTTGTTTGAGTCCATTGAACACAGCTGGAAAATTGTACATTTTGCCAATACACCTAATTTGCGAGGGGGGGGTTGAATAATTTGTCTTATTAGACATGAGCAAATGAAGCAATTCAACATAGCTGCTATAATTGAGGTGGTCTGTTAAATGCACTCTTTTTGGGGGACACTGTCATATTTAGCCACCTCAACACCAACACACGAACTCCAGGGCTCCTACTCATTTCTAACTTAACAAGTCTCAGAATTCCTTCATCCGTCAGCAGAGATTTTGAGTTGGATCGGTAACATCATTGATTAGTGGAAGGTTAGTTTACCTGTGAACATACAGTGTGTGTATGTCTGCGCACACACACACACACACACACACACACACACACACAGTGTGAACCACTATGAATTCAAAAGTGCGGCCATCCTGAATGGTTCTCAAGGTCAGTGTAAGGTCAGGGTGAGGGTAAAGGGAAAATAAGGTAGTCAATGAAGTGTCATATGAATAGCAGTACAAGGATATGTATCTGCATACTGTACATGAATAATATATGATTTTTCTTTCTCTATTGCTTATGTACATCTTCATGTCGAAGTATCTTGTATAGAACCCAGTAGAATATATTGAAGAGGAGAAAGGCGAGAGGGAAGCCGGCCCTCGACACAGTGTCAATCTTTTTGGCTCTGTCGATGAATAACTTCCTCATCTCGTCATTGCTTTTACCCCCTCCAGCTGTTGCTGCTGCAGGCGGGTTCTGGGCTGTGTTTGCTGTGGCCCCTGGGGTGTTCAGTACAGTAACAGTATTGTTGACACTGGCCTTCGTGTCCTTGCTGTTGCTGGGAGTAGAGGCCACAACAGCCGTGGAGGTCATTCTGCTCTCATGTACTTCCCCTTCCTGTTGGGGAGACAAGGAAGAGGAGGGGGGAGTCACAGGACAGATAATGATAATGCTTATCTGTTATTCTCTTCAGACTGGATGTAATGCTGACGGTCCCTTGAGCAAGGCAGTGATGATTGATTGATTGAGCGTCATACAACGGTTGCTTCTGGTTGAACAAAAAGGACCTATGTCTGTATTGTTCCTTTTTATAATGTTGTCAGAGAGGCCAAAACATTTGCCCTGAAGGATTACATTGCAGCCATTACAGCCCATTCCCCACCATTCCTGGCTGCTGGCAGAGGGGAATTTATTCCAGTAAACAACAAAACAATTCCAAAACCTGTTGTACCTACCAGTCATTTCAAACTCAAACTATGTAAAAATCAGGGTCTGGTTTAAAATACTAGACTTATCCTTTAAAACGGGAAATTGAACGTAGCATAAACATAAAAAGAAAAAAATGGCATCAAATGTGGGTGTATAAGAAGCTCCTTGAATACAGATCAATTAAAAAATATACATGTACATGTATAGGTTATTGTTTCTAATATTGCAATAAGCTGCTGCAGTATATCTATATATTCTGCTGAAGATGACATGTGGCATTAATTGGGTCTAATTTACTGTCAAAAGTTTGGACACACACCTTTTCAGTCAATGTTTTATTTTATTATTTCATAATGATAGATTAATATTGAATACATCAAACCTATGAAGGAATACATGGAACATAAACAAAAACGTGTTAAACAAACCAGAATATGATTTATATTTTAGATTCTACAAAAGAGCCACTTTTTGCCCTGATGACTTTGCCTTGATGACGCTTTGTTCACTCTTGGCCTTTTCTCAATCAGCTTCAGGAGGTAGTCACCTGGAATGGTTTTCCAAAGGTCCTGCAGGAGTTCTCAGAGTTACTGAGCACATATTGGCTCCTTTACCTTAACTCTGAGGTTAAGTTACATGCTGTGAGAACCACACATGTAGAAACCATCCGCTCACCTCTTCTGCCTCCCGTAAAGACATGGTGGATGGAACCAAAAATCCTTTTTCCTCTGGTCTAATGTCCATTCCTTGAGTTTCTTGGCCCAAACAATTCTCTTGTTCTTGTCGTTCTTCCTCAGTAATTGCTTCTTTGCACCAATTCAACCATGAAGGCCCGTCTCACACAGTCTCCTCTGAGCAGCTGATGTTGAGATGTTTCTTCTGCTTGAACACTGTGAAGCTTTTATGTGGCTGATTTGTGGTTTCTGATGCTGGTAACTGATGAACGTATCCTCTGCAGCAGAGGTAACTCCTTCCTGGGACAGTCCTCATGAGAGCCACTTTCATCATACTGTTTTTCACGACTGCACTTGAGGATACATTCAAAATGTTTGTAATTTTCCGGATTGACTGACCTTCATGTCTTAAAGTAATGATGGACTGTCATTTCTCTTTACTTAGTTGAGTGCTTCTTGCCATAATATGGTTTAGGATAGTAGTCGAACAGGGCTGTTCACTGTGTAGAACTGTGTACCAACACTACCTCTGCACAACATAACTGATGAAACACATTAAGAAGCAAGAAATTCCACAAATGAAATCTTGACAAGGTACACGTGTTAATTGAAAACCATTCCTGGTGACTACCTCATGAAGCTGATTGAGAGAACGCCAAGATTGTGCAAAGCTGTCGTCAAAGCAAAAGGTGACTGCTAAAACATGTATTTTGTTTACTATATGATTCCATGTGTGTTCCTTCACAGTTCTGACGTCTTCAATATTAATCTAAATGTATAAAATGCTGAAAATAAAGAAAAAGCATTGAATGAGAAGAGCTGTCCAAACTATTGACTGGTACAGTATACTTGAAGTAACTAAGAGAGATATCCATGAGTTCTTTCAATTATTATCAATTATCTTATCTTACATGCTTAATAATACTGCTCAATCACTTAATACCAATAGCAGGTCCATAAACATCGTTTTACTTTGCTGAATGAATAAAGGGAGGCTAACTTGTTTTACTATGTGTGGTTTGGTAATATTGTGGTATGACTGAGTGCTGTTCCTTTTAAAACTTTTGTCCACATACTACTTTAGCAAATTAGCTATAATATATTAGGATTAAGCAAAAAGTGTAGCAGAAAGGTGTTTTTATTTCTTCTTTCAATTTTGTTAATATGTTTTTTGTTGGGTCCTTTATAAAAGTCTACGGTTGAAAACTGCCACATCAATATTAGAATGATTATCATGATTCATGATTATGACCATCATTATGACAATCATCACCCAGCATCCTTGTCCACGTCTTTGCAAAGCCAACAAACTGATGGGGGAGAACACATTGACACAGGTGAAACATGCATAAACACATGCAGACAGACAAACATATGCACTGTGCCATTACCCTGTGGTTGCTGCTGTAGATGTTGGTCATAGATCCATACAGAGGGTCTGCATGTTTGAGGCCGTTGTCAGTGTTAACACGACGAAGGGAATCAGCTAGCTCCTCTGGATCAACTGCACCTCCACTGCTCTACCAGTCGACAGCATGCACACCAGTAATTAACAGACATAAACCATAAAAAAAAACCAAAAAAAAAACCTAATAGTATCTAAAAACAGGGTTTGGGCACCCCTTCATTCAGTCAACCTATCTGTTTTGTTTAAATAATAATGTTGTCAGTTAAATTCATTTTGAGTGGGTCTAAATTCTACCTTTATAGAACTACTGATAAACTAATGTATGAAAGCACAAACTTCAGTATTACAGTTTTTGAGCTGAAAACGCTATCAAATGAACAGCCTTTTATGTGTGGCTATGTCTCAGGTGTATGTCTCAGGTGTTCCACTCTACGGTTGTTCCATATTTGCCAAAACCGATCTTGAATGAACATTTTTGTGTTTTCTTTTCATCAAAATGCTTTTCTTTGTCTTGGGTGCATTGTGTCTTTGTTAATGGCTCAACCTGTTCATTACCTACATTCTATCTGATAAAAGATGATCAGGGATGAGGATCAGGGACTCCTCCTCATCAGCTGGTGTCGCCGCTACCAGCTGTGCTCGACACCTGATGATGAATGTCACAGGATGTGATTCCTAACCAGGTAGAAGTACTACTACATGGGGTCTACTGCATACTGTAGTCGTTTCAACCCTTTTTCTCAATATACGTTCAGTAATATATTTACCTGTTTTTTAATTCATAGTCAGGTCAGTACAGGTCTTTATTACATTAAGTTGCAGCTGGACATAAACATTGTCCTGGTAGAACATTTTAAAAGGCACCAGGCATCAATTAGTCGTTTCGGTGGTACCTTTTATTTTACCCTGTAATTTGTTTCACAACAGTTCAGACTGAGGTGATAAAGTGTTTGTCCAGAGGATAATACTGTACAGTACATTCATTTAATAGCATAATTACATTGCTTTTCTAATCTGATCCTACGATGAATGCCTCTCTGAGACAGAGTGACACATATTGATATTTTTGTTTTGTGGCTTCCTTTCAAGTAACCGCTGTGTATGTGAGTTGACTGAATGCTGAGCTCATTTTGTCCCAACCCACAGAACTCCTAATCATGCATTGACAACACAATGTCAGAGAAACAACACAACTGTGAGCTAAAGAATCACCACATAGACGAAGTTACAGCCATGCTGTATCATGCACTAATACAGTAGATGAGATGTGGTGTTTCAGGACCCTCAAACATGCACAGCCAGATGCACTGGCACTTTATGTCTACTGTCACACATCACATGGGAAATGGCATCATTTTCAACATTACTCTCTTGTTCACCCTTCCTTCCTCTTTCTCATTTAATGCTTTTCTTCAAAGTAGCAAACTGCAGTAGCAAAATGTCACCACAAGGTGACTTCCTCAAACCAGAGTTGCCAGAACAACAAAGAACTGCTTTCACAAAAGAAGTCCGTAAGTCTGTGTGTGTATGTGCATGTCTGCATGCAGGTGTAGATAGTATGTACAAGTGTAAAGGTCTAATTTAAAGGTGTAATTCATTTATTTATTATCTCACTGCAGGGTGTGTGTGTGTGGTTTTTTTTAATACCTTGCTTTTACTCTTGTGATGCCGTCTGAATCGCAGCAGCTCTTTATGTTGCCTCGACACAAAGTTGACAGCAGCATACTCCAACAGCGCAGAGAAGACGAAGAGAAGACACACTGCCATCCAGATGTCAATGGCCTTGACATAAGAGACCTGTAAACACACATGCACTTATTAAGTACCAATCTGCGAACTTTCATCCACCCAAGGCCTATAAACGTAGTAAAGACCATCCTGCAATGTAAAGAAGGGTTTCATGGTATGTGATTTTGTTTCTCATATGAAGGACACTAGTGAGGACTTGGTCATTCTAGAGGCTTTAGGGATGTTGGCCAATGTCGGTCAAATACAATTTTAGTGGCTGAGAAATAATTCTTCTTCAAGACAGATCCAATATTTTGTGACTGTACTGAAAACTGTTTAAGTCTTAACCTGGATGACTTGCTGAACGCAACAGGAAGTCCATAATATTTTTACACAGAACATTTATTCACCTCTTTTGATGTATATCCTAACTAATTCATATCTTCCTACATCCATTACATATATCATTTTAGGCTTGCAGCTGCTGCCCTTCACACACACACCCATGGCTAGGCCACTGATGCTTATGGTGCCAAATCAAGTATCCTTCTTCCTTTAGGTAACAATGACTTATTCAGACATGTGTAATATACTGGAGTGCAAAGTTCTGTTGAGCACCGGAAACATGAGAAACCTCCTGTACCACTATACCCACCCTGCCCCCCCTCCACCCCATTGTCTCCCCTCTCCATACACACATACACAGACACACGCATAAACACACCTCTACAACAAGACATGTGCATCTGTACACTGTGTGTGAGCGAGATGGATGTGCTAATAAGGGTTATGTAACAAAGTGCTCCATGTTTGATTTTTTCTCATGCATACAATATACCAGAACAAGACTAAGGGGCTCTTTCTCACACACGCACTTGTGGATGCATGATGTGTGTAATCAACACATACTTGTGCTTGCTCAAGCGAAACATCCACCAAATAAAAATAGAAAATAAAGAATAGGGCCATGTAGCGGCTTGTCCCTCGATGAGATTTCATCCTCCTATTCTGCATTATCAGGTCGTGGCTGCCTAAGATATTCACTCAGTAGCTCATCTTCAGGGGCCATCTTTGTTATGGATTCCAGGATCCTGGTTGTTTCGTCCTGGACAGTGGCTCTGATGCTCACAACAGGGATGAAACCCAGCATGCATTGTGAGGCACTTCCTTGTCTTGATGCCATTTTGATATCAGCCTTTATCTCCTCCATTTGCCAGACTTATATCAGCGGGTTATCTGGTGACTGACAGGGCTTATGTTTTTTTACTCTGTGTAGGTATTTGACTGTGGCTGAATTCCTCATGGATCCCATTTGCCTGCGGGATCCCAAGGTGTTCTGGTCTACCTGTGTTTCACTCTACCAGCCCATTTCACATCAGGTTCCCCCACAATCCCAACAACTGATGCAGTATGACTGTGATAAATACAAAAACACAACCATTCACACTCACATTCACACCTCTGGGCAAGAGTCTCTAATTCTCCTGATCTGCATGTGTTGGGATTGTAGGGGGTACGTGTGGCACCAACAGGAAGACAATGCACATAAAGATGAACAACACAATACTCAAACATAGACCTTAGGCAGTGAAGTCCTGGAGCCTGAGCTCTGTGTTGTCATTGTGAGGACAGTAGTGATACCCAGTGCCACTCTGGCTGGGGCAGCATCCATGTTGATCCAAAAGGAGACCCAGGATAGAATGACAATAAGCAGAGACGGGATATACATCTGGATCAGGTAGTAGCCCATCTGACGCTCCAGGTGGAACCGCACCTCGATACAAGTAAATTTACCTGCACAAAGCAGAGACAGAGATTAAAATAATATTCATTTATTAAGTACAATAATCGGCAAACTGGGGCAAATTCTATTCTTGCAAGACATTGTTTGCTGTATTTGCCTATGCTTCAGCCCCGCTCCATCCAGGCTTCACCTCACTAGCCACATTTCTGGCTCTATTAACTAACAGTATGGCAGCAGGCATTCACTTCATGCTAGTCTTCAAAAACTATCTCTTTAGAAGCCTATTGGTGAAGTCACAGAAAGGGTTGTAGCTATAAAGCTTGGTCTCAACAACTACTCAGCTCATTATGCAGCCCAAAATCTCTTTCCTCATGTGAACATCCTGAATCATTTAATGCTTCCACCCCTACACAGAACCTCAAGTCTAAGACACCAACTCGCTGGTGTGCTGTCTATGGTCAGATCCCATTTAACGAAAAGACATTATCAGTCTGGATGTCTGGCTGTTTGTTTCTCCCTCTTGCGGCTGTTTTTTTTCTTGACTTGATCCCAGCAGCACAAACATGATTGATGGAATGTGACAACTGTTTCACCCTGTGCGCCTTACCTGTGTTGTGATGCTTGTCGCAGTGCGTGTATGTGTGTGGAGGTGGTTGCATGTGTGTGCATGTTACCTGTGTTGTGATGCTTGTCGCAGTGCGTGTATGTGTGTGGAGGTGGTTGCATGCGTGTGCATGTTACCTGTGTTGTGATGCTTGTCGCAGTGCGTGTGTGTAGGTGGTTGCATGTGTGTGCATGTTACCTGTGTTGTGATGCTTGTCGCAGTGCGTGTATGTGTGCGTGTATGTGTGTGGAGGTGGTTGCATGTGTGTGCATGTTACCTGTGTTGTGATGCTTGTCGCAGTGTGTGTATGTGTGTGTGCGTACATGCGGAGGTAGGTGCATGTGTGTGCATGTTACCTGTGTTGTAGTGCTTGGTGCAGTGCGTGTATGTGTGTGTGCGTACATGCAGAGGTAGGTGCATGTGTGTGCATGTTACCTGTGTTGTGATGCTTGTCGCAGTGTGTGTATGTGTGTGGAGGTAGGTGCATGTGTATGCATGTTACCTGTGTTGTAGTGCTTGGTGCAGTATCTGAGGTCTGATTCATCTTTGAGGATAAACTGTGGGAGAGTAAGGCCTTCTGCCACTTGGACCGGTCCATTCTCCTGCCACTCAAAGATCAGGTCATTCATGGTGTAACCAACTGAAAAAACAACAATTAATAAAACACTGTGCAACATAAAGGTCATGGAAGTGATTTATAGCAGAGACTTCATGATTGTCTGATGTTTTTAATTATTGTCAGATGTTGTACTTTATCTTGAAGAGTAGTCTCACTGAGGCCATTTATTCACACTTTGAGCTGTTTATTTGGTCTTGCAGTGCTTTATTTGTCAAATATCTCAGAGTAACAAATGCCTGTCCTCACTATTTGACATCCCCTGATGCCCGTATTTAACTTTTTTTGAAGAAAAAGAATGAAGAACACACTGAAAGCAAAACCACCTTGGTTTTAGTCAGATTTAGGTTGTTATGTGTACACCATCTGATACTTTAGCAGAAGTACCAACATATCACGATAGAATTAGCAGTATCAACAAAATGTATTTCAAGCATGTTAATGGTCTGCACTTGTAAAACACCTTTTCTAGTCTTTTCAGTCACGCAATGTGCTTTAACAACACATTTACATTCACACACTATTCTTACACTGATGACAGGGGCCACCATACAAGACGCCTACCTGCTCCTCAGTAGGAGACTAACTATTCACAGACATTCATACACACAAATACAGCTTCAGAAACAATTAGGGTTCCAGTATCTTGCCCAAGGACAATTCGACATGCAGACTGCAGGAGTCAGGAATCGGACAGCGAACCTTCATCTAACGCTGAGCCACAGCCAAGCGTGGTATCAAAAGCAAACATAATCAATAAGTAGCACAGTGACTTAGAGTTAAATCAGTATTTTATTATTGAATTTTACTACTGATGCATTAGCACATGGGCAGCAATGTGTCACAGCATCCATGTCACACCCAGTGGTCAAGGAGCAAAGTTTGATTACCTTACTATACTTTATAGCTTAGTACCTTCTAAGCAAATTTTGTAAGCAGCATCATTGTGTTATATGTAACATGTAATTTGTAAAGTAATAGTGGTCGATACAAATGTAGGAAAAATAATATATTCTCTTTGAAATTAAATGAAATATACTTCAATTAAATGAAATTTGAGTATAATGTGGCATTCAATGGAAAGCTCAGGATAAGTACAAGTACAACAAAATTGTTTTTAAGTATAGAACTTGATTAAATGTTATATGTAACCGCAGTCAGCCAGATTACAGCTGCACTGACCAACATTTTGAGAGACCATACACTGTCAATGTACTCAGACATGAAAGTCAAATGAAAAAAAATGTCAAAGCTACAGAGCATGCCCAGGTGGCTAGATGACGTAGGAAGCTGGATGCCTTAACTTTGACACAAGCTACTGTTAGTATTGTCCTTCATTTGATGACAAGAATAAGTGACACGTTTTTTAAAAAAGTAATATGTAAACAGATGTTTGGTGAAGGTTACTATTGGGAACAAATAGGCAGAGAAACAAACCCTACAAACAAATGTGAGAAGGACAAAGCGGCAGCCGCATTAAAATGCGTGCTAAATGAAAAAAAAAAAAAAGCATGTTGTAGGGCTTTTGGCAAGAGCAGAAACCAGCTGGTACATGCTGGTACAGGCTGGTACAGGCCTACAGCCGCACACAAAACATTTGGTTCATCTTGCCTCTTAAGGTTCAGTTAAGTGTTTTAAAAGGCTATGGACGCTAAAGAAAAAAATAGAGGAAACCATGCCCTCAGCCGTCCACACAAGTATCCAAGCTTCTGTGCTTAGCTCTGGTAATTTTTAAATCTAACAATAGCCCCTGGTGGTAACACTGTCTCCAACTGTCAACTCAGAGCACTTACAAGTTCTACAAGTACAAACTGCATCAACTCAAAACACAGGTTTTTTTCCATTTCAATTACTTTAGTCTAGTAAATAGGAAAAGGAAACGCACTTCGCTTTAATGTAATCCTACACATTGTATCTATATATAATGAGTAATATTAAATTGAATGAATTGAATTGAGATGGGGTTGGATTAAAGCAGTTTTTTTCTCTCTCAAACGTAGATCATGTCATGACTGTAATCACTTCCTCTGATCGTCTCTCTCACTCTCTATGTCTGTAAGTGCATGTCTATATGTTTCCCTGTATTCTCTGCTGCATGACAGCCTAGTCAGCAGCATCACAGCGATGAAAATAATCCACAGAGCAAGATCTATGTAAGGTAATGCCTCTGGCAAGTGGGCTGGAGCAGAATAAAACCACTAATTAAGACAAACATTCTGTCCTAGTGTTATTTGTGCCCTAAAGCCAGGCTAAGCTCCTGTTTGAACAAGGGATGAATTAGTCATCATAACCCTACCAACATTACTAACATGACTTTGCTTCCTTGAAAAGATACCATAATATATCTGGTTTAATACTGTCTCCATGAGGGGGAGGTCGAGGGTAAGAAGGATGATACAACATATGTTTTAGTAAGATGGGAGGATGAATGAAAAATGAGAGAACGTGGGACATACATGGCAAAATACACAGAAGAATAACATGGGAGATTACATATAATATGGTATCTGAAATTACTGATTGCATATCTGCATTCACACATTTGTTCTTCACTGGGAATTGCAATGTTAGAGTTTATACAATGTTTAGACAATATTCAAATGAATTCTATTGTCCTGTCTGTACAGGTGATGGTATACGTTCTGCTCCCTGCATAAAACAAAGCTGCATGCTAAACATTCACTGGTGTGCACATTTCTTTCCATGTAGGTATACAGACAAATCCTTGCAGACTGATCACTGAGGTGTGGAATATAAATATGGCATGAGCAGGAGAAGCCATTGCAAATATGATGAATAATAAGCTGGAGCAGGAAGAAGCAAAGTGTTCTGGATCTAAGGCATGTGTGACTTACTTTGAGTGACACTGACCTGAGAGGCTTTATTTTTAGAAGTTGGGGGCCTTACCAGCCTTAAAGCTGGTTGAGGGAGGATGAATGAAAAATGATGTTAGTTATTTAGTTGTGATGGTGAAATAAATGGTAAATGGTCTGTATTTGTGTTTCTAGTCATTTCGACCACTCAAAGCACTTTTACATCACATCCTCATTCACCCGTTCACACATCATTCATTCAGGAGGAATCTGAGTTGGAGGAGACTCTTCTTTCACACACATTCACACACTGAAGCTGCTTCAGGAGCAAGTTGGGGTTCAGTGTCTTGCCCAAAGACACTTCTACACGCTGACTCATTGGAGCTGGGGATCCAGTGACCTTCCGATTGATGGATGACCCACTCTACCTCTGGGCCACAGCTGCCCATCCGTTAAGGTTAAAGTAAGGGGCTAGGGGATGCATCATGCCAATCAGGGTCCTCACAAGTGTAGAATTATGTGTGTGTGTGTGTGTGTTTATACTATACTTACAACTCTCTAGCTGCATGATACAGGTCTGAACATCCATGGGGAAGTTTTTCAAATCCATGGGACATGACAGGGTTAGCGTTAGTCTGAAAGCAAATGAGAACAAGAGAAGACCGGGATTAAAATCATCCATAAATGTTGTACACATGTAGTAATTTAATGCTTTCATCTTTGCTTATTTTATATTAGGGCAGCAGGTGGTAGCTTTTACAACAATAGCTTTTTGTTACCATATCATGACAGGTAATCTGTGAAAAACAAAAAAAATCCTTTGGCTCCTCCAAGTGCTCCTAGTGGCATTTGCAAGAATCTACTGCACCTGAATGAAATTAACCAATCAGAGCCAGAGGAGTAAGTAACACAGCGTCAATCACTGCTCATGTGTGAGCATGTGCTCACTCAGTCAAGCGTAACATCCTCAATGGCAACATCAGCAGGAGCTTCCTAAAAACACCACGGCTGAGAAACAACCAGCAGCAATGACACAACATTGTATTTCAAGCCATGTGGAATATAGTTTCTACTTTGCTCCTACTCCTGGGACTCACAAGTGGTGTAAGTGCTACAAAGTGGTGTGATATGTCAATTCTATGGCCAGGAGCAGCCTAGCTGTATTTCTCCAGATGGTCAACCAGTTTTTGTGCTCCTCTGCTCCTTTAAAGTCACATGTAGAGCTTATTTTTCCACCAATAAACTCATGAATTTATAGTGTAAAGCACCCAACCCACACATTTCTTTTGATGTCTCTGCCTGTCTGCTTTCTGCTTGTGCCTGTGCCGTCTCTCTCTCGCTCTCCATTAAGACTGACAACTAAGAAATATGTGAAATAAGTTACTTGTCTATCTCTAATAAATATAGTGGGTGGATGAGAAAAAAAATGGGGAATTGAAGAACCAGGAGAACAGTGGAGAGATTAGTACCAACTCTCACTCAGTGGCACCAAGTGAAGCAGAGCCTACCCCACATTTACCTGATAGAGTACAGAACATTCCCGTTCTTAAATATCCTGAGCAGTTTATTGTCTGTAGTGACTTCGTGAAAGTGGGCCCCCTTCTCATTGGCAAAGAACAGATCTGGTTTCCATATGGAGTCTAACATAGAGGGGTCCAGGTCCAGAGAGTCATCTGGGTATTCAGCATAGGCGAGCCTGGGATCATTCCACTGCTGACGGAGGAAGATATTCACACGATAGTCCTACGGGCACAGAGAATAACATGAATACATCACACGTGGAAATGATTAGCAATGCGTTTAAGACATGATGAGCCAATGGTGGCTTTGTCTTTTACATCTTTCTACTGCCAGGCAGATATCTAGGCTTGGGTCATGCTTCCAAACCACTGCTTGTTCGTGGGTCACAACCTCCATCTGACTTAAATACTGTCATCATCACGTAGAGTCTATGGCTCCTGTTTGGTGGAGCAGGAAACACTTTTAGGCCACTTGATTTATTTCATAATTTATTGATTGATTGATTGAATGATTGTAAGTGTCTGTGAGACTAAAAGCAATATAATTATCTTGGGGGAAGAGGAGTAAGAGGTCTCCAACTGGTCCTGATCTGAGTGTCTGGATGCTAGTAGCACTCCATTATACTGCAAGATCTGGTCCCTAGAAAATTCCCAGAATGCACAGTAAAAGGCAATGAGTAGTAGGAAGTGCTCGCCATCCTCGCTGACTGGAAGTGACATCACTACTCTTCCACTTCACTACACCTCTAACAGAGCAAGAGTCAATGCAGGATGAACGCAGATACGGCTAATGAAATTAAACTGGCCTAAGTTGGATTTAGGTGCGACAGTAATACTTACTATTGCTGATGCTTTTGGCCCACATGTGTCAAACATGCAATATTTATTTCATGAGCTGTGTCTTCTGCACACTTTTAACGCAACAAGAATCCCTTAGAGAAGCAATGTGAAAAAAAAAGATTTACAAACATACTATCACAGTTACACATCTTTAACTGTTTATACACTGTATTCTTTCATTTTCATTGGCTTTTACAACAAAGGTTTCTTCACTCTTTAGAGAGCATTATTACATCATTGCCAGGGAATCGTGTAGATTTAGATTCATCAGTGTCCCAAGTGTTCAGTGATGCAGAAACCTAATCAGAGCCAGAAATACAATTCACTGTACAGTGATTCACTGCCTGCCTTGGGTTATCCTGAAGGTCTATGCCAACAGACGTAATTTTTGTTGGCAGGTAGAGAGGCTGTCATTTCAGTTATTTATGGTGGTGATTCAGTTACCAAAGTGTCCGGGCATCAAGAAACAAATACACAATTCTTAGTGTGGTGTTGGGGCATTAAAATGAGCAGAACAGATATCAGTTAGACTATGTACCAATTTTCAAACAGGCCTAAAAAAACATCTGGAACATTAGAAAATAATATTTTTACAGGGAATAAATGGGATAGCAGCCTGATTTAGAGGACATTGAGCTATTAATTCAAGTACAGACCAGAATGACAAAAACTATCCCATGCTCCTTTGTGTGGGTGTTCAGAGGTTTATTGTGCTGAGAAAACGTCCATTACCACCATTACAATGACACCGGTGGAGATTACTAGTAATTACACTTATGAGCAGTACCATTTAAATACATTTTCAATTTTGAAGATGAGCCTTGAAATGCATCTTTGTCCATATCTGTTTTACGAAGCAGCACTAATTCACATTTTATATTAACAATGGATCAAATGACTGTGACTGAATGTGTAAGGGGGAGTGGTCACAAAAAAAGCAATGAATGCAGCGTTAAAGAATCATCACAACCAACAAGGATACAGGTGCACTGCTGACAACAACACAGTAGAATTGTTCTACCACAGGTTTTAACTTGAATTGGTTTCTGTTTCGGGACAAACTGTGGCATTATCATGTCTCCCCGTGTAGTCAGAAAAGCTAAGCGCTGCTGGCACACAGATAGAGAATGGATTAAGAGGAGTGGAGAGATTGAGTGAACAAATGAAAAAAAGAGAGTCTAACAGTAGTAAATCTGTTTAACATAGATTGCGTGTAGAGACTAGAGTGATTCAACCTGGCTCTAAGCCCTGTGTGTGTGTGTGTGTGTGTGTGTGTGTGACACTGGGTATTCAAAAATACCCTCTGAAGCTCTGTTTTTCTTCTGTCTTTCAGTTATTTGATAGTAAAACAAAAAGGGAAGTCGCATGTGTTTAAGACCACGATGCATGCATAAATACAATACACAAATTTAGCTTCAAATAACAAATAAGTGGTTAAGATAAGCTCTGACAAACAAAAGGGATTTATGCGAATTAAAGTGATTATACTTTACATCACAAGATCCATCCACACAATGGTATTTTGTTTCCTGTTTTTGTCAGTTAAGTATCCTCCAGTTTGTGGCAGGTAATTCACTGTAGCCACACTTATTACTACTAGTTGTTATTATCCAGACTGACAGCAAACATGTAAGCCATCTAGGCTTACAGTTTTTGACAGCATTTATCAGTCTATCCATCTATTATCTACATTTTTGCTGTTGTACATCAAGTACAATTATATCCAGCTACAGTTAAGCTTCCTGTCATGTCAATAACTGTTTAAAATGTGTTGTTAATGTGTTGAGTTATGTCACCACACTCTCTTATTTGTTAGAGGAAGAGAGGAGTGGGTGGATGAAAAGACAGATGGTGAGACGAGAGAAAGGTCTTAATCCTAATGTGACATATGGCCCCTGTAATGTATATACGTATCTCTCTGCAGCTCTGCCGTAGAAATTGTGTAATACAACATCTATCACGATCTCTGACTTTGTAATCATGTGCTCAGTTTTCAGATCACTCAATGGATTAGGACCTTAAACACATATCTGATATGCCTGTGAGGTATGATACCTCACAGGCTGGATCTCACCTGCTGGCTGTTCCCTTGGCCAAGAATAAGAAGTATGATGACGCAGCTTTAAATGTCTATGGTATTCACATTTGGAAAAGCCTGCTTCAAGAGTTTACTTCCACTACCTGTAAACTAGATACTCACTACATACTTTCCCCTACTATTTAGAAATAAATACTGTGTAAAAGCTAAAACAAAGTTTTGACTAATGGGCTTGTTTAAGATGGTGATGATAAAAAATTGCTTACAATGGAAGACAACCTCAAACCAAAAGTCTGAAAAAGCATCTCGGAAAACTGACTAAATCTATACTCTACTGAATCCATCCATCCATTATCTATACCGCTTATCCGTCAGGGTCGCAGGGGGGCTGGAGCTAATCCCAGCTGACTTTGGGCGAGAGGCGGAGTACACCCTGGACAGGTCGCCAGCCAGTGACAGGGCCAACACATAGAGACAGACAGACAACCACTCACACTCACACCTACGGGCAATTTAGAGTCACCAACATGTATGTATTTGGACTGTGGGAGGAAGCCGGAGTAACACCCCAGGTTCCAACCTGGATTGTGATCATTTCCGTGTTGTTATGTGCTACAGAACAGACTTAAAACAGAAGTCCGAGGGTCAGAAGGACACGTTCACAAAGCTGGCTCACTGTTGTGTAAATACATGCACATACCGTCATGAAAAATTCATTTGAGTCCGATAAATAATAAAAGCCAAATGAAGGGAATATTGTACATCCTAGGATTTCTCATGACAGTTCTCGCTTTGCAGGCAAACACACCGACACAGAGAGAGACACGCTCGCGCACACACAAATCCAAATGGCATATCTGTCACAACTCCTGTGGTGCATAAAGCACTTAGACCTTGTCACTTCAATCATCCATCCGGTCGTCTATCCGTCCATCTTTAGAGAGGCCTTGACTGATTACAACCAGTTCTGCCTTGCTAATTATGCGAGAGACAGAGTGTAACAGAAAGTGAAGTTCACAGTTATGTTCAATCACTACTGCTTAACAGAAAGAAGGAAATATGCTGTCTAATTCCCTTTAACTGTCAATCAACACTTTCAAATCACTTTTGTTTGGTGAAGGCTAATACTCATATTTTTGGACTGAAGCTGCAAATATTGTGAATATAAGAAAATAGACTTGAAGCATAAAAATACCCTTTGGGTCTTTGAGAGTAAAACAGCCTTTCTAGACAGCTAGACTGAGTAAAACAGGACCATGTCCGTTCCATTACATGTGCATGACACAGTTGACAGATGATTATACATAAAGTGTTTCCGCCGTGTGTTTCACACTGTAAACCTGTTACGACTGGCTAGTGGCCCATAACGGCTGGTTTATTTATCTGACCTCATGACAAGTTGATTTAACAAATATACAGCAGAATCCAGAGCTTTTCTCCTCTGAAAAGCACATATGTCCACCAGTCTGTTGCACTCTGCAAATAATTCAGGGAAGTATCCATCTGTGCACTGAGCTTCGCTAATGCTTTTTACAACACAGAAAAATATAAAGAAATATAATATTTCAATTGCATTTGGTAGCTATATTATATTATGTATATAACTTTCTTGGTGAAGAAAGAAAGGTACAAGTGTGGACTGATGACATCCAGGAATCACAGCTTCTTCAAATCTCCTAGTATCTTTGACATGCGTTCTGTTTTTCCACACATAATGAAATTTCTACTATTCGATGCCATCGTTTGCCCCTGGTCGAGGACATGAAGTTACTTTCACAGGTTAATAAAGTTGACCATATGCTCTAATTCTCCTGTACCTGAAAGTTGGACCAAATGTGTGCCAGTACCAATTCTTGGCCATTTCTACTAATCTAATCAAAAACACACTATAACACCCATACAAATCCTCATCCTGGTCTATGTGGTGTGCTACTACATGCTGTGTATGTGTAATATCAATGTACAAAGCAGCTTGTGCGCACCCCAGACTGACTTCATGTCATTTTAAAGTATGTGCTGTCAGAGTCACTAAACGTCTTCACTGCACATCTGCTATTCCTGTCTGCTTGTCTGTCGCTTTTGATTTCTATCTCCGCTTGCCTCCCTCCGTCATTATCTCTACTTGTCAGTGTGTCACTCTATCTGGCGACACTTTGAAGCTTTTCCTTCTTTCTTGCAAATTATTTGCCTGTCTGGTAGGTGCTGATAATTGACAAACTTAATACCTTTGCTGGAATTCAACATCTGGTTCAAAGCTTTTAAGTTCTGCTCTATTTGGGTATGCTTAGGATTTTTTTTTTCTATGGCTTTGAAAATCCAATTCAAGCAAACGTGAGCATTGGGATTGTCGGTCCATAATAATTTCAAATATCAAATATCATATATCATTAATGTACTTGCTTCTAGAGTATATTAGGCACACATTCTGCTGTCCTGCTCATATTCCCATTGCTCTGAAGTATATACTGCAAGCTGCATTTATAAATAAGCAGAGAAATCCAATCTATACACTTATCAAGCGAGCAGTGATCAAAGCTTTAAAATCACCAGTGCTGCCCTCAGTACCCTAAAGGTCCAAACTCTGATCTAATGCTGTTTGACCTGAAGCATGACAAGATCCTGTCTATGAAGTGAGCATAACCCAGAATATTCAGCTTAACTCTATGTAAAGTAGACGCAGTATCCAAATGCATTCATCCCAGTATTGAGGGATTTAAACCACATCACTCTGGCTGCAACTCCGAAATACTGGGCCTGCTGTATGCCAAAGTTAAGGAGGCATACAAAACCATTACCAGCTCCCCAACTCCCAGCTGTGTGGAATACTCCAGCACATCTTCAGTCTGAGCCGGAGTCTGGAGAGGGTCCCTGTGCTGTGGAAGGCATCCTAGGATCAGTGGTGCTGACTTCCCACTGGATGAAGTCCCTGGAAAGATTGGTCCTCTTACACCTTTGGCCCCTTGTTCAACCCTGTTAAACCCTCACTGGACCCCCTTCAGTTTGCCTATCAGCCAAAAGGTGGAAGTGTATGACACTATCATCTTCCTGTCTCAGTGTGCCTATGCTCTCCTGGAGAGGCTGAGTAGCCCTGTGAGAGTCATGTTCTTTGATTTCTCAAGTGTGTTGAACTCCATCAGACCTACTCTGCTGGGGAGCAGACTGGCAGCGATACAAGCAAATGCTCCCCCAGTGTCCTGGACTGTGGATTAACAGATTTGGTGGCCGTGGGTCTGTCACAGTGGTAAGCAACAGGGGGGCTTCACAGGAGACAGCCCTGTGACCCTTTTGTTGAGTGATGCGGGCTGAACCAAGCTGGTGGAGAACGCCCACCGTTCCATCCAGGGCGTGAATGTGGAAACTGCAGGATAGAAGTAACAGGAAGCGCACCTGTACAACAAGCTGGACGAAGCAAAGGACAAAGAGGCTGTGTACAAGAAGAGCCAGAGCCGGCCCTACTTGCTGCTCACTGAGTGTCTGCAGTACCATGCTGAAGAGGTCCTTTTCTTTGCTGTCGTGTGCTGGGGCAACAGTCGGTTGACGACCACAGAATCAACAGTTCATCAGGGAGCCTCCCTGATGTCCTGGAGGTGAAGCTTAATTATTTGATGGTGGCGTCAGAGAGGAGGATGTTGTTCAAATTGCTGAGCGTCATGGACCATGACCTTGCTTTCTCCATGATGTGCTGGTCACACACAGGAGAACCTTCAGCAGCAGACTGATACCACCACAATGCACCACAAAATAACAAAGGAAATCCATTCCTCCTGTTAGAACTCATCTGCCTCACAGAGAGAGGTGGACAGCAGAGGCATGGGGTGCTTGGGTGGCTCAAACCTCTATTTCAGCTCCGTTTCATTTACATCCTCCTTTTCCTCTCTGAATCATTGAAACTGTGGACACCATCGCTCCAATATGCAGTAAAGGTACATTGTGAAATGTCATTAATACAAATCATTTTGAATCAACCTTATACATTCTCCTGTATTCCAGATTTGATATTCCATAGCTATGTATATGTCACTTCTAACAGATGTCTGATACTTACCATTAACCAGTTATATTTCTGGCATTTGTGCATTTGGTTTTTGCACCATACTGATTATCCCTTAATTTATGATCCTTACTGTAGTTGTTACTTCTGGCATTGTGTTTATTTGAAACATTATCTTAGAGTTAACTAGTTTCCAATTATATTTCTAACACAAACCATTAACCTGTTACATATCTAACTGTACATTTGTTTTTTTACATTTGGTCTTATTATTCTTCCATTATTCTTTATCTTTATTCTTATACTGTTTATTTTGTTTATATTTATACAACAATTGCTTTTGGGATGAATAAAGCATTTTATTGCTCACAGATAGTAAGAGTAATGCTATTTTCACCTATAAAGCTCACATATTTAGTGTCTCACCAATGACAAATTAATTTTGGTTTACAGGGAATGTGTCAGGTTTGGATGCCTGAACTACCTCTTGCAGTAAATAAAAGCACTCTAGGTGGATACCTGTACAAGACTACACATAGTTGAATGCTTTTTGATCAAAAAAGGTTCATGTAAAAAGTATAAACTTGTGTGTGCCTTTGTTCTAGTTCCATGCAGTAGCTCTGTTACTTACCATGGTGGTTTCAGCTATAGAGCCAAAACTGTTGATGAAAATGTTACAGGAAACATTGACAGGAGGACCTGTAGAGAGAGAGAGAGACAGAATGACTACATTAGATGGATACAATATCAATAATACATTTCTAAAAGATAAACTAACAATTTAGCAACTCCTCAAGCAAGCCATAATTAATGGTGTTGAAGTATTGGATTGCATCATATTAACAATGTTTCTAATGTTTTGTACACTCCTACATGAATACATTTAAAAGAAAGAACACTGGAAACACCTCTCAGTATAATGTAAGACATGGACTCCTGCTGGCCCATCAGGAAACTGCTGCTTTTTGAAAGGAATAAGAGCATCGACTGATTCCCACCCAAACTCTACTCCGTCAGCAACATATGAATAGGGCACCATACTCCACTGGACAGCTTTAGGATTATTACTATTACATCACACTTATTACATCCTCCTTTATGTCTCTGCAATCCTATTCGACCACAGTGAAAGTAGTTCAATTAATGTTTAAAGGATGACTGACAAGAACTTTTGTTTACTGACTTTGCTCAAATCTGAGCAAAAACTTTCTTTGCAAGCAAGAGAGTGGGGGAAAAGATATATCATATGCCATAGACTATGATAAAATTTAGATGAAGTAAAGGACTAAGATCAACAGCAGCATGTCACTGTTATATGTAAAACTGACTGGAGCCAATCCCAGCTGACATTGCGTGAGAGGCGGCGAACACCCTGGACTGGTCGCCAGTCAATCACAGGGCCAAGATTCTGGTCTTGAATAACACGCCCAATGTGCACCATCACTGTATGGCTGAGCTGGGCGCTTCTTCTGTGAGAACTGTCACCTGTGCCTTAACTGGTGAATGGTAATATGGTAATATACAGTGTGCATTGTTTAGTATCTAGGTTTACACTTATGGGAACAATCTAAACAGCCAAAGTTACCCTGCCCTGCTCTGTTCTGTTGGACTGAAGTGAGAGAAACAACCTTGCCTTTTCCTTTTCTGTTCATATGGTCCTTTGGGTCAGAAAATATTTAGACAGTGACACAATTTTCATAATTTGGGCTCTATATGCCACCATAATAGATTTCAAAGAAAACAATCAATATGAAATTGAACTGCATACCTTCAGCTTTAATTCAAGGGGTTGAACAAAAATATGTTATGAAACGTCTGGGAATCGCAACCACTTTATGTACGTTCTTCAGGGGCACAAATGTAATTAGACAAATCAGCATAATCCTGAAATAAAATGTTCATTTTTAATTATTTGTCAAGAATCCATTGTAGGCAATGACCGCCTCAAGTCAAAAGCCCATGAACATCACCATATGCTGGGTTCCCTCCTTTGTAATGCTTCGCCAGGCCTCAACTGTTGTTGTTTGTTTGTGGGACTCTTTGCCTTTAGTTTTGCTTTAGCAAGTGAAATGCATTCTTGTTTGGGTTGAGATCACGTGATTGATTCGGCCATTGCAGAATATCCCACGTGTTTGCCTTAAAAACTATTAAGGCAATATGTTTTGGGTCACTGTTCATCTGCACTGTGAAGCACCGTCCAATCAACTTTGCTGAATTTGGCTGAATCTGAGCAGGAAGTATATCCCTATACATTCTTTTTACAAGTCTAACTTTTTATTCTTGAGGCTTATCAATAGTTTGTAACTTGTGGTGCACCCTCTGTATTTGCTCTTAAGAAGTCCCTTCCCTTCTTCCCCTCCTCGTAGACTTGGATAATGACATGCCTTACCTTCTTGAGTGGTCTTTACTTTGCTGGATGTTGTGAAGGTGTCTTGTGCTTACAAGGCTGCCTTGTAAGCACATGTATTGTATTGTATTGTATGTATTGTATGGTAAGATGTTATTGTGGGGTAAATACAGGGGACATCCACCTTTGGCTTTGTCTATTCCTGTGGAAAAATACAGAGAGACAGAAAGATAGCTTGGCAGATACCTTTAAAGTTCGGTCTTATCCTGGCATCATATCCAGATGTCCTCCCCATCAGTTTGTCCAGAAAATCAGAGGGTGACATTGGGACCTGTCGTGTCCTTGCAGCATTGTCCACCTCCTTAGACTGACCCACACTGTCATAGATACAAAACACAGATAAGGCATATAATTATCCGTGGAATTTTCACAGCAGGATGTGTACTTTGCTATTCTCCATTTCAACCTGGTGAAGCACCAAAGTTAGTCAAGTTATTGACTGTTTATGATTCAGATTCAGAAACACAGAGAGGGAAAAGACCTCTGAATTTGATGACTCTTAGCTCAATCATATCATTTGCAATGGCGAAATGGCACAGTACATTTGCATGTTGCCTTCGCATGCAGTTAAACTTTGCTGAATTTTGACACACAAAATTGCAAAAGCCAAGACAGCAACTTCTAAAGAGTCACAAACAGAAGAAGCTATCAACTGTGGAGCAACATCCACTTTTATGTGACCTTGGTCTGCAGGAGTATAAGCTGCTACACAAAAGAGGCATGGCTTTCTGTTAGTTATGACACAGGAAGATGTGGTTAATGAACTGTGCTCATTTACTGGGCAAGCTCAAAAGTAGTCAGGTCACTTTCTGTAGCTATTCTGTGAAGGCGGGTAATCGCCATTTGCATCAAGCCCTGTTGGTAATCACAGCAGAGAGAACATGGCCTGAGATAATACTGGTCCCATATCTGAATCATTCATGAATCTATTTGTTTATGTATTACTTATTTGACAGAAGAAACACTCTCACTGTGGTCATGCAAACACTGCCACAGCTGCACTGTGGTGTGTATCATCAGCAAAGCTATAATGGACGAGGTGCACTTTGTCCGTTTCTGTGTATGTGAGTCTTTTCTGGGGCAAATGGGTAGTAGCTTCTGAATGCTATGGTAAAGCTTGATGATCCTGAAACCGAACGTGTGTGCATGGGTTTGTCATTTGGGACAAGAAGGAACATTTGCAAAAACAACTCTGCTCACTCATATGGTCATATTGCTGAACACACATGCACACCCACTATATTCAGCACATGCAAGTGCAGTTTCAGGATCATCAACCTTTACTTTGGCATTTGGAAGTAGCTACCATTTACCCCAGCAGGAAGTAACCTTATATAATCCCGAGAACAGAATAAGGGTGCTTAACATGAGTTTGATTATTCATTTAACCTCTTCTAAAATGCACTCACACTGGTGGTGATGGCATGAGACAAGGGGACTGTACTCATTCATTTCCAATGAGCTCTGGGAGATGAGGGGCGACGGAGCAGAGTGACAGCTCCAGAAGCAATTTAAAGAGAGAAGGGACTTGAGCAGCAATTACAAACAAAGAAGTAGAGACAAGTAGTGATGGCCAATAAAAGTCAAAAATGTAAGTCAATAATTTCCCGCTATATACATTTCTCGACCACGGAGTAAATCTGTTCTTATTGTCATTTGTGAATCATCAAAGTCTAGCTTAGGAGTGATCCCGTGATCTCGTCTCGGTGCCAAAGACTGCTGACACACAAACATGCCACTGGGAGCCAAGTGTGTGGTTGTTGCATCACCACACACACACACACACACACACACACACACACACACACACACACACACAGTCTGCTGTCTGTGTGAGTCCACCCGTGGATGTGGATGTGTCTGCTAGGAGTGTGTGAGTCATGCTTCATGTATGTGTGTCTGTTTTTGTTTCTCTCTCAGAGACAACAGCCCAACAGTGGTTCTACCTGGCAGTGGATGCAGGTGCTGCTGAAGGATGTTAATGGTAGCCGACTGCTACTCTCACTGTTCACAGTCGGTGCAGATAAAATATTCATGGCAATATTAGATTAGAAATCACATTTACTGGGTTCCTAAAGATTTTGGTGAACCATCTTACTGCTCCAGCTTTAGAATATAGAAACTGGACCTCAGGGACATGCCTCATTTTTTCAGAAAGAGTGCTGAACAGAGATAGGATTGAGTCACAGATGTTGGTGGAACAGAGACATCATGACTCCAGCTCTAGGGAACTGTTGTCAGTAGTCATCTTAAGTTTTAAAATGTTTTGAGTTGCTCATGGATGTAATGGTAATGGCTCATGGTAAGAGGCATATGATATCAGTAGTTTATATGTGTGCTACGTTGGAACAAATTACAATTCATCAGCGCAGCTTTTTTTAAACTGCTGGTTTCTCATTGTTTATGCCCATAGATAACATGCAGAGACACTACCATTAAACCAGAGGCCTTAGTCTCATTATTCAATATGTCAGCCTTACGAATCCACTGTATCCACTTTGCTTTTCCACCTCTCACTGGAACAGTTTCCTTCTTTAGATGTTACACTTCACGGTCACACTCGCACAGAGATGTCAGCTCAGAGCATCTTAAATCAGCTGCTAAGCTGCTTTGGTTGTTGTAGCGCGACCACTCCCCATATTTTCTCCTGCTTTCTTTCCCTCTCCTCTCCACCTGTTCTTTCTGCCCCCTTTTTTTTCTATACGCGCTTCCTTTAAGAACACAAGAGAACAGTGAAAAGCAATGTAGAGAGACACACATAACATCTAATCCTTATCAATAATGGATGAGTTTTTAATCTAGAACTACTGTCTTTCTCACACACAAAGAGCATTTAAAGGGGAGAGATGAATATATTTAATGTATTTTTTTCTTTCCTTTTGATCTGCTGCTACTATTTCTACAGTTAATATTAGAAATAGCCATATTACTGCTTCTACGTAGCATCAATAATCGTGAGTTCGTTTGGGGTTTCTAAGTGGAGGATTGAAGGGAGTGTAATTTCTTATTCATACTAAGACTTCAGCCATTTACATTGAAAACCACCAAATCCACCTTTGTACACAGGAAGTGACAGTTAGACGGGTGTTCAACAAGAGCTTGTAATAAATATGATAGTAATATAAGAAAGCACAATGCACGTTTCAAGTGCAAAGAGGGACAAAAACCTGAAAACCAAGTATTGCCTGTTAATGTCAAAAGTGTGACTGGTTGTAGCCACAAATGAAATAAGCCATTTTTTATTTTGCTTTTGATTCATTACTGTTGAGGAAGAAAGCCAATGAGCACAGCGATTAGGGCCCATCTTAACTGATTTCAAGAGCCTATTAGGTTGCTTAATCTAAATCTGAATGTGATGGGATATGCTTCTGTGGGTGTTTTCTGTTGTGCTGGCAAGGTACAAGTGTGTTGTGGATGTGCCAAATGTGTCACATTTAAATATGCCTTCTTTACGTGGTTGTGTGTGTGTGTGTGTGTGTGTGTGTGTGTGTGTCTGCAACTGAACAGCGTTTTGTTCAATTTCAGAGGATTAAACAAGAACATGGTCTAAAGGACATCTTTATAAAAAGTTTGCTGGTTAACAGCTGACTGTCAAGATTTTCAAACTACTGCTACGACAACAACAAACACACACACACACACACACACACACACAAAAACAATTTCCCCAAATGTTATTATTGTAGTAATACCAGACGCATACTGATTTAGCATCACTATTTATCTGAACATAAACAACATGTCACCTGCTCTCTGCAACTAAGATCAAGGTTCGAAATGCACCTGTCATTCTACAAAACAGGGCTGCAAAACAAAATACTGCTTTCCCTTCAGGTAACACAAACACTGGAGATTGCTGCTCTGTACTCTTCTGGTACGATGGTGGAAATCTCTGTACTGCTTGCCAGATGGGGTGAACAGGCTGTTGCTGATCTTTAAGAGTTCTTTGGGCCCTGTGCAACCACCTCACCGTATGCCAGGTAGAGGGGCTCCAGCGATGCTCTGGTTGGCGTTAGTCACCCACTGCAGAGCCTTCCTGTCCTGGGGCATGCACAAACCATGCCAATTTGGAAGGTGTCCTGCTTTGTATTGTTCTTTTATTAAAGTCAGTTCTGCATTTTCAGTTTCCTTAAGAAATACAGCAACGTCTGAGCTTTCTGAACCAGGGTGGAGATGTGAGATGACCATGACGGGCTGTATGATGTGTGATGCTGATTCCCAGTAACCTAAAACCTGCTGCTGTCTTCACCTCCCTTTTTTCTAGATGCTAAAAAGCCCTACCCTGTCTGGAAGAGGTTTGGTTTGAAGTGCTGACAGAATTATTTATAACAATCTTTCTGATTATGCAATAAAACATCCCCATGAAGCAAACATGAAGAGACAGAGAGAAGAGGCCTTTTTCAATTGGCCATATCAAGTGTGCCAAGGAGACCTTGGTTTATCCTTACCATTATGTAACATCCTCTCTCAGCACAGCAACAAGCATGAAGGACAGTAAAGTGTTCAAGATTTAATCATTCCAGTGTTTGATCAGTGGGTGTGGATAAGTGTGATCTAAAAGTACTGTATCACAGGACTAATCAGACCTTGTGTAGTCATTAAAAATAGATTATCTGCTTAGACTGAACAGTTTGCAGACAACTGGCTAGATTTTTACCTTTCGAACTGATGAAAATTGTCATAATGTACAATAATAGCATGCATCATGCAAGTATGAATCTGACAATAAAATTATGTTATGCTTCCCTGCATAATTACATGCACATGAGCGCACACATGTATACTCTCATATTTACCTATTGATGGTGGACTATGTCCATAACTGATGCATTAATAGTTGTTGGGCTGCAATTAAAAATTATTTTGATTATCAATTAATCTGACGATTATTTCCTTGACTGATCCTATAAAAATTGTGTGTAAGTTGTCCAAAAGTAGTGAAAAATACTTGTTACAATGTAGATAGATTGACATTAGGACGCCTGACGTTTCTACACCTTCACTGGAACCTACCAGCGGTGAAATCAATTGATTGGGCAGAATTTTGAAAAGGCACACACACATTAGGGATGCACTGATCCAACTATATCAGTCCCGATACTTGGCAGAGTGACCTAATGGAAACCTCTCAACATTGAGGACACATGAAAGCCTAAAGCACGTAAAGAACTATCGGACTGTGAGAAACAAGATTCTCTAGTCTGATGAAGCCAAGATTGACTGATTTGGCCTAAATTCTAAGAGTCATGTCTAGAGGAAACCAGGCACCACTCATCATCTGTGCAATAACATCCCAATGGTGAAGCATGGGGGGTGGCAGTTTCATGCTTTGGGGGCGCTCAGGACCTCTCACTGGACTGAAGGTTCACATTCCAACAGGATAATGACCTTAAGCACACATCTGAGACATACACAGTGATATAGGGAGCACTCTGAATGTCCTTGAGTGGCCCTGCTAGATCCTGGACTTGAGCCCAGTCATATATCTTTTTAGAAACCACGAAATGTCCGGCCGCCAACAGTCCCCATCCAAACTGACAGAGCTTGAGAGGAATCGCTGAAAACTCCAAGGTCCAGGTGTACAAAGATCATCATGTCAAAGAAGACTCATGGCTGTGATTGCTGCCTAAAAGGTGCCCAAACTAGGTACTGAGTTAAAGGTCAGAATACTTCTATCAATGTGAATTTTTGTTTTTTCTTTACATTTGCAAAAATGTCAAAAACCTTGTTTTCACGTTGTCATTATGGGGTACTGAGTGTAGATTGATGAGGGAACAAATTAATTTAACAAAAGGCAAAGGCAACAAAACTGAAAACTCTGAATGCACTATGCATCAACTAGTAGAAAAAGGAAAATAGACTGTCTGGATCTTGAGCAGAGGCATCTTAAACAAAACAAAACAAAACAAGAGTAGCAGATGGTCACATATGTGGTATGTCATGTGAGCTGAGCACCACAAGCTGGAAGAAACACAGAAAAGAAATAGTATGACTTCAAAAAGGAAAGCCAAAAGTGCATTAGCAAACAAAAGCAGAGTTGCTGCTGGAGGAGGAGGAGGAGGAGAAGAAATAACAGCACTCTGAGAGACACCGCTGCTGGCTCAGCTGTCAAACGCTGCACTGATGACCATACACATCCAAATGTGGAGCTAAACAAGGCAGAATGTGCTAAGATCAAAACATTTCAGTGCACGAATGAAGTCACGCCAATGCTAACTTAACAGTAGCCTAAATTATGAATAACTTGCAGATACACTAGTTCACCTTCCCCCTTCTCTTCCTCTCCCTCTCTCTGTCGCTCTCTCAGACACACACACACACACACACACACACACACCTTGATGGGTGCTGTGGTGCTCAGTCCTCAGGTCTGTCCTTGTCTCACTCCTCAGTTGTGACAACTGTGCAACTATAATGCACTGGCAATTGGCAGTTTGCATGGCTCGGGTTCAGGTTGTTTATTAACACATGTTTTTGCAGGCTTAGCAGAATGGATTGGCTCTCATAACAGGTAGCTGCATGTATTAAACACACGCACACATACACAGCTCACTGGTAACGGTCATTGATGACCAGATGTCAGATAGCTGAGTTAAGGTGGTTCACCCTGTTGCCACAAAATATTCAGGGAAATGATTACTTACTGAAAAATGAAGCTTAGTGTTTTAACTATATGAATATTTAGTTAGAAAATGTCTATACTGACTGACAGCAGCTCCACTGTTTCACTTTTAAACAAATAAGCATATATCAGTTGCCTGTGCCACAAAGCAATCGATGTTATCCTTAGGAGTTTCTCACACACACTCCTCAAACCTTTATCACTTATGGAAAAAGCAGGCATCTTATCCAGACCACCGTTAGATTGTCCTACTTACATTTCCACTGCTTTCTACATCCAGGGTTTATACTGACTTTGAAATGGTTGAAATGACTTTTGGGGACAGTTAGAATGTGGTGGTGAAAAGGGTTAGTATGGAGCGTCTTGTTTCGCCAGTCAAAACCCACAATTAAGTGCCCGGTTTCTTCAGCTTTCACTCCAGAGCAAAGGTCAGACTTTCAACTTGAAAGAAATAATGATTTGACATTTAGTCTGATAATTATTGATATTGACTGACATAACATTTTTGGCCACAACCCCAGCGTAATAACAACACACACACATTATGTGGTCATATTTTCTGATCTCTATTGACGGAAATATCTTTTGTTGAAAATGGTTAAACCTGCATAAAATATTCTGGTCTCTGATCCAAAATAAAAGGTTGCTTTCAGTGTAATTGTTGGCAAAGACCAATTATGATCTTAGATCATTAGTTCCATTTATGAATTTGTACACAGATTATGGGGAAAAAAATGATGCAAAAAATTACTTTTTGTCATTTGTATATAGTTTTCTTTCACCGCCTCACCACAGCAAATTTGAACGGACTTGTTTTTTGTGTAAATTTCAAATAAAAAACAGAAACTGGGGCAAGATAACCCCAGCCTCCACGAGTTCTCCTTCTTTTACTCAGCCAGTCCCTAGATGAAACATGCTGAAATCTTTTTAAGTAGAGGAAGAGGTTAGAGAATGAAGGTGACATTCATCATTTGTGAAAAACAAGTCAGCTATGCCCAAGGTCTCGTAAAGGCAAGGAGGCCTTTCAGTTTGGTACAGTAATCACACAGCTTTATATAAAGTTGCCCCAAAAATTATTCAACCCCCATCTCAAAATGACCAGGTTCCAGGTCCTGACAGCATTCCTGAGGAATCTTAGTCCATTCTTGTTTGTGTGCTGCAACAGTTTTTTGCAACGGCCACTCGAGTATCTTCCAGGACTTTTTCTGACGCCAAGCCTTGGCGGACTTATAGCGAGGTATGATTGGGACCATTGTCCTGTTGGAAGGTCCAGTGACGCCCAAGCTTAAGCTTCCTAACACACAGCATGACGTTTTCCTGATACTTGATTGAATCCAACGAGCATATGCCTCGTTCTTCCTCCTTCAGATGCATTTTTTTCATTGCTCCATAGAACAGAATTCCAAAACATCTGTGGTTTATTCATAATGTATGCACCTTACTGTAGAATACCGATATAGCCAGTCTCTGTTAGCCAGTTGTTGTTGCTCAATCCAATTACAGGTCTATAAACTATTTAGTAATGCATAGCTGCTTTTGCCGTCACACAGGGTCTCCAAACACCAAAATACAATTTCAAGCCCTCTTGAAGTGTAATATTTCTCTGTTGAAGAAAGGTAGAAGACAACCTACAACAACATCCATTTGCCTTGGTGATGTCTTTTCATGTTTTAATCTCAAGCCAAACAGGGCATGATCCTGATCAAAGTCATTTTACAGCGCAGAGGTGTAAAACGAAATCAAAGCTATACACACAGAAAACATACACACAAATTATTACATTAGAATAGAATAACACAATATAAAAAAATAGTACATACAGTAAATTATAGTTAATCACATACATGCAGGAAAATTCTGTAATGCAATTTTTGAATTTGCATCTGGGGTAATGTAGCAACAAGACAGTGATGACAATTTAAAATATGAATGGATGTGTTCTGCTTCACCAAAACATAACTTGATTATGGCATTCATCAGTGACTCATCCTTCTAGCGCTTTGAAAAAAGTAAATAACATCACATTACTCAGTAAATCAGCTGGTGCACTGACACAATCACAATTTCCAACCACTGCTCTCCAGATTTGGAATATTTGATCATCTGCTGCAGGCCCTTTCGCTCTTACCTAAAATACAGGCCATTCTGCCTGGCTACATTCAAAACTGCATTACATACTGCTGCACAATGTAATACCATTGGAGGATATTTCCCATGGGGCATTTTGAAACATGCAAACAGGAAACCTGGCCTGACCGAAGTACAAACAGCTGATCACCCTCTCAGTGAGAAGACGTAAAGGGCATGCGGGGCCTTCGAACGTACACATAAAAGTATCTGACATTTTTGCTTCTTTCTACTTGTCCTCTGGGAAATTCAGATTACAACATGAACACAGTGATTCAAGCTGGATAGACAGAGACCAAGCCACAACTCCCAGGTGGACTGTTTTAATTTAGAGGCCTCAGTGGCTGAGAGGTAGAGTGGGTCGTCCCTCAATCAGAAGGTCAGCGGTCCCAGATTGATCCCCGGCTCCTATGTCGAAGTGTCCTTGGGCAAGACACTGAAAAACCCAACTTGCTCCTGAAGCACAGCTTCAGTGTGTGAAAGAATAGTCTCCTCCAACTCAGACTTCTCCTGTATGAATGATGTGTGAATGGGTGAGCGAGGATGTGATGTCTAGACTAGAAATGTGCTATACAACTACAGAGCACTGACATGCATATGCACTGTCAAGAAAAAGAAGCGAAGAAGTCATCAAATTCAACAATTCTTTACTTTGTGGACTGACTTAGATATGAAATCTTACCTTAACAGTACTCCTCATTTCATTCCCACTAAACGTTACACATAGTGATTTGGCTGGTAATTCATTTTCAGTCCCGATGAAACAACTTGCGTGTGAATTTCCATGTAAGGGTTGTAGACACTGGACTCCACTTTGAGGTGAAAACAGTTCTTGCCTGCTCTCTTTTTGTAAATGCAGACTTTCTAGTCCATTTGCAGCTGTAGTACTTGTTCAGACTAATTAGCTGCTGGATTAATGCATACATCAGAAACACTACATCTCCCAGCTACCCCTGGGTATTTTTGGCATTACAGCCTAGGACAGTCAAGTGCAGTGACAGGGACGGGGTCGACTACTGCCTTCAGCCAAATGTTCACTTAGTGTGGAGACTACTCCTTTCGCCCGCCTCCCTATCACCATATACACAGACCCAGACAGAGCACTACTTAACTATGCTTTTCAGCCACATGTTTCCTTCAGCAGTAACAAGTGTTCTTTCGCTCATATTTGTCACGCACCATTACGGCAAAGGCATTGACAAACAAACACACACATGCATACACAAACTTATTCCTGACACAATGGATACCTTATTTATTGGAAACTACAACAATCATATATTGTCATTTTACAACACAGAGTTGCATAACACAAATCCAAGTTGTAGTCCCCGCTGCTACATTAGCAAACAAGGACCTACATTACAAAAGATGAATACAGGAGTCTCACAGCCTGAGGAAAAAAGCTGCTCTGTAGTCTGTGTCTCCTGCCAGATATGTGGTGAGCAGCATGGTGAACAGTTGCTGAGATGGGCATGGTCTTTCATTACCATGTGGGCTCTGTGCAAACACCTCACCTTACACCTTAAATATCACTGATGCTTGGTAGATGGGCATCTATTGACATATCTTGGAGTGATTCTAGTTTTTAAGTAGTATTTTCTTATTATTCTGAAGTACTTTTTATGTGTTCGTTAAGAAGGCTGTTTTGGATGGAAAACCCTTTGAAAAAATCATGTTGCACACAGGAAACGTAGACCAGCAAACTCTCTTCTTAATGACTTGTAATCGACGGAGGAGAGAGAGACAAATACTAAAACATTTAAGGCAGACAGGTCTATTTGTTTGTGCACACGTACAGCATTATGCAAGAAATGTATGGAAATTGAAGTAAAAAGTACCTTCTCTCAGTTCTCTGAGATGTTTGATTGAGTGTTACAATCATCGATTGTATGATTTTTGTGGCTGGGCACGTGGTTATTACACCAGTGATACCTCCTAATGCCTTGCTCTTAACACAAACCTGTGAACGAGGACTTTTATAAATGCATGCACTCCAGAAAACACCGCTTTTATGAAACCAGGGGCTACATGCTTCACTTTGAACGCACCACACATATGCACACATTTGCAGAATGCATATTTAGATGATATGCTGCTGCATGACCACTGTTGTCGTCTGATATGACCAGCAACCATGCATAATGCCCCTATGCATTCAGAAAAAAATTGCAACAGAAAAAAAAAAGCAGCCAGAGAGGGAATAGAGGGAGAAATAAAGCCTTTGAGTATTACACAGGCTTGACAAGCTGGAGGCAGATCCAGTCCAGTTCCTGCTGAATGACAGACTATAAGCCTGTTAAATTTTGTCTTTGAATCCATGCATGACCTTCTACGACTATGTGCCTCTGATCTTTTCAGCTGCTTTCTATGCCAAATCTTGCTTAAACCTAATGGAAACCGCATGTTTTTACTTATAGAAAGCCTAAAATTAAAAAGCAAAGTATGTCAAAGTTAAATGCAGCAAACATAAGAAAAAACAACCAAAAAGTTAGCTTAAGGAAATCCATCTCAGAGAGAACTAAGGGGAAAAGAAGGAAATGCTCAGATTCGACATGCTAACACAATGAAATATGTTGGTTTCAACCAACATTTAGGGACTGCTGTGGGTTTCAAAGAAAACATTTCATGAGCCTACAACTTCACATCATGTGTGACAGAGTTTAGCTCAATTGCCAATCCACAGGATCCAACATCCACTGTTCCTTCTGATCCAAATACAGCCTTGAGATACTTTTGTCCCCAGTGACCAATAGTATTAAGCAATTTTTGTCAGTTACTGCTAGTGATGTCCATGATACAGCATTCGACAATCTGATCCCTCTCTAGGACTTCCTAAATTCTGATGTCATCCTCAATTTAGTTCTCGTAAATGGTAAATGGTCTGTATTTGTATGGCGCCTTTCTAGTCATTTTGACTACTCAGAGCGTTTTTACATCACATCCTCATTCACCCATTCACTCAGGAGGGATCTGAGTTGGAGGAGACTGTTCTTTCACACACATCCACACACTGAAGCCATGCTTCAGGAGCACGTTGGGGTTCAGGGTCTTACCCAAGGACACTTCGACATACTGACTCATAGGAGGATCGAACCAGCGACCTTCCGATCGATGGACGACCCGCTCTACTTTCTTGTAGTAAAGCATGAGGATCAATTACTTTGAAAAAAAAAAAAAAAACACACAAGACCTTTATGATGCACGTACACACTCCACTGTAGGAAGCAACTGCTCTTGCTCTCTCGTTGAGGTTGGCAAATGTACAAATAAACACGAGAAAGAGCAAAACATATCAACAGCAAAAATTCAAGCTTGGCATCTTGAAGGCTCCAAATATTTCACCAGTCTTGAGACAATGTACTACCAGCTGATTAGTACACACAGACATATAATGGAAGGGAACATGTTTTGCAGGGATACCTCGAGACTTGTGACAATGACGTATACCAAGACGGTCCGAGTAAATGGATGAATACATATGAAGAGATGAAAATAAATGAATAATTATTTCTCTGGTGATTAGATACTGACAAAACAACTCTACGCACATTTTTAAAAATGAAATAAATGAAGCAATATGGTGAAAAGACATTCACTGCTGCCTTCAGACATGCATGCAATCACATCTGTACCAAGTTCATTTGAGCAGATTACATGATCCCCGTCGGTATCTGTCTCCGTGATGCAACAGGCCCCGTCACAGTCTCTGATCTCACCAAATACACACAGGTGAGGGCAGAGAAAGGATTCACTGTGAAGCTGAAATCTTTACACACGAGCTCCGGTCTGACTTGTGCGCGTGTGTAACGTTGTTACAACTTTTTCTTTTTTTTTTTTTTTTTTAAACGACCACCATTTTTTTTCATCCATCTAGTTAAAACAGGTAGGTGACGAGTCAGGTAGGTAAAGGTAAAGCCGGGTCTCACCTGAGTAACAACACTAGTTTCCAGGCGAGTAAGAAGCCCGTCACAGAGAGCCTCCACCTCCTCATCTCTCTCCTGAAGGCTCGCACACCTCGGCTCTCCTCGCGGCTCTCGAGGCTTTCAGCACCACAGATAGCGCTCGTGCTCCTGCTGTCCTCAAACAGCACGCGGGGGGGAAGTCACACGCGCGGCGAAGCAACAGGAAGTCCAAAAATTCATCGCGTCCCATGAATTCCCATCACAAGTGCGAAAGAAGACACGGACCGTCGGCATCTTCCGGAGTAAATGAAATAAAGAAGAAGGGGTTCGGGAAGGAGAAGCCGGCGGAGCGAGCGACAGCTGTTCTCCCTCCGCTCTGGGCTCGGTCCGTGCCCTCGTCAAGCACCGGGGCACAGAGGCCCGCCCTCCGCGGCCTGAGCGGCAGACAGCTCGGCCAATCAGCGGCACTGTTGTTATTTCTTTCCAGCTGAATCGCATCTGAAATTAGAAGCCCAGTGAGCTGGATCAAATGTAACACCCACCCATGCATTATTGCTCTCTCCCCCCTCTCTCTCCCCTTCCTCTCTCCCCTCTCTCTGTGCATATGTCCCCACGTAGCTCTCCATGCTGTTATCCTCCTCGCTTTCTTTTCCTTCTTTCCTTCCGTTTCTCCCTCCATCTGTGTCGTGCTTTCTCTGTCGTTCTGCTCTGTTAGGCAGGATCGCTTTGAGTCGCATGTGGTTGCGATTCCCATCTGTAAATTAGCTGATGTGAATATCAGCTCGCCATATGCGGCCAAAGGAGCCGTGGGTAGAGTAGACATGCTGATTACAGTTCATATGGATATCAAGAAAGGCCCCTGAGGGGATAATGGAAGAATGCAGTGCTGCCCCTGAACCAGTTAGTGGATATGTTGTTCTTTGTGGCTCTATTCCAGGAGTTTGGATGTTAGATTAAACACTGAGGATACAGTGGCGACTGTTAACTGTAAGGGTGTTTACATTCACATTGAGTGAACATTGTGACTCTCAATGTGTTTTGTTGTTTTCCCCCCAGTGGGAGTAAAAGAGCTCAAAAGGTGGCTCGGCATCTCAGTAAGTACCGAATGCTGTGTTTAGTAGGCTCACATAACAGACATACATAATAAACTTTATGTTCATTGATCTACTCGCAGCAGTTTTGTTTTGCACTCAACAGACTTCACATCCCAACCAGTACAGTGACATAAATGAAAACGAATAAGAATCAGAAAAACATCTCTTGTTATCCGATTAAAGCGCAGTGAACAAAAGATGCTTACTTTGTACAGTGAAGTTTGGTCATTTTGTTAGGAGCTGAACTTCCAGTGCACCGGAAAAAAGGTGAACTCCCCGGTGGGATCACTAACCCAAGACAGGATCTGTGTGACAAACAGCCTGTGTCATCTGGAGGAAGGTGTGGCAGCATTAACAAAGCCACACAGAGAGATTGAGAGTGTAGGTGGAGGCGCCAGTGGGAAACTCTGATATGTTCAAGGGAACAAGGAACATTGGAGATGCACTCAGCTCCGATGCAAGACATGAATTAGACATTAGGTTCTGTGTATTACAGTGCAGCTTGGTGAAACTTTTAACGTTGCCTGTCATCTCTTCATGCAATCAAGCAATTATTGCCTCCTGCTCTATCCACTCCCCACGCTTCCATGTCTTCTGTTCTGCTGTGATCCATGTACAGAAATACTGCTCGCTCACCATGAGGATGTAACCAAAGTGAATTCCCTGTCCTCTCCTCCATTTCTAAGGCTTTTCTCTAGCAAATACTATTTTGTAGACAAACATAGTTTATGATTTGCAACTTGCAAGATTTTCTTTGGGATTCAAGTCAGGCGACTGTGAGGCCACTCTTGGTGGACTTTGAGGTGTGCTTCAGATCATTGTTCAGGTGGAAGGTCCAATGGCGCCCAAGCTTCAGCTTCCTCGCCGACGTCATGAGAGCATCTCCCCGGAGCATCACCGAGCCACCACCGTGCTTCACTGCAGGCAGGGTGTTTTCAGCATATGCCTCATTCTTCCTCTTCCAGACATACCGCTGATCCAGAGACCTGAAGAATAGAACAGAATCCCAAACCCTCTGTGGCTGATTGTGTGATTGTGTGAACTTGTCTTGTGCTTTTGGGCCAGTTGTGGTGTTCGGACAATGGAGGCCTTCAGCGTTTAGGATGCACCTTACTGTAGAGGCTGAAACCTCAGAGCCTGCTGCCGCCACCAAGTCCTGCCGCAGGTCTTTTGCAATCACTCGAGGGTTTTTGATCACTTGCCTCCTCAGAAATCTGGTGGTAGTCGTTGATGGCTTCCTCTTTCTTCCAACAGTATCTCTTCAGACATTCACTGCCTTTGCTATCTTTTTGTATCCTTTCACTTTGTGCGAGGCAATGATCTCCTCTCTTATCTCCACTCTTGAGCGCTCTTATGAGGGATTCTATTCAGGGGGTCAGATCGTTTTAAGATTGCAGTAGTCATCCAAAGAGGCATATTGTGTTGAATGTGGAGAAACCAGCTGTAATATTAGTTTGGTTGAGCTAATTAAATTGTTCTTCTTTGAGTTGTTCATTGAACACATCTTAAGTTTGTACATTTTGCCAATACGCCTAATTTGCAGTGGGGGGGTTGAATCATTTTGAGTGCAACTGTATTTGATGCTTTCAATTATTTCCTTATGGTATTCTATTTATTTGTGAAATAGTTTCCTCATCCATATTGAAAATCATGTAGTACTATACAAATAAAAAAAGGATGAGCCACTCTGAGACACATTTGTACCATTTCTGGGACAATTTGGCTCTTGAAAATAATGTGTATGTGAGGGGATATGTACATGTGAATATGCAAAAGAAAGTAGAAGATGGAGGACTACAAAAAGGTGGGAGAATCAAATGGTGACTCCCTACCAAAGGGCTGTCAGATCTCCTGGTGTGTGGGTCACAGGAAGCCAAAGTGTTCCCTCACTTTGCATTTTGTAAAGTGATAAAAATAAACAAGCAAATTTTAGATTTTCTTACTTTAGCGCATTTCTTCACACCTGCCTAAAACGTGTGCACAGTACTGTGTATTATTAAGATAAGATAAGATAAGATATTCCTTTATAAGTCCCATGGTGGGGAAATTCACAGTGTTACACCAGAAGTAGAACATTCAACTAAACAATCCATAATGAACTGGTAGACAGTGATATACATACAACAGAAGGGGGATTATCATATTAACAGGCAGTGCGATGGATGTCCATAATGCCCCTTCTAAAATTAACTTCCCACGTAGCCAGTTTGGCATACACTTGCCGAACTGCGAGCCAAATTGCCTCCAACTGCTGAATATCGGGTAAACAACTGTGGAATTAGCGAGAAGGTTGCTAAAAGGAGGAGAGAGCTGTGGGTACTTGAGCAGAACTACTTTCAGGTCATGAAGGATATTGCTGGGTACTGAAATACTGGCAGCCAGGAATGAGACAATATGATTAATGTAGCATGTCAGGTCACAACAGGCAGGCAGCAGGCTGGTCGATTTTAAAGAATTATTTTACATAGCCCCTGATTAAGATGTATCGACCTGATTTTTTTAAATATATTCATTGATTTCATGTTTTATTGATTTTTATTTACTCTTTTTGCACATTGTAATGACGGATTATTGCAGATGCTCAGCTGAATGTTTTTATATCTATATTCATATTGGACAATGTTTTTAAATACACTAGCTCCTAATTGTTAAGTGTGAAACACTAAGGAGAGCCAAATGTGTCAAAGAGTTCTTACATTGTCATTATTCTATGCATGGATAAGCCTTTAAAACCTATATTTCATTTACCTCACTCAGGGGTGAGTGAATACATGACCTAGGTTAATTACTATGGTACAGTCACCACCACGACTCAATAGTTCATCATCTGTATAGAATCAGTGTCATCCTTTGTGGGTGTCTTTGTGAAAAAGAAGGAGAAAAACAGTCGTGTTCGACACAATCACACCAAACAGCTGGCACTTCATGCACATACTGTACCAATATAGGTGACCTCCCCCTGAGGGAGGGATGACCCTTATTTAGGCCATTCTCCAGTTGACAGTGAAATGTTGAGCAAATTGTATGTTACATACGCACGGTTCTGCTCTGCAGTGTGTTACCCTGTGGTTTCTCTCCTTCATTCTCTTTGCCCTCTCACAGCTGCCGGGGCTTATTTTATTCACACTCATCATCAGTACTTTGATAATGATAGTGGTTACCTCGCTCGACAACAGAGATCCAAACTAGGGAATTAACCCACCACATACCCACTACACACTGTACAGACAGAATGGTGTTGAGCATGTAAAACCAGGTAGCCTGCACAGTCTTCATGCCCAGTCCAAAGAGATTCTGGATAACCTTTATCGTGTAGCTTCCAGTCACAGCCCTTGTCCGTTGTCATTACTAATTTTATTCCATCCACTGTATCACCATACCAGCCTTAGAGCACATTATTCAAGAAGAAGTCTGTTTGTGAGGGCAGTTTGCTATGGCTGGTAATTCTCCATGGACCTTGGGCCAAAACATGCCAAAATACATTTTCCTGAATTAGAGGAACGGTTACATTTGTTACTGGTGTTTGATTGATTTATTGAGAATAATCTGCCCACACAACTGAAGGTCATTTCATGTCTTCTTTATCCTTTTTATTGATGATGCAGTGATGCAAAAATAAATTCAGCACTAATCTTTCAGATGTTCGCAAAAGAATAAAGGAGTTGTCTTTAGTCTCACTTATTCTGCTTTGAAGCAAAAGCGGCACATTCGGCACCCAGACAATGAATTAGCCTCTTATTTATGTGTGTCTAAATGGGACTGTGAGTTAAGAGACTGCCTAGTCCATGCTAACTTGCCCCATAGAATTAAGGGCAAACTGATTCAGCCTTCCTAGTAGAAGGAACAGCGAGCTGTCAGCATACTGGTTTGAAACAGCTCCATTTCACAGATGTGGTTTCCATGGCACTGTGTCTGACAATATGCCTGTGTGGTTAAGCATGATACATGTTCTATAAAGAGGTCAAGAAGAAGTAAGTTAAACAAAAGGATGCCATAAGGTAAGATGACCCAGTGCATTTTAATTATGCAAATCATCACGTCTGTATGTTAAGATTCCCTGGCACAGAAAAAGTCAATCTGTCAGCGAGAACACAGGATCATGATTTACCACTAATGAGAAGTGAGTCTCTCTGAGTCACAGACCCCTGAGTACTGGCTCAGGCTAAAAGTGCTCTTATTGTTTTGTTATAGTCACTGAGAATTCTGAAATAAGTATGTCGTCACCAAAACATCAAAATAAAGAGTGGAGAGCTCTTTACTTTTAGGAAATATTTACCTCTGCCTCCCATTCCTATGGACAAGCTGACCAGTTTTCTATTTTTAGATGAACAATGAATCAGAGGACTACAGTAGGTACCTATTCCACAGAGGATGATCACCTGACCCTCCGGGGCTATAGCAACCTTTTTGTTGAGAGATGTTGTTCAAGTACTGGAAGCAACAATTAAACTTGTGAAGGGGGATAACTGTCAATCCCCCCCCCCCACCAGTCAAACATTACCAACCTCTGTGCCGTTTTCTCCCTCACTGCTGCACAGCTGGAGATACTGGAAAAAGGCCTCACATCCATCCCCACACCCAACCCCCCCAACCCGACCAGGGCTCAGGGCGGACCCTCCACGCCTTCCACAGGAGAATTAAAATCACGGATTATTTCCAGGGGAGCCAGAGGTATACGCAATTAGATGTGGGGCCTGCCACAGACTCTGTGTGGGGGAGACTAAACATGAAATCAGCCTCAGGATTAAACAGCACAACACAACAGAAGTGGCACGAGTGTCCGTCCTATATGCACATTTTAAACTCCACGGTCAACACAACATGCAGAGCATGGGCCTGGGGCGAGCGGCGGAGAGGAGATGGATTCACCTGCTGAAAACAACAGATCCAACAGGCCTCAATGAAAAGTTCTAGTCGGGGGTCCATCTCCATTTGATAAGATATTTATTTATTGATCCCTCAGTGGGGAAACTTTGCTGTTACAGCAGCTCAAAGGGACAGACAAAAAAAAAATAAAAGCACACAGTTAAGAATTAGAAAAATTAAATAGCAGAATATAATATAATATATACAGTGGTAAAAACCTATGTACACAAAAAAATGTAATTACAGAGACAACAACAACAACAACAACAGGGTGAAGTGAAGTGGGGTGAGAATTATTGTACAGTTTATGTTATAGTAAAGTGCACAGGTGGTGGTGGTGGTTGGTGCAGCAGACTATAATGCAGCATTGTACAGTCTGACTGCAGTCGGGATGAAGGACCTTCTTACACCTGGGGTGTATCAGTCTGTGACTGAAGGAGCTGCTTAAGGCCCCCACAGTCTGATGCAGAGGGTGGGAGGTGTTGTCCAAGATGGAGGACAGTTTGGACAAGGTCCTCCTCTCTCCCACCACCTCTATGGGGTCCAGGGGGCAGCCACAGACCGAGCCGGCTCTCTTAATTAGTCTGTTGAGCCTGTTCTTGTCCCGCTCAGAGCAGAATTACATCTTTCTGGTACTGATTAGCAGTACGAACCTCCTGGCCCCCCGGGGCCTCTATACAACAGCTCTCTGGTGGGGGTCTCTCCGCAGTGCAGAAAACCCCTTCCCTCCCTTGTTTTTCTTAAATTATTAAAATTATTATCATTATTAAATTATTAATCATAAAAGATATATATATATATATATATATATGGTTCACCTATTAAATTATGATCTATTTATTGCTTAGTTATGTGTTTGTTTTAACAGACACTCCTCCTCGTCTGGATATTTTTATATGATTCGTAAACTTTTATTTATTTGTACATATTTACGTTTATTATTTTATCTTCAAGTCTTATTCAAAAATAATTTTAGATGTGTTCTGTGTGCTTTTATATATTTTATCTCATTTTGCATGTCCCACTGTTTTTAAGCACTTCATGTGGAGACGAGTAGGACTGTCCCTTTTTCTTTTACATTTTAAAGTATGTTAAACTCATTTCCCTCCAGACACCTGCCCGCGGGGAGCACTCCTTTCGGTGAGCTAGCACTTAAAGGGACGCCTGGGGATACATCTTATCTGGGTCTGGGGGTAGTGAACCTTTTTTCGGGTGCCCTGGGGCTTCAGAGGAGGGATATTTTTTTTATTTCTTATTTTTTTAAACAGGTGAACCAATGACAACACCACCCTGGCTGGTGCAGAGGTCCAGCTTTGTTTCACCATTATAGCGAGAGAATTGTCAGTGTCAAACGTGCCACACAAATCTGCACCATGGCGTTTAAATCTCCAGACAGAAGCGGTCAGGACCTGATGTTTCTTAGTGTCCTGTGTTCTTTGGCACATGCATGCAGCCCATGATCATACAGGGAGAGAGTTTCCTCTGTCCTGTGAAGTTTATGAGGACAGTTTGTAGTTTCGCTTCTTAAACGTCCCACTGTCTTTGCTGCATCATCAGCTACAGTCCCGCACACAAAATGGTTTAAAAGGGTTTATAAAAGGGTTTATCAACCAAACACAAAGTCCTGCTTTCACATTGATGTGTGGCCGCTTACAATCTATCACAGACACACGCATGTTTATGTAATACAATACATGTAATAGTATCACAGTCATTTTTTTTTTTGCATTGAGGACTTTAGCTCTTAATACTTTGAGCACATTTTCCTGATTATACTGAGACACTTTTACTTGACCAGCATTGTCAGTGATAGTGATTACAAAGATCATGGATGGAAGCGCCCTCTATCTTAATGCAAAGCTTGGGCGCCATCTGCTGGCCGGAAAACTGCACAGCAGCCAAATTGCAGCAGCTCCATTGTTCAGCCAAAATTTCATGGGTCCTTTTTCTATCCACAAATTAGCACATTAAGGGTTGCTCGATAACTTTGTCAGCATTTTAGTACTGCAAGTATGAATGGAAAAGAATAAATGTACCTTCAAAAAGTACAACTATGGCCTGGGAGGCATAAACACTGCAGTGAACCACTAAGATATTCATTGAAAAGGAGACACAGCGGGTAAAATAAGTATTGAACACATCACCATTTTTTTTCTTGAACTTGTAACTACTAGGAATAGGAGTAGGAATATTAGGAAACAGGTGGAAACAATCAGGGCGGGGCCAGACAATCACAGAGGACAGGAAGTAAAATATCTATTATTACTACTATTACTATTTCAAAATAAAACTGGAAGTGACATGAGACGAGACAACAATAACTAAACTCAAGATCATAACATAAGTATTGAACAGGTCACCATTTTTCTCAGTAAATATATTTCTAAAAGGTGCGATTGACATGAAATTTTCATCAGATGTTGGTAACAACCCATGCAATACACACATGTAAAGATGTGCAATAATGTGAAATAACAGAGAAAAAAGTATTGAACACATGAAGAAAGGGAGGTGCAAAAAGGCACGGAAAGCCAAGACACCAGCTGAAATCAGTCAGTAATTAGAAAGCAATCCTGCTGCTTGTCAGTGCAAATCAATATCAGCTGGTTCGGTCCCAACTGATGGCCTATAAAAAGTCTTATGTCTTATTACCAAGGTGTCACACAAGAAACGTGTCATGATGAGTAAAAGCAAAGAGCTCTCTCAAGACCTTCACAACCTTATTGTTGCAAAACATACTGATGGCATTGGTTACAGAAGGATTTCTAAACTTCTGAGTGTTCCAGTGAGCACTGTTGGGGCCGTGAACTGGAAGTGGAAAGAACATTTAGAATAGAATATATCTTTATTGTCATTGTACAATGAAATTGGAAGTACAAGCCTTTTCAGTGCTAAAAGATACATAAAACAGTAGAAAAACAATATCAGAATAAAATAAATACATAAAAACACACACACTTATTGCAAAAAATGCACATGCTACCAGTCTAGCATCTATTTTACATTAAGTGCATTCATCGCTTTTGTATAAAAAATGTTTTTGTTTTCATTGTCCTGTATCTTCTGCCTGAGGGCAGCAGTTCAAACAGGTGATGTCCTGGGTGTGGTTTGTCCCTGGTGATGTTATGTGCTTTCTTGAGGCACCGTGAGGTGTAAAGTTCATCCAGGGAGGGGAGAGGGCAGCCGATGATTTTCTGGGCAGTGGTGACGACCCCCTGGAGCGCTTTTCTCTGTGCTGCTGTGCAGCTGGCACACCACACACACACAAACAGTATGTCAGCACACTCCCTATGGAGCAGTGGCAAAAAGATAAAAGCAGTTTTTGAGACAGAAGCATGGTTCAAACACTGTAGCCTACGGAGGTCGGTAAGCTCTCAGCTGTTTGAGTGAATTTGCATACACAAACAAACCAGGTACTTTAACATTATCTATTTGTTTCAACACTATCAAAACCACTCTGAGGGATAGAAAAAAAAGAAGCTAAACTACTACATCAACAGCATTGAAAAAAACTAAACTAACATACACACAAAGACAGTCCTGTGGTCCACCTCTTCTTCAGAGCAGACTTTATTTTCTGTGCCAAAAGCTCCACCAGTGAGGCGGTCCCTCTGGGTCTCCAGATGTGCCTGGCCACCCCATCCCTCTGGATCTCTGGGGCTTTGGCTGTTAGGTCCCTTGTGTCTGCAAATGAACATCCAAAACATCCAAACATCCAAACATCCAAAACACAATTTAAAGTTCCACATTTTATCATGTTGATATATTTTGATTACTTTTCCTGGTGTTTGACATAGTATCCTTTCAGTACAGGTATCGACAGATTCAGCCAGGTGTCATATGGAAGGTATAACGTTTGTATTGTGACATTATACTGTATCTTTTTAGTTTCCCTGATTCATTCAAGCCCTTTTCACTTTGAAGGCATGGCGGCTCCAGGATGTTAGGGTGTCTGGCCTTACTCATATACTTATCAAAGGCCTAGTCCAGACTTTTCCCTGGTTCTAAATCCATGAGGCTCAGTTCTACTGCTCTCGTGCAGCTTCCGCAGTGCCATCCCACAGACTTTGGGAAGGCTAAAGTTAGACTGCAAGTGGAGAGCCTGCAGCTGGGACTGGGGGACAGGCAAATCCCCAACAAGGGTCTCCAGCTGCCTGACTGACACGAAATTGCCATTCATCAGCATCCCTATGGAGCTGAGGAAGGTCAGGAGATTGAGCACCTGGACGCAGCTGAGACCCCTTGGAAGGCGAACTAGCACACTCTCCATCCATAGCATCCCAAATTCCCGGTAGCGCTCTAGCTCTGCACACACGTCCCCAGTCAGTGCAGCTGCCCTGGCCTGTCAAGACTCTGCCTGCCCTTCTTTCACGAGCTCAACGTAGGTGTCTTCTTTCCACCACAGTCTCTTGTGTTTCCTGATGTTCTTGTACTTTATGTCTGGGAAGAACTGTAGTTGCTGTCCTTCAATCCCGGCTTGAAGGGCACGCACCACATATTCCCCGCTGCAGCACACAAGCTCTTGCGCCCTCCCAAAAGGTAAAAGGCGCCGGGAAGGCATCCTTGCTGGCCAGGTTTTTGGTCAGATCCTCCATGGTGACAGACCCTCTCAGGGTCCCAGCCAAAGCACCAATCGGAATCTGTTGGTTCCCCCCATAGATATTCTGCAAAAGGACGAGCAGCAGTGCCTCCCCAACAACAGCAGTGCTGGAGCCCAGGGCCTCCGACAGGGGGAACAACAGCTCAATCCTCATCATTTGAAGGGCGTCCCGAGTCCAGTGCTCCAGTGGCGGTGGGGTCATGCCAGCACTGGCACTATTGTAGGGTGCCAGGCCAATGAAACCACGCTGGTGGGTTGCACTGTCGGTGCCCAGGTTCAGGTCACTGTTTGAGAGGGGGTGGCCAAAAAACACAGACTCCAGTGCTAGCTCGGCTTGGAATGACTTCCAACATGCCACGTAGCTACCTACACCACTCTTCCTCTGCTTCTGCTCCCCAAGGGTGTCCTTAAACCAGCACAGACATTACCTCAACAGACTATCCCCACTGGGTGTGTGGCGGAAAGGCTGGATGACCGGGTAGTTGCGGAGAAGGGTGAACATAGCGTCTTAGTTAAAGAAGTGTCAAGTTCCCAAGGGAGGCCTGTGCTCTGCCTGGCCATCCTTGTTTGACTGGAAATTCACTGCTTCGTACATCCCCGGTGCACTGAACACAGAGCCGCGGAAACCCACAACTTCCTGTAAGCCAGCTCTGGCTCACAGCACTTGTGTGTTGTGGTCTTTTGGAATGAGGCAGCACGCAGCATGGACCGTCAGCCTGCAGACATCATCCAGGTCCACCAGCAGTGCCAGGTCCAGATTCTCAGGGCTTTTCATGGCAAACCTTTTGAGTGTGAATAAGGGCCAGACATAAGGAGTAACTCCTTCCCTACTGAAGCAGTCGGCCAGCACCAGTGATGGGTCCAGCAACACCGATGCGTCGGCGTATGTGTCGAGCGCATAGATCGAAACCCCATGTCGGTGTGCGTATCGCTTTAAGAAAAAGTCACGTGACCGATACAGATGCTGTTTCGTCTGTCACTGAAGCGCCAAACTGTGTTTATAAGGAAGCGCATCTGTCAACGGGATGCATCTCTGCCAAAAAAAACCAAAAAAAACATTGCATCTTGGAATCAAAACTCTTCCTTCATATGGAGCCCCAAAGAAAGAGAAAGTTGTCCGTCGTGTGGGACTATTTTGATCTTATATCGGCAAATAAGGTATTTGTTTTTATTTCGTCCTCTTCCTCTCAGTTTCCGCTTGTCATGTCTCGCCGCATCTGTTAAGTTGTCTGTGTTCACTTGTGCTTAGTCTTGTCTCTCACGTCCTGTTTTATTTTGAAACCCTAATCTCTCCTCTCGTTTCAGGCTGTTTGACTTCCTGCCCTTCTGTGTTTCCCGCCAGTGTGATTGTCTGCCCCGCCCTGATTGTTTTCACCACAGCTCCACCACCTGCCACACCTCCGGTTTCAGCGCCTTCCATGCCCAGACCATGCCTCGCCTCACCTGAAAGGTTTTCGGGTGACTCCGGTGACTGTAGGACATTCATTGTACAATGTGACTTACATTTTAAACTCAACTCAGCCTTGTACCCCTCAGGTCAGGCCAAAGTGGCGTTCATGGTCTCACATCTGACAGGGAGGGCTGCGGCGTGGGCCACAGCGGAGTGGTCCCGGCTGGCCCCCTTCTGTCAGGATGTTAAACTTTTTCAGGACGCACTAAGTCGTATATTCGACCACACATCTCCAGCCAGGGAGGCGTCTAGAGCGCTTCTCCAGCTTCGTCAGGAGGCTGACTCAGTGGTGGATTATGCCATTAAGTTCCGGGCCTTGGCAGCAGATAGTGGCTGGAATGGACCAGTGCTGGTGGATGCCTTTTATTCAGGACTCTCAGAGCCAATAAAGGACCAGCTGGCTCCACTCGAGCTCCCCACTGATCTTGAGGACCTCATAGACACGGCTTCTCGGGTGGACAACCGCTTAAGGGACCGGGCGACAGAGCGACGCCGGTTTGCCAGCCAACCTATCGGCTACCCGAGGCTCTTTTTTAAGCCACGTGAGTCCCAAAGGAAGGCACAGGAGCCATCACAGGGTCCCCAGAGGATGGAACCACCCACAGGAGAGGAACCTATGCAGCTTGGACGAACCAAGCTCAGCCCCAGGGAAAGACAACGTCAACAGGCGGAGGGGGCCTGCTTTTATTGTGGGCAGCAGGACCACCTTCTAACGGCCTGTCCAGCAAAAGACAGGGCTCATCAGGCATGAGGAGGGCACTGGTGAGCCATATCTTTAAGGATTCTCCTCCTCGCAGGTTGACCAAAGTAACTCTGGGCTTTGGTAAGAAGCTCAGGGAGCAGGAAGCCCTCATTGACTCTGGAGCGAACGAGAGCCTTATGGGCTGGACGCTGGCTAAAGAGCTCCAGATTCAGACTATTCCCCTGGCCCAGCTGTCAATGCCAGCGCTCTTGATGGGCGGTTGCTTTGTCGGGTCACTCACCGGACGGCGCCTGTTCGGGTGACTGTGGGTCCAGATCATACTGAGCTTATGTCTTTTCACCTGTTTGACTCAGCACAGCATGTTTTAGTCTTAGGCTACCCGTGGCTCCAGAGACATAATCCCAACATTGATTGGAAGTCAGGTCAGATCAAGAATTGGGGGGAGGGATGCAATATGTGCCGCTCTAACTATGTTTCTTTGACCAGGAACCTGTGGTCCCAGGTGGATACGGACTCTTCAGAATACCCCGAACTTTCTAGGGTTCCGGAGTGTTACTGGGACCTGAAAGAGGTCTTTAGCAAGACACGGGCCACATCCCTGCCTCCTCACAGACCTTTTGACTGCCCCATAGACCTGATCCCCAGGGCACCCATTCCCAAGGGGCGTTTGTACTCTATTTCGGGCCCAGAGAGGAAGGCCATGGAGGAGTACATAGCCTCATCGCTGAAGGCGGGTATAATCCGCCCTTCCTCCTCACCTGCCGGAGCAGGGTTCTTCTTTGTAGGAAAGGACGGCACTCTCAGACCATGCATAGACTATAGCCCGCTCAATGACATAACTGTGAAGAACCGGTACCCCCTCCCACTAATTTCATCCGCTTTTGAGTTGTTACAACAGGCCACAGTATTCATGAAAAATTAAGGAGGGGGACGAAAGGAAGACGGGGTTTAACACTCCTAATGGGCACTACGAATATTTAGTTGTGCCATTTGGACTCACAAACGCTCCTGCCGTGTTCCAGGCATTTGTTAATGAAGTTCTGCGGGAATTCCTGAATGATTTTGTGTTCGTGTATTTGGATGACATTTTGATTTTTTTCTCCTGATTTAGGATCACACCAAGGCCACGTCCGGAAAGTGCTGTCTCGCCTGTTGGAGCACAAGCTTTTTGTGAAAGCAGAGAAATGCGAGTTCAACGTCCCCACTGTCTCCTTCTTGGGGTTCATTATCTCAGCTAACCAACTCCGCATGGACCCCGAGAAGGTAAGTGCTGTTGCCAATTGGCCCACTCCAGTCAATCGTAAGAAGGTGCAGCAGTTTCTGGGATTCGCAAATTTCTACAGGAAATTCATTAGGAATTTTAGTTCGGTTGCCTCCCCCTTGCATGCTCTCACATCACCCAAGCAGCTGTTCCAGTGGAACCCGCAGGCTGAGGCGGCCTTCAACCGGCTGAAGCAGGCCTTCACCACAGCCCCGATCCTCACTCTTCTGGACCCTCAACGCTAGTTCGTGGTGGAGGTTGATGCCTCTAACGAAGGATTGGGGGCGGTTCTCTCGCAGAGGTCTGCGACGGACAGTTGCTTTCACCCCTGTGCCTACCTGTCCCGGAAACTAACACCAGCGGAGAGGAATTATGACGTGGGCAACCGGGAACTGCTGGCCGTGAAGACGGCTTTGGAGGAATGGAGACATTGGCTGGAGGGGGGGCAACAGCCCTTTTTGGTATGGACGGACCATAAAAACCTGGAATACATCAAGAGAGCCAAGAGACTGAATTCACGTCAAGCCAGGTGGGCCCTGTTTTTTAGTAGATTTCAGTTTACTTTATCTTACAGACCTGGTTCTCAGAACACTAAGCCAGATGTCCTGTCTCGTTTACATGATACTGAACCCAATGCCAGAGACCCCGAACCCATCCTACCACCCAACTGTGTGGTAGGAGCGGTGTCCTGGCAGATAGAAACTGAAGTGCAGCAGGCCAATGGTAACAGCCCAGTGCCGAGCGGATGTCCTGCTAATAGGTTGTTCGTTCCTGTGCAGATGCGTCCGCAGGTCGCGGACTCATACAGCGCTGCTAACATGCCACCCAGGAGCCAAACGCACCATCTATGTGATTAGGCAGCGTTTTTGGTGGCCTACTCTGGCCAAGGATGTTTCGGAGTACGTTTCTGCTTGTGTTGTGTGTGCCATGAACAAAACCTCTAGGCAGGCACAGATGGGTCTACTTCATCCTCTGCCGGTTCCAGAACGCCCCTGGTCCCACATCTCTGTGGATTTCGTCACCGGCCTTCCTCCTTCACAAGGTAATACAACGGTACTAACTGTAGTGGACCGATTTTCCAAAATGGCCCATTTTATTGCCTTGCCTAAACTACCATCCGCCAAGCAGACAGCCAAAGTCATGATGCAACAGGTATTCAGGATACATGGACTTCCCAAGGACATTGTGTCCGACCGAAGGCCACAATTCGTAGCAGGGTTTTGGAGGGAGTTTTGCCAACTCATAGGTACCACTGTCAGCCTATCCTCCGGTTATCATCCACAATCGACTGGGCAGACCGAAAGACTAAACCAAGAACTAGAGACATGTTTGCGTTTAGTCTCACAGAACCAGACCTCCTGGAGTGACCACCTGACTTGGGTGGAATACGCCCACAACACCCTCCCTACTACAGCCACGGGACTATCCCCCTTTCAGTGTGTTCATGGGTACCAGCCACCACTGTTCCAGGCCAGTGAGGGGGAAATTACCGTGCCGTCAGCTCATGCCATGGTGAGCCGATGCCGACGGATCTGGGCTGCAGCTCGCCGGATTCTTCTCCGGAACCGGGGCCGAATGAAGACCGCGGCAGATCGCAGACGCAGGCCGGCACCTGATTATCAACCGGGACAGAGGGTCTGGCTCACCACTAAAGACCTACCTCTCCGCGTCCACACCCGGAAGTTGGCACCAAGGTTTGTGGGACCCTTTCCTTTACTTAAACGCATTAACCCGGTTTCTGTCCGTCTGAGACTTCCTAGGTCTCAAGGTCCATCTGACATTCCATGTCAGCAAGCTAAAACCAGTTAAAGACAGCCCTTTGGTACCACCCACCAAACCACCTCCACCACCGCAGATCATCGAGGGGGGCCCGGCGTATTCGGTCAAGAAGTTGTTGGCCGTTCGGAGGAGGGGACGGGGACGCCAGTTCCTGGTCGACTGGGAAGGTTACGGTCCTGAGGAACGGTCCTGGGTCCCCGCCAGCTTCATCCTGGACCAAGAGCTCATCGAGGACTTCTCCAGACACCATCCTGACACCCCTGGGCCGTCAGGAGCCGGCCCTAGAAGGGGGGGTACTGTTATGTCTCGCCGCATCTGTTAAAGTTGTCTGTGTTCACTTGTGCTTAGTCTTGTCTCTCAGGTCCTGTTTTATTTTGAAACCCTAATCTCTCCTCTCGTTTCAGGCTGTTTGACTTCCTGCCCTTGTGTGTTTCCCGCCAGTGTGATTGTCTGCCCTGCCCTGATTGTTTCCACCTGTTCCCCATTACCTCATGTATAAATAGTCTGCATCTCCCTTTGTCTTGTGCCAGATCGTCTTGTCACGTCTCAGTGTTCGGAGATCCAGTCACCAGGTCAAGTCTTTGTTTTCCATGCTTCATGCTGCTTGTATTATGTGTTTGTTCCAAGTAAAGATTGTTACCTGTTCGAAAACCACTTGTGTCGTGCTTTTGAGTCCATCGGGTTTCTGAGTCTAATCGTAATACCGCTTGATCTATCAGAATTCAAATCCATTTCAAAGTGACTCTTGGTTTAAATTACTCATTTTATTTTCTGCAGGTTAAATGTCGCATTTGTTCGACGGAACTCTCTTACTTAAATAAAAGCACCTCCTCAATGCTGAGGCATTATAGAGCCAAGCATGAAAATGAGGAGGCCACAAATGCACCTACGATGAACACAGGTAGGCCGTTACAGACATTTAACAACTTCCTCATGGTCACTTTATTAATAATGAATACATATATTGTTTTTATTATTTCATTTTTGACCATCAAGCTTCCAGGAAGCATGTGTTGGACCAGGCAGTGGTAGATTTTATTATCAAGGACTGCCAACCCCTCAGCATTGTTGAGTGATGGCTTCAGGGAACTGCTTCAGGTCCTTGAGCCATCATATGTTTTGCCAACCAGAAAAGTTTGTATAGAAAATGTCTATAGAAGTAGTTATATTTAATTAATTTTATGTTTGATTTGAATATACTGATTTGCTTTTGGCTTAACTTGGTTTAATTTTCAGACGGTCCAACAAATGGTGGACAAAAAATATGAGAAGGAACGAGAACGAGTGAAAATGGAAGTACAGCAAGCTGTGGCAGTAAGTATAACAGCTGACATGTGGACATCTGTAAATATGGAGGCTTATTTGGCTCTTACCTGTCACTACATTAATGAGAATATGCAGTTGTGTACATCTGTGTTGGGAGTGCAACACTTTCCACAAAGTCACACTGCAGACAATTTGGCCCAAGTCAAAAGGGGCATGATGGATGACTGGGCCATAACTAATAAAGTAAAGTGTCTTGTGACCGACGCAGCACCAAACATGATTGCATCTACAAAACACCTCCATATTCGCCATTCTGTTTGCATTGCACACACTTTAAATTTAATAGTAAAGAAGTCATGTGATCAAATCCCTACAATTTCATGAATCAGACACAAATCTAGGCACATAGTAACATACTTCAGATCAAGCACCAAAGCCAAAGAGAAGCTTGCTCAAGTGCAGCAACAGATGGGACGGCCAACCCTGAAACTTATCAATGAGGTACCAACACGTTGGAACAGCACATATCAGATGCTGGCAAGGCTAAATGATGAGAAGGAACCAGTGTGGGTATCTCTCTCCTCACTAACAACAGACATAACTCCACTTACAGCTGATGAGTTTAACATCATAGGAGAAACACTTCTTGTGCTTGCTCCTTTCCATCAAGCTACAGTGGAGATGTCTGAGGAGAAGAGAGTTTTGGGATCAAAGGTCATCCCCATGATGAAAATGCTATATTATGCACTTGAGCATAACGCTTCAACATTGCACACACTGGTAGCAATAAATCTTCATGAACACCTTAGGCGACGAGTCACAGACACTGCTTCCAATCTGGAGTCTTTAAGTGTGCTGACCCTATCAACACTTCTAGACCCCAGATTTAAATCACTCGGGTTTCGGAGTTCCTCAAAGTGCAATGAAGCAGTAAATAGATAGAAAAATGGAATGTGTGTCTGTGCACATCAACCGATCCACAGCCTGGACCTTCTTCACAGCAGTTATCGGCACCCACTTCAGGCACGTTATGTTCAGTTTTATCAGTTTATTTGCTTGCACAAATACATGCACTGATTTGATGTACTGATTTGTAATTGATGACTAAAACTAAAATGCCAATTTGTTGTTTTTTAGATAACCTGTGGCAGCAGCTTGATGAAGAAGTTGGCAGGCAGACCACCAATGCAACAGCGGATGCCATTATTGAGGTCCAAAGATACCTTGCAGAGAGCAACGTGCCAAGGTCCCAGGATCCCCTGAAATATTGGGCCAGCCAAAAACGGACTTACCCGAACCTCTTCCAGCTGGCCCTAATTTTTTTATGCACGCCGGCTTCATCTGTGCCTTGTGAGCGAGTGTTTTCCAAAGCTGGAGAACTTGCCTCCAAAAGACGGAATCGTCTCAATGCGAAAACATTGGAAAAACTTGTGTTTTTGAATAAAAGTTTGTATAAAACCCTCCCTGCCTCAAAGACAAGTACATAAGCAACATTACATTCACAACACTTTCACGTTATGACACATGTTCACATTATTTATTGACTGCACATTTTAAAGATATCACAGATATTTTAGACTTAGATTAAAATATAAAATACAATAACAATATTATTGTGTATATACTAGGTCATTTAATCAGTATGTCAGTGGAGTCTCTCAACTAGGTTGCCTGCAGTAATGTTTACGATCCAGCAGGTGTCAGTATTGAGTAACTGACACAGTATCAATACAGTTTGGGTAATGTGCCGAAACGCTTCACGAGGCCTCATCTACCCATCACTAGCCAGCAGGCAGAGCATAAAATGCTGGTCCATTCTTTGTAATGGTCTCTGAAAGAGACCGGAAATCTTTGCATTAGTTGTTGTGGAAAATCAAAAGGAATCAGCGGGACACCAAACTTCAGCAGCCTCTGGGAATTTATTAACTACAACTCACAATTCAGTTCCACTTCCAATTCCAAACTTCTGATCAACTTCAGGGGCTTTTATACTTCAACACTGCGTCATCTACCCAACGTGTGTATTGCGCGTTATCCAATACCCTGTTACTGCAGTGTGCGTGATAGTCTGCTCCTGTCCATTAGTTTTGATACCCTCAGGTCATCTTGTCCTGCCAAGATTTTGTTGTGAATATGTTACGCCCTGAAAACGGGGAGAAATAATCAGTGTGAACTCGTTTCCTCAATGAGAACATTTACTCGAATGAATAATCACATATAAACACAATTTACAGGTAACATAACTACATAGGAGGATGAATGTACTGCATTATATACCCTTTGCAATCTGAGACATAACTCATTTCCTCTACAGTTTCTGCTCAGCATTATGTAGTTTTAGCTTGCCAAACTCATACAAAGTTATAAAACACGTTATACAAATGAAAATGAGTGAAGTACATTTGAGTGTTTTATGAGTACAAATGAATTTACAAGATGGCGGACACACAAGGTGCACTTCGCTAATCCGCTCGCGCGCGCACACACACACACACACACACACTAGCTCATTAGCATTCCTAGCAAACTCCTCTAACTTGGTCAAAACATAACAAAAACACTCTTGAAACACTCTAAACATATAGAGAATAATTATGACCGTTTTACTGGTACAAAACACCGTCTGCATACCTGAAAACGGGGAGAAATAATCAGTGTGAACTGGTTGTTTCCTCAATGAGAACATTTACTCTAATGAGGAAAACTCCACCATTTCCCTGAGGTAAGTGGGCGGAGACAAAAGCAATCGATCTCAGACTCTTCAGGTGTCAAGGCTACTTAGCGGATCACTGATAATACTACTACAGCTCAATTTTTAACAACTCGAGCTAGAAAAATTATAAATTAGTGATCTTTCAAGTTTTAACACTTTTTAAGCACAATGAGTGTTTTTAGCTTTTTAATCAAATTTTAAACCCATGAATTATCAGTCTTAGCTGTATGATCTTTTAACCTTGCTATAGACTTACTCTTGAACTTTTATCATACCATTTGTATCATAATTTTCCTTCAACCTGTCACAAATACAGAGTTTCCTAGAATTGCTCCATTAGCTCTGATAGCAGCAGGTCTTGACCTGCCTACATTTTGTGAACACTCTTATGAAACTCCTACAGGACTCTGCAGACTGGACACACATCCATCTAGGATGTGTGTGCGTTCTATGATCGGACTAACATATTTTACTCCTACATAGTAAGACAACATCATATCTTTATTGTCTGTCACGAAGTAGCAAATTTTCCCTTGACAGGGTTTGACAATAGTAAATAATGCACATTTAAAAGTCATGATCACACACACACACACACACACACACACACACACACACACCTCTTTAAACTCCCCTAGATATCTTGCTATGTTAGTAGCGCTAAAAGTCGCTACTCTCCAGTTGAAGCTTACTTCCAAGTCTGTACAACTTTCAGAAAGTTGGCTATTGACTCAAGTACCACCTTGCGGTGGCTTCCATCCCTATATCCTTACACCTGGGTTTGTGCAAATACTCACCACATCTGATCAGATGTGTCAGGAGGAGGACTGTACACTACGTTTACCCTGCACATGTTTCGATGTACAGAGAGTATAAAGTCAGAATCCAGGAATGTGGATTAAAATGGTGATTACCAGACAGCGCTTGAGGCAGTGTTACTTAACCCAACATTCCTTTCCCTAATCCTAACCTCAACAGGAGGGGGAGGAGTGGGGAAAAATAAAATATATAGTATAGTATCCAGTCCAAACACACTTCTTTTCTCCTTCCTTTCAACAATTGCAAGAGATCAACTCCCACAACTACTCAGTTCAACATAGCCAGGCTTCCTTAGCATGAACTGGCTCAACAAACCCTCAACTTGCAATCAGAGATACCAGGTATTATGAAGCTGGTTATCTGTGTTTGTTTTTTTTTTTTGACTCTTTCACAAATTGCTTAATGCTTTTTTTTTAGAATCAAGACTGAAAAAAAGGAGTGCTTGATCACGTACCACCTACTTCAATCAAGTAATGGTTGTAATGGAGAAATATGAAGAATATAAAAACTGTTGTTGCAAATAAGGTAATAGAGAAATGCTGGCAGAATAAACAGGTAAACATGTATGTTCTTGCTTGGTCACACTGTGAGCAAAAGGTCTGTGTGTATTTATACACTGGGGAGGGGAGGCTTATTAGGGACAGGTGAAACCAGTCAGGCAATTACACAGGTGGGAAACACACAAGGGCAGGAAGTGAAGTATCTGAAATGACTATGACAAGGTAAAGCAGAAAATGATGAAAGAAAGAAAAAAGAAGTGACAAAGCTACGAAGCAGAACGAGACATCACAGTAGTTTTCTTTTGGGTAGTTTATTCTTCAGTGATTTGTAGCACAGAACCAGTTCTCTCACAAGAAGCACCAGTAAATGTTGTATGTTGATAATTTAGTTTTATGGATAACAAAAAAAAAAGTGCCAAAAATGAATAAAGTATTCAACAGAAAATTAGTTTCCTCCATTATGATTCCAGATGTCACATCACCGGGGGTGAAGTTAATGAAACAGAGCTGATGTGATGATTGAAATCCCCAAATCCCAGTTGTGTTTGTGTTTGGAGTCTGTTTCCTCCCGCCAGGCGTTCTCTGACACAGTTACCATTTTGTTTGATGTTACACAGAAAAAGCAAAGTACAATACAAATATTTAACTAGACAACAACAATAGTGAACTCAGACCCCACATCAGTGGATGTGGCTGCTTTGCCATCGGTCCAGTCACTCCCTTGTACTCTCACGGCCTAGTCCACACAGGACCACAGAGCCTTCAGAGGACCCAAACTCTGGTTTGACAGTTTGACAAACTGAGGAGCAAAACATTTCATATATTCCCATTATCAAACCCAGAGAAAAAAATGTTCTGTTCATTTACAAACACTGCCTCATTATCTAGTGAGCCCATAGTGTTTGGTACTGTTACTTTCAATAGCTTTTTGCTAGTTGTTGCTTTGCCTTAAATCTTTTTCCACACGATTTAATCACTTTGTGTCCTTGATCCTGAAGACAAAGTTTCTCAAGTTCATCGTGTGCTTATCATCCTTGGTTATGTACATCTTTTTATTTGGATAGATTTAGTTTTCTTTGGTCGGTGTTGCTGACAGCACACAGACTTCTGTGTAGTCTGTTGTTACTGTTAATAAATAAACTCCTGCCACACAGTACAGTCAAAGCATGCTCTAAATGTCAGTGAGTTAGTCAGTGGTGGTCTACGGCCCATCCACTTTCACAAAGCATTTGCCCAACATATTATTCTTCTTCTTCTTCTTCTTATTATTTGTCCCTTCACATATGGGTGAAATCCTGGCATTGTTTTGTCCAATCTACAACGGTTCATGTCTCCAACAACAATTGCTGGGGCCTGTGGACGTTGTTTCTGCAGCATGTAATCACAGTCTGCAGCAGGAGCTGCTGCTCACGTCACTCTGTCGCTAGGAGAGAGATGCACATATCCAAATGACCTGGGGAGGCAAAATGGTCTCAAAGTCAAGTATAAGATTTCACTGTCTTTGTCAAAACTCCTGCCATTTACTGTGTACGGATGACGCCACGATTTGCTGTAGAAGAGAGCAGGGCGAATATCCCGACATGCCAGTCCATATTGCCCCCACGGCTCGTCTGTTGCACTTGTAGCCAAAGCATCACAGAAATGTAATAATTCACGAGTGCATAAGTTCGGATGTGAGAAAAAATGTATTTTCTCATTCTCACATAAGCAGCAAGCAAAAAATGTAAAACATGATAGATAAATACAGAAACACAACGCCTGGATGCGATGTACAGTGGGTAAAATAAGTATTGAAAACGTCTCCATTTTTCTAAAAGGTGCTATTGAATTTTCACCAGATGTTGGTAACAACCCATGCAATCCACACATGTAAAGAAATCAAACCATAGATGTCCATAAAGTTATGTGTAATAATGTGAAATGGCACAGAGAAATAAAGTATTGAACACATGAAGAAAGCCAAGACACCAGCTGAAATCAGTCAGTAATTAGAAAGCAATCCTGCCTCTTGTCAGTGCAAATCAATATCAGCTGGTTCGGTCCCAACTGATGCTCTATAAAAAGTCTTATGTCTTATTACCAAGGTGTCACACAAGAAACGTGTCATGATGAGTAAAAGCAAAGAGCTCTCTCAAGACCTTCACAACCTTATTGTTGCAAAACATACTGATGGCATTGGTTACAGAAGGATTTCTAAACTTCTGAATGTTCCAGTGAGCACTGTTGGCACTGCACTGCACTGCACATCACCCCAAAAACACTACCAACAGTGAAGTTTGGAGGTGGGAACATCATGGTGTGGGGCTGTTTTTCAGTATACGGTACTGGCAAGCTTCATATGAATGAAGGAAGGATGAATGGAAAAATGAAAAATAAAAATCTGCTGCCATCTACCAGGATGATGAAGATGAAACGAGGGTGGACATTTCAGCAAGACGGTGATCCCAAACACACAGCCGAGGAAACTCTCAATTGGTTTCATAGAAAGAAAATAAAGCTGCTAGACTGGCCCGGCCAATCACCTGACTTGAATCCAATTGAAAATCTATGGAAAGAACTAAAGATCAGAGTCCATAGAAGAGGCCCACGGAACCTTCAAGATTTGAAGACTTAGTGTTTAGTGTGGAAGAATGGGCCAAAATCACACCTGAGCAATGCAGGCGACTGGTTTCTCCATACAGGAGGCGTCCTGAAGCTGTCATTAGGCTTTTATACGAAGTAGTAAATAAATGTCAGTAAGCGTGTTCCATACTCATTATTACACATAGCTTAATTTATGGACATCTATGGTTTGATTTCTTTGCATGTGTGAATTGCATAGGTTGTTACCAACATCTGGTGAAAATTTCATGTTGACAGCACCTTTATTAGATAGATATTTACTGAGAAAAATGGTGAGGTGTTCAATAATTATTATACCTGCTGTATTGTTAAATAGCATTTCAAGTTTCCTAGTATTCCTACTCCTACTTACTTACAAGTTCTTTCACCTCTTGTTGTCATTCAGACATCTTGAGTAGTTCAGCCCACAACTTATTGTTCAGCCTACCTGTTGTACTGGTGTAAAACCTTGATGAATGCCTTCAGCTCTTTCTCCGCTTCGCAGATAAACCGAACGATCAAGATTGTTTTCTTCAACCTGAAGCATGTGAAGTTTTCTTTCTTTTACCATATTCTTCATATAACTTATACTAAGAATGTGTTAGAAGGTTTTTCTCATGTAACATGTTGCAGGAACATGTATCATAGATGGTATGCATGTCACCCTCAAGTCAGCATTCTACTCTCCCGACTCTCCCCCTCACATACCTGAAACCAGATATTGCTTGCAGAATCCTATATATGTGGACTCTTTACTCTGTATACTTCAGTCTCATCTATGCCTGTGATGTTAGACTCCGAGCTCTTAAACCTACATGAACTTCTTGAATGTATCTTGTGTCCTCTTCATTACGAGAAACCACAGAAAAGCATCCCTACAGAATGTATTGCATTTCGGACCTAAAGGTATTAATGATAAAACTCTAATTGAAAATATGGATTAAAAAACAATATGTTTCTTCTTTCTTTCTTTTACCTAATCATAAAAACAAGAAAGAGGCGGGCCTTTCGTTTCTCTGAGATCCACAGAAACACATGCCAGTGGCTGGTAGACTAAATGCAGCTGGGTCATTGTTGGGTTCTCCTCGAGACATTTCTGATGAATGAATGTCTCACATGTTCATAGGTCATGTTTAGTGACAGCAGTGAGGACGGGCTCAGACGATGGTTTCCTATCGGTCCACAGCAGGGCGAGGCCTGCCTCCCTGAAGTCCTGATGGGAGCAGTAGATAAGAGGGTTCAGCCCACAGTCCAGGTATGACATCACTGATGACAGTGTCCTTAACCAATCAGGGGCTGGCGACAGATCCATCCTGCCCAACAGGATCAGCTGATTGGTCAGAGAGAAACGGACAGTCTATGAGTGGACAGGTGTGCGTCCACTTTGTGGCTTTCACATATGTGTACATGCAGATACAACATAGGGCTGTACCACGAAGCCAGTTCAACGTAGCCAGGCCTGGCTCGGCAAACCATTAACTCCCAGTCAGAGATGACAGGTCTACAGAGGTATTTATCAACTGTCTCTGTTAACTAGCTTTCTGCTTCAGGTTCTGTTTCCATTCAAAAGGGACGTTTGGCACATCATTTGACTCTTCTTCATAAAATAACTGAATGTTTTCTCGATCAAGACCGGGGGAAAAAAGAGGAGCAACCAACTGTGTGCTGGCTGTCAGCCAGGAGGGAGGGCTTTTTTAATTTATGAATATGAAGGATCTAAAAACTGTTGTTGGAAATAAGGCAAGAGAGAAATGCTGCAGAATAAGTGAATGTATTTTCCCACTCAGTGACTCTCAGTCCTCCCGTTTATTTCTAATGTAAGAAGTGCACACTGTGCAGTAAAAAGGATTTTATTGATTAAATGTTATCCGTGATAAATACCAGTAGTTTACCAGTAGTTTTCTAAACGATGGAGCTGTAGCAGCAGCAGCAGTGTAAACGGATGATGCAGCGAATCAGGACTATCGAAACGTGATCCACAGAGGCCTGTAGCTGCTGAGCCTTCATCATCCTGTCAGTGTGAGGATGACCTGCTATGGAGCATGTGCTAGTGAGTGTTGAGGTAATAGATTGTCTGCATCACCAGCTGAATGCCGTAGGCTCCCGAGACACTGAAAACCCTGGTTTTAGGCTCAACAATCACTGTTGCTTCGTAGTAAAGCCCTCATGTGTTTGTGTGTGTGTAGTGAGCGAGTGTCACCTCAGACACAACAAAGGGAGTGTAGCAGAGTATGTAGGAGGCCACCAGCAGAGGAGTGACTGCACACAGGTCTGCTTCATCTTCTCTGAGACAAACCAGGAACGAGATGGAGAGAATTAATCAGTCACACAATCAGTCTTTAGATATGTAGCGTCAATTCATAACACATGTTATCTCGAGACACTTTCCATAAAAGAGCGGGTCAGACCAAACTCTTTTGGAGATGACTTAGTCAGACCAAACTCTTTTGGAGATGACTTAGTCAGACCAAACTCTTTTGGAGATGACTTAGTCAGACCAAACTCTTTTGGAGATGACTTAGTCAGACCAAACTCTTTTGGAGATGACTTAGTCAGACCAAACTCTTTTGGAGATGACTTAGTCAGACCAAACTCTTTTGGAGATGACTTAGTGCCACTGGCTTTTTCATGGTATCAGGGAGGACCACTATCCTCACATCCAACACCCTCACATACTTTAAACACACACAGGTCTAATGCGATCAAATGACCTGTTGCTTCTTCCCCCTCTTAGCCACACTGAAGGCGGTTTGTCTGAGTGGCAGCCATCTTCTATCATCTCATATCTTGTTCTTGTTGTGTATTGCACATGCACATGCCCCCTCCTCTCTCGCTCTCGCTCTTTCTGTATTGTTCTTTAGTTAGATACTACCACTTATTGATTATTGACTGTTGCTGTGTTTTAAAAGTGTTAAATATGGACTACATACTGTCCTCTTTATTGCTGTACAACAACAGTGAAGTCCTTCAAGTCCTGCAACTGGTTGTAGTTACTCAGTTAACTATTACTCATAGCTGCAAATTCTCAGTTTAGTGAGACTGAATCAGTTAATTGGCCTATTTTCAAAGAATAGTGTCACAAAGTGGACTCAACAGTAACTACTGTTATTTAATATGATGATTTATTTATAATAATCATGAATTATTTGGATTAAGCTAATTTAATCTTAATGCTCCAGAAAAGGTGACACCCCACCACAAATATTTTCTTGGATCCAAAGTAACCCTTTAAAACAAGAAGTCACACAATAACCCACACAAGTTAACTGATCAAGACAGTCGGGGAACCAAAAGGATCTTACAGATCACTGGGCGAAATCTAAATCTATGGTTTAACATGAGTCCAGTTTAGTTCCCTCATATAAACATCAACGACTAAATGAAACGATCACTAAAACAATGATCTTTACTTAGATGGTTTACCTGCTGCAGCTCAAGCGGTAGCCGGTGGCACTCAGTAGAGAGCAGAAGACGATGAGGAGGAAGGGGAGGAAGATACAGATGGAGAAAGCGCAGAGAATGTAGAGCAACATGTCTGAGTAGCTGCTTTCCCAGAAGACGGCACACAGCATCTCTGCAGGGTCGTACCTGGAGGGAAAACAAGACACGGTGGAGCTAAAGACGATAAGACGGTGCTGCTGAGTAAACCAGCCGTCATTCCTGCTTCGCTCAATTACTTTTAATTTGGGTTTTTTTTTTTTGCATTTTTATTCTACTCTTTAGTTTCGCTTCAATTATATGTATATATTCACACATAAAACATAAATGTCAGGGACAACAACACAGAATGTGCAAGCCTGAAGACAAAGGAAGGCTCCAGGAGAAACAGGGCACCATTTGCCCTGTATCCTATCAGCTGAGCTCCAGTCTCCGGAGAACACTCTGGATGACCTCAGAGCCATGATAAAGTACCAGAGAGACATATGTGACATCCTCAGCCTTATGGAATCAATGATGGGGGAGGGAGGGTGTGCTCCTGTTCACCTAACCCAGAGCTCTGACCACCATATATCCAGCCTTTTTTTTTTTTTTTTTTTTAATCTCCGCCAGGGGTTCAACTCATTGATCATCAGCGCAGCACTCACATCGTCATTGCTCTGTCTGAGCTACATCATGACCTCCTTAGTTCCCAAGCTAACCAGCCACCATCATGGCCAGGGATTTCAGCAGAGCTGATCTCTGACTGGAGATTCACCAGGGACCACTGATGCACACAGTTCAAGGATGGGTACAAAGCACAGTCTGTCACTGCTGTCAGCAAATCTGACCACAACTACGTCTTTCTGTGGCCGATTGTAGAGCAGGCCTGCAAGCGCCAAGGCATCACTGCCTTTTTCCCCCATTCTTCTCTACTGCACCAACATTGCTCATGTGGGGTTTCTCGAGCCATTTGATCTCTGTAAATAAAATAGTTTGGTGTTGGCCTGCTTTTTAAAAGTATCCTCGGGCAACTTTTGTTATGAAATGGTACTATATAAATAGACATTGATTGACTGACTGACCATCACCACGTATTACATTATTACATATTATTTTGAAATGGTTATGTTTCATTTTTGTGGATTTCATTACTGGCTGTATTGTTTCACAATTTTATTTTTCTTAAACTCAACATTGAAAATCATTCCTGATAATGTTGTTGTTCATTTCTAACTCATTTGATCTATTTACCAGATCCATCTACTATTAGTAGTTAGATTCACCTTTATCGTGCACATTTCTAATCTGTTAGATTAGTTCTGTTGCTAGGCACCTAAGAATTTAATCCTATGTTAAAGTGTGTGTGATTTTGCATGTGAGTATAAATTCATTGTGATTTGATTCAACATAGATGTGACAGAATTAAGTGAAAGCACTAAACAAACTACATACTTGATCCAGGCGTAGACAACAGGGACACTCCCAAACACCACCCCTGTCAGCCAGGAAGCCACACATGCCGTCACCATGACGACAAAGGGAACACTTCCTGTGGAGGCCACGCCGATCAGCCGCTGCACACAGAGGATAGCTGTAAAGGAATAAAACTAGCCCTCAAACTGACTGCATCAAAGGAATTTGAGACTTTTGCCTGCTAAAATAGCACCAATACAGTGTTGCTATGGCTACTACTGTCACACTGAAAGTATTAAAGCTGGTAGTTGCATCAGAGGATGTTAATGTATCATGAAAGACTGATGCTGCTTTCTTCTCTGGTGTGGTTCAACATTTCTGCATGTCTGTACGGACACTTTCTCTATGTCATAGCAACCCTTTGACAGATGGGATGGCTTCATGGAATTGTTTGACATTAAATCAAAGTGAGAAAACACAGTGACTGAGCCAGATCCATGCCTGTACGTGTGAGCCCACGCATGCCAGAGTAATCATGGGACCATCAGTAGACAAATTTGCATTCACACTGGATTCCTGGAGTTCATTGGAAAAAGGAATTTCTTCCCAGCCAGCTGCAAAAATTTAAGATATTTTGGGTTTTGAATTTGAAGAATAAAGTGTAACTCCAGTCTACAATCTTCAAGACAGTGACTAATGATTCGAGATGTGTTAACCAGAAAAAAGAAACACAGAATTAAACTTAAAGTTGGATCAATAAATCTTCCATGATCAGGGATCATGAATATAATGTAGGACTGTTACTGTATGCAGATCATGAAGACACGTCTCTATGACTGTGTGTGTAGGACTGTGTGATACCTATACTTCCTATGGAGGAGGTGATGAAGGCAAACTTCAGCAGGCTGACGACCTCACACCACGGCGACCTCTGACCTCCCGTCAGCATGGCCAAGAGAGAGCCTGAGATGATGAGGAGAGAGCAGCCTGCACATCACAGGGATGCATTAGGAGAAATGCTGACTTCCTGTACTGAGATGTCACAAATGCGTCACGATGTCACGATGCTAGAATCGAATGAAAAATTGAGGATGGTTGAGAGAAAACTGTGGAAACTGTACCGAAATCTGACAAGGTGAGACTGATGAAGGGAAGCCAATAGCGACAGCAGAACTGACCCCTGCACTGCAAATGAAAGACAGAAGAACAGAAGTAGACGTACCGTATGTTGGCTTACAACCAAGGGTCCATTTCAACCAAGGCACACTGCGGTCACCAACCTTACCGTGACTTTGACCAGTAGAACAAGACAGTTTCCCACAACTCCCATGACCATTTCCAGTCCCAGTACAGCCACCAGTAGCCACTTTTCTGCCTCTGGCCACGGACGCTCCATGAGCACAGTCCCATTTAACCCCTCACTCACTGGAAGACAAGACGATACAGCAGTTTCTTGTAGAGTAAGCAGAGCGTAGAGTCGGGGGAACTCATGTCCTCCACATTAGAGCTATTGTTACTAAGATATACAGTTTTTACAATTGCTAAGTCACATTCTTTTTCAAATATTGTAACCACAGTTAACCTCACATCCTAATTGTACAAATGCAAATAAAACTTTGCACATCTCAGGATCAACTTGTCTGCCAGAACATCAACCTTCGACTTATTGTCTTTGTAAAAGAATTATTTATTTATTTAGTTTGTTCGTTCGTCCTTTAGTCAATTAGTTAGCCACATTACAACAAAGATGGGCTCACTTCTTTACTGCATGGGTTGTGCTCTTTTGCAGTATATGTTGCAGAGATTTATCAGAAATGTTGCAATATGCTTCAATTGGCTTTTTTACAGAGTAATTCCAAGTGCACAAAAGGAATCATAACATTAAGGTTATTAAAGCAATACATTTTCACTATACATACTAGTATTGAGTGCTCTTCAGTCCTGTCTTCTGCATTTGGTCACAGGTTTTCATCACATCACAACTTCTATCATCTCTTGCAATATGCCCGGGAAACAATCTTTTTGCATGTATACCCGATAACGTTCCTCAGATGTGTCCAGACATCCGGCATTTCTTGTGCCCAAGCCGGACATCTGACCATGTGGACAGTGGTCATAAACTTCCTACCTCCATGAGGAAAAGAATACCTCCATGGGGTTGAAGAATGGGAGAGTAAGGTAGACGGAAAAGTGAAACCACCTTGGCATGGGATGTAAACCACATCATCCCATACAGTTACAAAATGTTCTGGATCCAGCCTCACCTGGCTGTCATAGAGGTGGTGTGGTATTGGCAGGCTGTCACATGCCGCCAGTCTTCCTGTCTTAAAGCCCGTGCAGTTCACCTGGAGTTCCTGAACTCTATGGATTTGGATTTCTTTCTTCTTGCTCTACATCGACTCATTGCCTGCAGAGGCATACCAGCAGAGCTTCTAGCAGACACCAACGTCCGTGGGGCCAACACGGAGTTATAGGACACGTCACAGATATTGGAGACAAACTCAATAACTACCAACTCACCTTTAAGTTCAGTGCACCAAAGTCTGCCCATTTAGGAGGTGTACAGGAGAGAAAGATAAGATCGGTGAAAAATATTCCGATCTGCTTACATTACAATCACGCCACAAATGGCAGAAGCCTCCAGAGAATTTTAGAGATGGATGCTGTCATCCTTGTGATTGATCCTCAAACTTCTCCCAAGCCCTGATGGCTGCATCATAGCAGCAGACATACGGACAAAACTCATACCAGACCAGTGGCTCTGCCGTACTCGCCTGTACAATTACCTCATCTGACTGAGGAATTAATCCTGGACAAACACTCACAAACACCCCTGTCGGGGCAGCTGTTGAGAATTCTTCCTGTGAACAACAAACAACAAACCAGTCCTCCACTGGATGGAGCCATACAGATAACCAGTCTACCCACTAATCAAGTGAATTAAGCTCATGAGATAAGATCACTCACTTCTGAAGCACCTGGTGCACTGCTCTCCTGAGACACCGCTCTCCTGCTTTCTCCTGGCCACTTCAGGTGTTCATGAACCTGTAAGTTACCTTGATTACAGTGTTTTACTGTTTGATGTGTGTAGTTGTTATGTTATGGTCAGGGGGGCTGTTTATTATCTATCAGTCTTTATTAATATCAGTATTTTGCTCTGCTTTGATGGTTTAACCTCTGTTTATGTTTACTGCAGAAACCATGGACCATGGAATTGACTCAAATGGGGGGAAGGTTTGATGGCCGATACTCAAATCCAATAGATAAAGATAAGATAAAGACCTTTATTTGTCACATACACAGTTATACACAGTGTGATGTGCAGTGAAATGTTCTGAGTGCCTGTTCCAGACTGAAACAATAATAAAGATAAAAATAATAATAGTAACTATATTACTGATAATAGGAATATGACTAATAATGAGCAATATGGTAACAGTAAATAACACATTGATGAACATATGAATAAGAATGATAATAATAAAAAGTGAGGGGATAACCACAACTTTTTAAATAAAAGGTGTAAACGTACCATCCTAGGTATGTCTGTTTGATTAGTTAGAGTAACAACAACAACAGGTTCCCTTCCTGTGGTTCATACTGTGCACTTACAACACTAAACACATGACACACCTGTAGTGTGTATTTGTCCAAACAATTTGTGCAAACAGCACAAAACGATGGGTTACCTTCAAAAAATAACTTGCTAAAGATCTTTAGTTTACCTTTTTTAAGGTAAACATTTAAGTCAATGAACATGTCGGTGTCATCAGAATGACAAGTCTTTGTGTCATTAGTTACAAAGAAGATCGCAGTCAAAATGCTTAAAACATGTGACAATTTAACACCGTATCAATTTGGGACACATCTACAAAGAAGATCTTCCTGAAATATGTATATAGAAAATATGGTTGACAGATAATTCATAACTAGTTCATGTCATGAGTAATACAGTGACCTGATGTTTAGGGGAGTAAAACCATTCGAGAACCATTACTAACCATGTACTAAAGCATTACCATTTTGTTCAAATGAGAAATTGTTTTTATGATGTGCGCATGACACAAAATGATGGTTGAACAAGCAGTTTTAAGAATTTTGACCTGAGTAATGTAAGTGAGCAACTAAGAAAATATTGTCCATTTTCACAATGTCAAATAAAGTAAAACGAAGGTGACAGAGAAAAAACTGAAAAGAGGGTATTAGATACAACATAAGTGACAATGCACATACAGGAATGGGATGTGTGAACATGACGTACAGTAACACACTGCATGCTGAATGTGTGCAAATAACAGCAGAGAAACATCAAAATGGGAAATTATTTGTAAAATGTGCATGTACGTTACAGGTAATGTGCACAATAAAAGTTTGAAACACTATTAAACAGTGAAATGTTTTGAAGAATATAAAACTTAGTGAATATTAACATAAAAAATACAGACAAATATTGAATGAACTGAATGTAAAGCTTCTGAGAGGATAGACTGGATGTGAGTCTCCTGATCTCCCAGCGACTGAATGTAAATTAAACAGGTGAGTCACTGCCCAAATGATATCCCACCACATTCCTTCTCATAAAAACCCAGTTTGGTCAGAGTTAAATCTCCACCTCAGTGTGACAGTATTTGGCATTTGGTAGAGAAAAGGCTACACTTACTTGTCCTGTGAGCCGTCCATCCACTGCCTTCAACAATGGTTACTAGGCGTTTGTAGTGGGGAGCTCAGGTGAAAGAGTCATCAGAACCAATTTCAATTAAAATCCACTTGCTCCACTTCACTCAGCTGGAGTGGCACTGACGCACATTGTGTTGCTACTGTCTGCTACTATTACCATTATCTTGTAGGTGGTGATATCAGCATATTAACAGCAAAACATATTTGGTTATTTGTTTTTCTGCATCAATAATTGCTTTAAAAACTAATATTGGTGTATTACAGTGTATATAATTGTGATAGATTTCTAATAATCAGTAGGCTGCAGTTTTCATAGTGTGAGCTGTCCTCCGACCAGCAGGGGGCGGACGTGAGGGGCCTGAGGAGAGAGGTCCGTGCTGACCCCGCAGCACACTGCAGAATAAATCCACATAATAGTTTAATTTTGTATGCTGCTGTGAAGCAGGGTGGACGACACACGTCTGGTGGTTGGAGGTTTTCAAAATAGCTGAAGAAATGTAAAAAAGAAAAAAAAAAGAAAAGGCCCGGAATGGAAATCGATGACGTAATCACGTTAGGTAACTTCCTGTATACGCAGGGTCAGTTCCGGAAATCGTCTGCTGTTCTGGTTCAGAAGGCCAAATAGCAACATTTTGGTGAGTTTAAAACCAATAAAATCGTATCTCTCTCAAAGATCCTTTACAGCACACCAAACAGGCAATGTATCAGCATTCACATGTGATCTGGGAAAGATCAGAATTACCTTTATTACGCCTCAAGCGACCTTAGCGCAAAAGTCCTTGACAGTGTGTGCTTAAACTTGGAGAGCAGTAAGCGCTAGCTTAGTGTAGCAGTAAACCTTTACTTTTCACAAATTACTGACCAACTGCTGCGGTCGCTGTGCACAGTACCGCTGTGACGACGGTCATAAGGGCAGTTTGTGTTTGTGTGTTCACCGCAAGCTAGCTGCTGTTGGCTGTCGTAACAATGTCACGCTACCGGTGCCGTTAGCCAGATGCTAACGTCACTTCAGGTCAGCAGGTCGATGCGGCTCCAGCTCAGACTCTCTGGCACTTCAGCTTCGTCGTTGTCGGTTTGTAGTGGTGGTTGTGTGTGTTTGTCTTTTTGGTGCAGGTTGAACTTTATCACATCATCTTAGCAACCAGAACTTTGCAAAATCAGCTGTGTGTGAGTGTGTGTGTGTGTGTGTGAGTGTGTGAGCGAGCCAAGCGTGCCCTGTTTAGATGGTTCCAGACCCACAGGGGTCATCTTCTCATGCATGTAGAGACCCTGGCTCGCTTTAATTAATGAGTCCAATGCAAGACCTCTAATTGCTCCTCATTGTCATCGTGTCTGCTTTCAGGAAGACGGGATGGCTGCAGCATTGCGATTACTTTACTCTGCATCAAGGCCAGGTGAGACCTCTGAGCCTCTGAGCCGCTCACACCTTCAGCTGCTCCTCCACAACTAATCTGACAACAAGTCCACAAAAGCAGCTACACTAGATAACGTTGAGTCATGGCTAATTAATAAAGTCTGAGTTTTCATTCTCCTTGTAGCTCCTGTGACATGCAGACCACATCCACCCAGAGTTCAGATTCTGTCTATAAAAAGGCCATGTTAGGCTTTCTTATTGTTTCTGTCACCCATCACGACACAGCTGTGGTGTTAATACTTTTTTTTTTGTTCTCTGGTCTCTGAGAGCAGCTAGTAGGCAGTAGTCAAGAAATGAGGAAAAATAATAAAAGCCATGTAGAGATGACACAATAAAAGCTGGAACATGTCCAGATCTTTCATTAATATGAGCCATGCTGGGGTAAAAATAGATCTGCCTGCTCTCAGGAGATGGTGAAACTCAAGAAGGCATAATATCACCCAATGACACATCAGTTAACTGTGCTGTCATCTTAATGATAATGCACTTTGTGATGTATCTTTACCTTCAGGTACTGTTGTGGCCAGCCAGAATCTAGCAAGGTCCTTCACTGTGTCCACACAGAGATACGGATTCAGTAAGTAGCAGCACAGCACAAACACACGGCTCCACACATGTCCCCCCCCCCATTCCCCCCCTGACCTGCTTTCATTTGTACTATGAAGCCAGATTAGTGGTTTCTGGTGTCACAAAGCTAGATCAGGCCCTCACACACAGCACATGGTAGTTTCTCTCTCAAAGAATAACAAAACTCTGTGCAATATATTTATTCCCCCATTTTTTTATATTCCACCCATGTGTACATTGTCCATATGTTTATATTTCTATAAACTTTTATGGGAATATCTTTGTCCACTACTTTATTATTGTTTTTATTGAAGTTTCTATCACTCCAGTTCTAACGTTGTGAATGTCCCCACTGTGGGACTAATAAAGGAACATCTTATCTTAAAATTCATTATTACATGGCTTTGTTGAATACTCTATTCTGATTGGCCAGTTCTACTGTTCATTACTTTGGTATAACAGACCGTTGCTGTGGACACAGGTCGGGCAGTGGAAGCAGTAAAATCATTTTTAAATCGCTAAGTTTGTATTTTGTATCAAACCGTTGATTTCTTTAGTATGAAGCCTTGTAATAACCGGGATAATCCTCAGCAGGCCTTTCTTGTCGGGGCTCCGGTTCACAGTTTAATAGCACGCTTGCATCAGATTGGTCACAGTCATCTTTTCCTTCAAGTGTCTGATGAGAGACATCAAATTTTGTTGCTTTGCACAATCTTCTGTAAAACCTGTAATAAAAAGGTGCTCCAGCCTGTCTCAGGATGAAGAAAGGTGGGACCCAGCCATTATGACTCCCAGGTCACCACTGTCAACACTGATTATTATTGGTTGGTGGTCCAAATTTACATCTTGTGTGTGTATCTTTATTGTATTCTATTGAATAGACTTTTGTGTAAAATGTCTTTGCTGTTGTTCTACATCAGGGAAGTGTCAACAAACACAAAGCATGAAAAGACTGGGCACTGTTAAAACGATGAGAGGGTGCAAAAGAGGAGCGACACAGAAGTTATTAAATCTTCAGGCATATGCACTCAGAAATGTTGTGTCCAGCCCAGCATGCACACACACAAACTAACAGCCAGTTTTGTTTGTGTGTGCAGAGTATGTGAATGCTCAGGACATCCCCACAGACGTCAAGTCCATCACGGACCGAGCTGCTCAGACGCTGCTGTGGACAGAGCTCTTCAGAGGTCAGCTCACCTTCACACTGACAAACACACTGAGTATATGAACAGCACGATTGACTCACTGTTACACCTAGGGGAAGCCTGAGCGCAGCACAAAGTAAGCGACTCCCAAAGATGAACTGTGCCGCAGCGGATGCAGTCCACACAGAACTGATTTATTATCAGGTAGCTTCTGGTAGCTAACTAAATTTCCTAACTGAAGGAAAGCAAATGAAAGAAAATACCGGGCTCTTACCTGTCTCCCTAACAAAAACACAGGAGAAAAAAGGCTTCTCATCCCAACAACTACCAGGAACTGCTTTCAGTATACGTTTACGATCACACTAGAGAGTAGTTAATCCCAAGTCATCTTGAAAGACACAAGGTGGCAGAGCAGAGTCCAGTTGGGAGCCGAGAAGGAGTGGAGTTGGTCTCAGCAGGCGCCATTTTAAAGTAGGATCAGGGCAAAGCACCACCCACAGGCAGGGAGGAAACACAACAGAAACAGTCCTATCCACATATACATTGTGACCTGGGTCATAACAACTGACCACAACTCTCGCAGTCAGGCTGATTGACATCTAGGGGGGTATTCCCTATCAGGGCGGGGTAACGGAGAAGTCAGAGTCTGGTTCCATCACCATGGCCTGTGTGGCTCCCTGCTCAGTAACCATGGCAACTGATACCAAAGGATGACTCCCTGCTCAGTAACCATGGCAACTGATAAAACGGGATGACTCCCGAAGCAGCTGACTGTCATAGAACGCACAACACAAACACGAACACAACAAACCCACTGAATATTATTGATGCCTCAGAGTTATTGGAGAACTAGACATGCGTAACTGTGTTAATGGAACAGCTTGAGCTTTAAGTCGGCGTTCCTTTAAGCTGGCCTACGTTGATGGAGGACCCCCCCAGGAGGGAAGAATAGTCATCATCAACGCCCTTACTAAAGCTGAGTTTACTTCCAATGTCCATCTAGGATTAGTTTTCCTTTTGGTGAAGCCCCGAAACACGTGACACGTAGCTGCTAAGAATCAGTGAGTCATGAAGGACGTTTCCATCAGGGGGTTGATTGTTGTGTTTCTGTAGTAAAAGTCTCTGCACTGGAGCTGCTCCTGTGTGTGAGAGAGCTTTGTCTCTCCGTGTGACTAATGTTGTGTGTTGTGATGTCAGGACTGGGCATGACACTGAGCTACCTGATCAGAGAACCTGCCACCATCAACTACCCGTTTGAGAAGGGTCCCCTATCGCCTCGCTTCAGAGGAGAGCACGCCCTGCGCAGGTGAGGACACCACCCAGTGGACTGTGTTGAAAATAAAGGACATGCTTTGTCATGCAGCCACAAAGAAGCACTCTGAGTGCCAGAGTCTGGCACTCTGAGTCACAATAAGAACCGAGAGGAGACAAGATGATAGAGAGATGACAGACATAAAATATGGACAATCTGACATCACATACACCTCATGCAGTGATTGGTCACTGGTGAACGTCTGACCCTGTATTTGGAGTAAAGTGTGATGAGGCTGTCAGTGCAGTTCATGGTCATGTAATAGAACATTAAAGGGACAGTAACAGCACAAAGTGTCTGTGTCGATGTGCACCAGGTACCCGTCAGGAGAGGAGCGCTGCATCGCCTGCAAGCTCTGTGAAGCCATCTGCCCCGCCCAGGTACACACACACACACACACACACACACACACACACAGAGGTATAACCTGATTGTGTCATGCCTGCCATTAAAGCCTCACACCACCCACGGCAAAATTGGGGTGTTGCGATGGGTGTTTTTATTTATTTTTTTTTTATCAAGCTGATTGAAAACAGTGGATGTTGTGTTAAGCCATTTTTCAGTCTGTGAAATGCACTGTTTATACTTAAAGTAGACATGTGAGTATGAACAGCAGCATTAGCGTGCAGTTTCCAGGTCAGAAAACGAGCTCCATTGTGCCTCTGTGCAGTACCTCACTGATGTGAACAAGAGAAATCTACTGTGACCTCATGTAACAACATGGGTGATTCAGTGTGAATACCAGACAGCAAGTAGATCTGTGTCAGTGCTTCCTCCTCCTCTTCTTCTCCTACATGTGTGCAGGCGATCACCATCGAAGCAGAGACTCGTGCTGATGGCAGTCGGAGGACGACTCGCTACGACATCGACATGACAAAGTGCATCTACTGCGGCTTCTGTCAGGAGGCGTGTCCTGTGGACGCCATCGTAGAGGTGTGTGTTTGTGTGTGTGTGTGTTTGTGTGTGTGTGTGATGCAGAGCACGTCGCCATGTTCACTGATACAGACGTTCACTTTCTCACAACTGTTTTGAGGCTCCCATTTCTTCCAAACCAGTGTCTTCAACACCTTTTATCATTGCACTGTTGGAACTGCACTCTGTCAGATGCAGTTCCAACAGGTAGCCAACAGATGTCGCCATTTTCACTGTAGAAGACCTTTCCATTTGTAGTTGGTCAAACTGTTAATGTAACTATCTTCATGTATATTGATCCTCTCTGTTCCTTTGAATCTTGTCTTCAGGGTCCTAACTTTGAGTTTTCCACTGAAACCCACGAAGAGCTGCTCTACAACAAGGAAAAGCTCCTCAACAACGGAGACAAGTGGGAAGGAGAGATAGCTGCCAACATACAAGCTGATTACCTCTACCGATAGACACACGCACATACGCGTCCATACTGTACATACTGTAAGAAGACATCTGGCTCTCGTATGCTCTCATATGTTTCAGATTCAGACCATGTCATTGTTTGGAGTACATATTTATTGTAGAACGATGAATGCTGGCTGTCTGTGTGTTGAGTGTACAACAGTCCAGCTGTCTCAGCGTGGTCCACTTATGCCATTTTATTGTCTTCATGCTGTTTCCACCACTAATCCCATATTAAAACTCTGGGAGAAACACTAAATGTGTCGAGCGTCAAAGTTTGGAAAAAGTCAACAAAAAAATATAGAAATGGTTAAATCGCATCTCAAGGCCACCAGACTGAGAAGGATCCACGTGTTGAAGACCCCAGTGGATGTGGTGGAAAGGTTTGGAAAAAGCTAGTAAGTGGACCTTGAGTTTCTGGGTTTTTTGGGGGGGGGGTTTGGTCTGGAACAGATTTAAAGGTTAAATCAGTTATATGAAGTATTGGCTGAATGTGTGTGTGCTGCCTACATGCAGGAGGTCAGACTACTCGTGTGTTAGATAACTTTTGTTCCAAAATCAGGGATCAGGGGATCTATCTGGACAGCTTCTCATTAGCGTGAAACAAAAAGAAATTGTTCTTTTATTCGTGTGAAATGCCCTGAGAACCATCCCGCACCACAGTGTTTCTAAACGGGTCTGACTTTTGTTGCTGTGAAAAGTAAATTAAATGACAATAAATAAAGTAACTTCTCCCAATACTGACTACGCTGAAGAACAACCATCTTTTATTCACAGACTTCGGACAGTAGAAATGGTGAAAGAACAGAAATATTGTTAGTTTTCTCAGAAAATAGACGATGTTTTGACCGTCCTCCATCGTATCTGCTCTGTTGAATACCAAACTGTTAGCTGATATTAATGGTGTTAACAGAAATGACTTGAGCAAATTATTCCTGAATGCTTCAAGAAGAGACGAATGGCAGACATAAGTTTCCACCAACAAGTAAAAGAACCAAAAAGAAATAGTGCAGTCTAAATCGTCTCCAGTGAGGTTTTTACAGGATCACTCAAAACAACTGACCTTTGACACAGTTACCAATTATTGTATTTACATGGAAATGTATTTACTTACCAGAGTTCATAGGTAAAAAGAAACCCCTTTTTGAAAGCACATTATTGTCTCTAGCTACTCTGTCATTATGTGCTGGGACTGTTGATTTGTGTGTTTAATATCACCAGTGTGCTGATACGTCTCTACATCAAGGCCACGTCTCCACTGTCACATGAACAAAGAGTTCATGGCTTCAGAGCTTTAATGGTGAACAGATGTTGTTTTGCTTGACGTGTGTATAACGTATAAAGTGTATAACTTGAGCATTATGAGGTAGTATAAGACTACTAAAGGGTTAGGAAACATGGAAAATTAGTGTGCATGTCTAATGAACAAATTGTCTTTTGGGTGCTAAACCATTTCATGTGGGACATTTCTAAAATGAACCACTTGGAAATAGCCTTATGGACCATCTTATGCTGTGCTTGTCATGACACAAACTCAATTGCAATATAGGTGGTTTCCAGTGACGTGACCTGACCGGTTCAGGTTCAGATTGAGATTCAGCTTGGGTTGAGGCAGCCACCCACAGCTGGGGATCTCCCCAGTTCAGGTTCAATCTGAACCTAAACCTAAACTCCCTCGATATTACAGATTCAGCTAATTACAGGCCCATTTCCAAACATCCTTTCACATCTGAAATTCTTGAAGTTTTGTCACTCATCAGCTTCTCCAACTGCTTAAGGGACACAATACCTTTGATAAATTTAAATCTGGCTTCATCAGAAACAACACTGAAACGGCTCTCCTTAAAACAACCAATGACATCCAGTAATTCTTATGTGACCAAATCAAGGTGAATTTTCCATCTTAGTTTCACTTATCTGCTGCCTTTGACACCATTGATTGTTCTAACCTGACTTTTCTGAGGTGGATTGGTATCTCTGTTACTGCTTTAAAATGGTTTCCCTCATACCTGTCTGACAGATGCCTCAGTGTACTGTACACTCCTATGTGGGATCCCTCAGAGGTCGGTCCTTGGACCTATTTTGTTTTCATCATATATGTTACCTCTGGGCTCACATCATTCTTGTTCTTTTTCCTTCCAGTGAAACACAGAATTGACTTCAAAATTCTACTGATCGCATGTGAGGACTTGCATGGTCTGTCACCTGCATATACAGCAGAGTTTATTCTAGCTGCCGCTAGGACGCCAAGTCTTGGTGTCCTCTGATTGGTCGGCATTACAGTCTGTAATGTCTAATGTCCAGCAGGGGGGGGCTCCACTGGCTCCAGATGGAAGTCTGATTGGATGGAAGTCTATGAGAAAATGAAATTATTAACTCAGTAAACATTTTCCGAATTAGTTTATGGTCTCAGTTGCTAGTTTATGGTGTTGTTCAACGCAGCAAGATGTTCATTTAGTAAACGATGGTCCCTTTAGAGGACAATACACCAGGAAGAGGGAGTAGCTTTAGGGCGTGGCTAGCTGCTGACTAACCAACCAGAGGCGGTCTTCATTGAATGGATGTCACTTCTGGCTCTAAAAAAACAAGATTGTGATGCTGGATTGACGTCTGGATTATTCTGGTCATGTCCACATTTAACTTTCCTCATTTGATTTCGATTCAGCTTCAGACAACTGTATTTATCCACAAGGGGCGATTCATGTGTAGATGTCCCCGCACATGCTTCCATACATACAACAGACAAACCAATAATTAAATCAAGGAAAGTGTATTAAGGACATGGGACAGTAGGAGGACCAAGAACCCTGAAAATACACCAGCATGTAGATAAGAACAACATTAAAAAGCAACAAGTAATGAAAGACAACGTATCATAAAATTCCTTTCAGTCATTTTAATTGGGTAAGGTTTGTGTTCAGCAGCTTAATGGCAGATGGGATTAAGAGCTTTGGGTATTGATTAGTCCTCCCTAATGGCACATTATAACGTCGACTTGAAGGCATTAGAGAGAATTCAGGCAAAAGAATATGATGTGGTTGGCTGATCTTTGAATCTTAGGAACAGTCTGAATAACACAGTCAAAGCGTGCTCTGTCTTTCCCTGACAGCCTGTCTAACCAGCAGATAAAGGAAAGGTGAAAAGGCTGTCTGGAAAGGAATGGCCAAAGTTGCACAAGACCGTGTCACAGACATGAAAAGAATTAAATGAATCCTTTGTTGACCCCGTTGTTGAACTGTTGCAGCGGTGGTATTGTTAATTAACCACGTTTCCAGCCGTGTTTCTGAATGAGAGAGCTGCTCCATCCAACTGGGATTCAGTGTCACCTGCCCCGGCCCCGGAAATCCTGTTGACCGTGATCACTGGTGTGTCCAAGTACAAGAGTGATGTAGACCTGTTTAAAATCAAATTGGCTCAAGAGAGAGAGAAAGTCAGCCGAAAGAAAAATGGTCATATCTCTTTTTTTTATGTTGTGCTTCTTAAGTGTTGCTTAGTTTTCCTATATTTAATGTCTCTCTTAAATTTCTCTCATTTAGATTCCCTCTTTCTTCTTATTGGCAGCAAAAATATAAAGTAGGTTTGATATGTTCTTTTAGTTTAGTTTATATCTTTGTGTTTGCACCCCTCAGTGAAAAAAGATATAAAAAGCAGCTTATAAATGAAAAGCTTTCGGTTTAGCTTCGGTTAGTGGTGCTAAGAAGCTGTAAATTAACAACGGTGGTGTGCTACTCCCCCCCCCCTAGGCACGCATAGAGGAACTTGGAATAGGATGCAAGAGCAGTGCAGATAAAGGAACACACACACAGGACAGCAGAGCAGAGCAGAGAGAGGGAGGGAGGGAGGGAGGGAGGCACAGAGAGGGAGGACATACAGTCAGGCTCCAGCCCGAACAGCATCTCAGTGACTAACCTGAATCCCTGTAATGCAGCAGAACTGATGAGTCAACGCACCACAGGTAAGAATCTAGGAAATATGCCATGTCTCTGTCTGTCTCTCATTGTTTTATGCAGTTGCAATCATGTGGCACTGTGTGTGTGTGTGTGTGTGTGTGTGTGTGTGTGTGTGTGTGTGCGTGTGTGTGAGGGTGATATAGAGAGCACAAGAGAGGAAGTACTTGATCTTGTTACCTCATAATGGAGGATAGTGTTATAAATCTATGTTTGGTGCCGTCCTGTCCTTGAGTGCATGTGATACATGTGTGTGTGTGTGTGTGTGTGTGTGGAATACATTACATTAACACGAGTTGTTACAGTTCTCCTGCTGTCAGATAGAGAACGGTGGCTGTGTGTGTGTGTGTGTGTGTGTGTGTGTGTGTGTGTGTGTGTGTGTGTGTGTGTGCCCATAACAGCTTCCGCGAGCTGTGTCATCACGTCTTGATAGTGTAGTCTAACGCCGCAGTACCCCCCCAACTCCCACCCCTCCCCAACCCACACGCTCTGTAGTCCCTCCTGCTGCTTTCCCTCTCCCTATCCCACGAGTTTCTTTCACTGTGATTCTGCAAGCTGTGCTAAGGGGCTGTCCAAAAGTAATGGTTGGGGGGAGGTTTGGACTGATATCTTGTTATATTGTGGCAACATTTGAACCTGCTCCTGGTTTGGCTAAAGAGATGGTGTAGCCCCCCCACAGACCAAAACTAGAAAAGTAAAACCACAACAAAATGTGATTGACATCAATGTAGGTATGTCATGTGTTTAGCACCGTATATAACTAGATAAGGATGTCTTATACAGCAAAGTTAGTGTCTGTAGGAGGTTTTGTTTTTAGGTCTGTGGGATTTAATTTCAGCTAAGCCTTACGCCTGTGCCAGATACTAACAGGGCACAGCGTCCACTGAATTCCTTTGGCTGCCAACAACAAGTAACGATGCGGGCCAGACCACCGGTGAGCTTAACTCGCTCTCCGCGGCACCGCTCTGATCCCCTTCTCACCTATTGTCCACTGAGCTCATTGTTGGTTCCAGTTCATTCTGGTTAACAAATACATTCAAGGGCAAGGACAAGACCACAATGCAGAGGAGATGAGAGAATCATTCATGGTTCATCAGTCAGTGAAAGGAGCTGCTTGCTAGCATCTGAAGCCGATACTTGTGTGACCATGTGTCTGCTCTCCCTTCCCTAGTGTTTGACCTCTCACAGTTTCATTTTAGGGAAGACTTGAAGTTCAGCAGCAACAAAAGACAAGAGACAACTTGTGGGCGTGGCATTTTCACTCATTTGAAAGTAATACGTTGTTTTACGATATTACTATCTGTGTAGAGTAATGTGTTACATTAATCGTTGCACTACTTTTATTTTACTTTTTATTATTTATTTATTTATTATTTATTTCACCAAATGAGCCCAGCACTGAATCCCTGCGGCACTTTACTGGATCCTAAAACACAGTCCCTAAACCGGCGCTCACCGTCTGGTTTGGCCTGCGGCCTGCACCAATGTGTGCTGCAGGTGTAGCCGGTAAACAGATGCCCTCTGTGGAGCAGCTTCTCGGTGAAAGGTGGCGTAAATCATGTGTTGGAGGTAGCCAGACCGTAAATAGCGACATGAGACAGATAGACAACAAGTCACCTCAGCAAGGATGGCGGCTTCCTGTGGGAGGATTTAATCATGGGACCTAATGTCCCCGGCACTGGCTGGTCCCCTGCAGCTCCAGGTTGGCATGGTAAAGCATTATTTGGCACAGTAAATGTTATAATATTACGGAAATCCTATTAAATAATGAGCATTATTACTTTGTTACTGCTAAACATAATGAATTACTGTGACTCGTTACCCCCAACACTGACTCTCATGAAAGCAAGGTAATACGCAAATAAATATTCCTAATGAGGGTTTTTGGGCACCTTTTACCATAGTCTTACCCATGTCTACCGTTCTAACTGCTATATTGTTCGTGTCTGAAATGTGTTTGACGCCTGGGTTATCTGGTCTTTCATAACTGTTCTCACCGGGCTACAGCTCAAATACTCATATCACACAGCAAGAGCAAATGCTGAGCTCCAGTCTGGAGCTTTCAGTACTGGGGTGCTGGACAGAATGGCCTTGACCTGAGATAAATCCTCCCACCACTTTAGTCAGGGGAAAAAACACATTGGTCACATTCTGGTTTTCTTGGTCTCTCTCACCACTGCTAAGCAGATGACACCCTTCAGTATTTCTATCGCTCCTTTCTAGTCATTTTGACCACTCAAAGCGCTTTTACATCACATCCTCATTCACACATCATTCATTCAGGAGGAATCTAAGCTGGAGGAGACTATTCTTTCACACACATTCACACACTGAAGCTGCCTCAGGAGCAAGCCGGGACACTCATAGGCGCTGGGGATCGACCCGCTCTACCTCTGAGCCATCTCAGAGTCTGTCCTTCATGCCTGTACTTTCTTGGCCTGGATCCAACCTCTTGTTAATATCTCAAAACTGGTGACGGACTGCTACCTTCAAGTCACATTGGGATTCTATTCCTGGTTCAGTTGTTGCATGTAAAGCATTGTGCTGGGTATTTGTAATTTCATCAATGCAGATGGAATGAGGGAACGTGTGGAGAGAGAGAGCTCGGGTCATATTTGACCTCTTTTGTCTTGTGAGGAGAAATATTTTTTTTATAAACTGATCAGACATTAGAAGAATCCTCTCTACAACTAGACCAAATGATTTGTTACATCTTGTTCCGAACCACAGACTCCATAAAAATGAACGACATGTCTTCATTTCAGCTGTTCAAATATGAAGCCAAAATATCCTGGCTACAGCCACTGCCTTCTAGCGCTGGCACATCATTTGAAGCCAGAGTCTGTACAGTGGTGATCATGGGCCAGAGCCGCAGTACCCCAGCTATACACCCGGCCAACTCACTGGCCGGTTAGGATTAGCTTCCAGTCATGACGTCACACCTCCTTTTAATAGCATCAAATAACTTATGGAAACCAAACTCACCTGGAGGGGACGGGGATCATGACTTATATTGGAGGCAGCCATCAGAGGCTCCAGGAGATGTTTTGGCTTCACTTTTTTGGAGCTGTCATGTCGTCCATCTTTATATACATTCTATGGCCCGTACCAGGAGACCTGCTGAGACTTCAGAGGGGGACTCGTCCTCACCACAGAATCGTCCGTGGCGTGGAACAAGATGACCATTTATCAGCATATTATTAGCATTAATGTCTTGCGATGACATTCAGTTCACAATTGATTGTAATGCGCTGGAAATGCTTGTGAGAAGTTACTAGGCCTTACGCAGTAAGATTGCTGTGACATTTAATAAAAAGTGACACGGACCCATTCAAATGTGAGACCAACACGTTAAATAGACGTTAAATATGTGTAAATATGTGTTATTCTCACACACACAAACTATATGTATTTCCAGATAGATGGATGTGTCAAAGATACTTTGAAAGAGACCCATACACAAAACTAAAGTGAATATTTATGAAAATGTGGTAGTCCAATAACCCTCAATGGTCAGTGGTTCTTGCAAATTCATGAACTGTTGGATTGATTGGCTCCTGTTAGCTTGTAGCAGGACTGGCTCTTTTACTTTGGACTTGTAACTTAGACTGCTTCAAGAAGTCTGCATCATGCTTCAGTGACAGTAGACTAAAGTCATCAGAGTTTCTCAATTCAGACAAGGAGGTGTATCCAAACTGATAATAAATAATGTCCAGTTGATCCTTATGATCACTACTTCAAACCCAACAGAGGATGGTTATCATAAACACATCAGCCAACAATACAAATCTGACTGTAGCAAGGACTGATGGAGCTAACACGACACAACAGTAAACTCTTTTGTTTCTCAGTCCATTAAGCGCTTAAGTCAGGGTTTGAGTTCTAAGTAAGCCTCAGTGTTCCTGTGTTGACTAAGCACTGACTGTGAAAAGGAGGGATTAATCTGATCGCACCACAGCCACTTATCCAGCTCTTGTGTTATTTCTGCAAAATGCAAGACAAATTTATTATTTATTTAATATTCTGCTAATGAAGGGAAATCAAATAATAATCAGACTATTATCAGCCAGTCAGAGTAGTTAAACTAAAAAAGGTGATCCAGTAATTTGACAATGACTAGATTGGTGTAATTACATGGTTACATAACCTCTCCATTGCTGTTTAAATCACTCCTTTGATAAGAAAAGCCGATGGTTGAGGAATAGTACACCCGCCATAATGGCTCATATATTCTCTTTAGAGATGTTTAGAGTGGCCAAAAGTGAACTTAAGTAAAAGTACCATTGCTTTATAATGACAAGTGATCAAGTACAAGTAAATGTAGTCATCAGAATTACTACTTGATTAATAAGAAGACTATTAGAGTTCAATTATAAAATGTACAATCATATTAATAAACACATAGCAAATATAGAATATAATGTAATCAAGAAATTGTTACATAGTCCAGATAAATGTTCATTATAATGAAATGCTATTGCATTCTTCTTTTAGAAGGAGATTCTATATTAAAATCAGAGCTGCAGAGTCTAGAGTAAAATGTGATGGTAAAAAGGGTGACAACATATGAAACTAAAATTACACAGGTAATTTCTTCCCTTATAAGAAAGTTTAGTAATTTTAACAGGCAAGGCAAATGTATTCATATAGCACCATTCAGAATGATGATGATGAATGGTTGTTTTTGTGTGGGAACTGAAATTTAGGTCTGAGTCCATCATAAAATCAAGATTTCTGGCTTGATTATTAGGTTTTAATGTCAAGGATTCAAGGTGAGCACTGGCTTTTAATCTTTCACGTTTGGGGCCAAAAGCAATTATTTCAGTTTTGTCTATGTTTACTTGTAACAAATGGCCACTCATTGATGTGTTTAATGCATCTGTTTAGTAAATGTAAGGGACTGTAGTCAGGTGGAGACACTGTTACGTAGAGTTGTGTGTCATCTGCATAAGTGTGGTAGGAGATGTTATGAGATTCAATTATCTGAGCAAGGGGAGGACTATAGACATTAAAAAGAAGAGGTCAGAGAATGGACCCTTGAGGAACCCCACATGTTATTTTTCTTCACTCAGATTTAAGTAAGTGAGTCTGCAACAGTATTTTATAGTCAGCAGTGTCAAATGCAGCCTGAGATGAGACTGCAAATTACCCCTTCATGGGACTAATAAAGCATCCAATAAAATTAGAACTGAAATTCTGTTTCAATTTGTTGCTGCTCAGATGGATGTTATTTAACACTCTGTTTAAAAACAAGTGCAGTCTCAGTGCTGTGATCTAAAACCTGATTATTTTACACCAGGAAGGTGTTAAGCAGCAGAAAAACAACCATTTCAATGACCTTTCCCAGAATAGAGAAGTTTGAAATGGGTCTATAATCATATATCACTGAGGCATCTAGATTAGGCTTTTTCAAGAGAGATTTAATAACTGCTGTCTTCAGGGCCCGAGGAAAAAGGCCTGACTGAAGAGAACAGTTGACAATTTGCAATATATCTGGTTCTAAGCAGTTAAAAACATCTCTAAAAAAAGGCTGTAGGCGAGGTACTGAGGCAGCAGGCAGTGGGTCTACGATGGCACACAATGTCTGTCAAGGCTTGAAAAAGTGTCAACAGGAGTGGTTTTATGTGGAGGCCAGAGACGAGCTACAGATTTTCTGTCTGATCTTTACTATTTTCTCTGTAAAAAAGGGTGCAAAGTCGTTGCATGATTTGGTGGATTGCAGTTCAGGGTTGACTGACGCTGAGGGGTTTGTTAGTCTGTCAACAACAGTAAATAAGTAAATAACATGCGTGCATTATTGTTGTTTTTGTCAGTAATCTCAGGGAAAAAAGATAGCCTTGCCCTTTTTAATTCAAAGTCGTAAATGCGAAGTCTCTCTTTAATGATATTGTTATGCACATACCACCTGCATTCTGCCTTTCTACACTCTTTTTTTATGCATTTTCAGAAGTGTGGCATTCCTCCATGGTGCGTTCCTCTCACCAGAAACGACTTTGGTGTTCAAGGGGGCAATGGCATTTAAAATATTGGTGACATTAAGATTGAAACTGTCTCAAAGTCACTGACGGAAAATGAAGGTAGAGCTGGTGTGGGTGTAAAGGCCTGGGTGAATAACATACAGGTGTTTTTGTCGATATAATGCTTTCTGATCGTTTCAGCTTAACTTCTACTGATATTGTCAGGAACAGTCATTTTAAAGACAACACGGCAGTGATCAGAGTTGGCCTTTGGACATAATTAGGTCTAAAGTATGCCCCTTATTGTGTGTTGGCTCTGACACATGCTGAGAAAGTCCAAAGTTGTCAAGGATGTACAGAGGTTCTTTTGCATCTTTGCCATCTTTGGTATCAAAATCACCTACTAAAACACAGTGAAAATCCTCAAAGAAGTGTGCACTATATTTTGGCGGTCTATAAATGGTCACCAGTATTATGCGACAGGAGGATGTCAGCTGGAGTGCAACATATTCAAAGGAGCCAAAATTTTCATATGAGAACAGTTTGCATTGGTAAGTATTATTAAATAAAGTGGCTACTCCTCCTCCTGCATTAAATATTCTAGCCTCACTGATAAAATGGAAGTTTGAGGGAGCTGATTCAATAAGGACTGCAGTGAAAAACATAAAATCAAGGTTTTCCTTTATAATAAAATCATTAATAAGCATTGACTTGCCAGCCTGATATTTAACAACGTAACTTTAAAGTGCTAAAATCATTGTCAGAGGCAGACTGTGGCTGCAAACGCAAATGTTTTCAGATTAGAATATGAAGAAAACAGGATCTTGTTTTGTTAAATAAATTACTTTTACTGAATTTCAATTCTTTTAATCACAGTGTCTAACTACAAAAGTTAAAATACTCTTTACTTTATGCAGAATGGCCCATTTCACAATAAAAGTGGAGCTACTGTATAGAGTATAGTAGTAATTGTACTTCTTAGTACTTTCTACCACTGGCAGTTGTCATGAGGTTAGCTATTGTCAGCTGGTTTAGCTAACATTGCACATGATGACAGACGCTTCAAACAGACTGCTGCGTTATTTTCCTTGAGTTGTTCATGCGTCAAAGGGCCCAAGCCACTGCGGTAAGGACCTTGCCTTAATGGCACATGCTGTACCATGTGACCTACCGGAGCAATCAAGCCAGTCATAATGTCATAATGTGTAACTTCACCGGTGAATGTAGGACCCCGAGCAGATGTAGCAGGCTGAGAACATCTGGTACCCACACCAACATTAGAAGAAGAGCAGTTCGTGTTGGCCGAGTCAAAGCTAATAGGGTTAGGGATTAAAATCACCCTAAAGCACGCCCTGCCACAACATTTAGTATGCTGCCGACACCATACTGCTATAATCACAGCGCGCTGCATCTGATTCATCCAAAATACACTTCAGCCAACACCTGACTGCATGTAAGGGAGGTGGGAGGAAAGCAAAACAAACACCAATAGAAACTCTATGTCTCATCCAGTGGGAACACGAGGGCCTTAACCCTTAGTAGAGTTAATGGAAATCATATTCTATTTAAACTCATATGCAATGGATATCAAATTAGTGGTGGGGACAATTTTAGATAATAAGAACAGTGGAAGGGATATATTCCCACCATTCCCACCATAAATTACACCCATGTGTACCGCTATATAGCGATAGTACATTGTGTAGAATTGTAGGAAATGCAATGAAAAATGAAACATTTTACGGGAGAGGATGCCTCAACTCCACACCAAACTTATATTATATATACTTTCCAAATTCAACCTAAATAAACAGACATGTGTGTCATGTGCATCCAGGTATGAATGTAAAGGGGTTTTATGTGTATATCTTCTTTCTAACATGTAGTTTACCTCAGTTTTGTACACTTTTTTCTAATGCTGGAGGAGGCTGCATGGGAATGTGGATGGAGTTTAACTGGAGTCAGCAGCTACTGCTGGAGCGATGTGTGCATCGGAGCAGGCAGAATTAATGATGACTGGCTGAGTTATAAGAACCGCCTTAGTAAATGGGATAGGTCATGGACATAAATGATTGGACAGTGAGTAAGTATGACTTCTGTGCCTGCCTGAACTACCACAATGCTCCACTATTTCTTTCTTTCTACCCAGTGAGACAGGATAACATTTTTTACTTCATTTCATAAATAAATGTCAGAAATTTAACATTTTTTTTAAATCAGCTGCCACTGGCGGTTTTATTTGGGTGTACAGGCCTATGTATTTTTCACTCAAATGTATTCAAAGCTATTTCTGGCTTCACCCTAAACACAAACATAAAAAAATGTCTCTCCGGTATCTGGCCATCTCCAAAAATGTACCAATACAATGGAGGTGACTGGACTTTAGTTTGTGGTGCAGTAAAAATGAAATAACATTTATCAGAAACATTGTTACTCTGGATAATCCACATCCACAGACATCACATATCTGTCTGGCTGCTGATCAGTCACCAAAGATGCTGCTGCCCCCCCCCCCTCAGTGACAGTAACAATTATCAGAGTTGATTAGGAGTCTTAAATGTCGGTTACTAGCGAGAAAGTTTCCTTGGTGACAGTATTCTGAAGGTTACTGTTGAACAAAGTGTGTTGAGACCAGTTTTTTACTCTGTTTTAGGGACCATGGCTGCTGGGTTGAGGCCAGTGATCTTGCTGCTGTTGCTGCTGTCTTACTGGCAACTGACCTTAGCCAAAGAGGGAAAATCCACAAAGAAGGGCAAGAAAGGCAAGCAGGTCGTCTGTCCATCGTAAGTACGAGAATCCCCACATTAATGTCCTCACAGCTATAGAAAGACAACAATGTGTGTGTGTGTGTGTGACCTTTTGGATGTGTAGAAGGATATTGACGTGTCCTTTAACAGAATCCCAGGACATGAGTGAACATGAGTTTGCGAGCGCTCCTGTTGGTGTGTCTGGAGCTTTAATTAAACAGAAGTTGGGCTGCTGTGACTTGTGAGTGAATGCGCTCGCTGTCTCTTTTCATGGGCAGAGCCTCTGCTCTCTGCTGCCGTGAGTCTCTTCAGCATTCGCGCCTGATGAAAAGTGAACCTGGAAATATGAACACATTTTAGAGAATGCCATCAGCATTTTCCTCATTAATGAGATATTATTTCACCCACACAAACCCAAACACTAATAATCACAACGTTCATTTTTATGACCCGTCCACCGGACCTGAAGATGACCCGTGGTTCATGGATATAACTGCAGTGTGTGCATCAGACCTAACATCAGACCTAACATCAGACCTAACATCAGACCTAACATCAGACCTAACATCAGACCTAACATCAGACCTAACATCAGACCTAACCCTAACCCACACAGATCAGCTACATTATGAGTGATGCCAGGGATACGGGTCTAAGTCCACTGCTGTTTTTTTTTGGGAACTGGAACAAGACGAGATGTTTTCTACATTACACTTTTTGAAGAAGGCAACAAAGGAGAAAAAAAAGGATGAATGGCTGAGCTCACAGAGTTTCAGGGTGTGTGGGCAGACACCTCCTGGGCCTGCTGCAGTGTTAGCTCAAAGGAGGCATAACTGTCGGCCCTCATTAATACATTAATGACCAATAGCTGAGATACAGGCCTCAGGACGGCTCTGGGCAAGAGATGACAAGACGCTCTCATGAGAAGAGGAAAAATCTAATTAATCAAACCTTGCACACAGAAGCACATAGCCAGTAATACATTTCATTCAAAGGCCCTTGTGTTACCACTGGACATGTATCCATTAACCCTGTTATTATACTTACGCCTCTACCCTATTTGATTATTGCTTTCAGCTCCTTTTAGCAATTTCAATCTTATCTATGTCATCATTAAACGCTTTTTTCAGGATCTTTTTGGCCTAATGATTATAATAATGGACTCAACTATCCAGGCCCGGGACAATTGTTTCTTTCATCTGTTCTCTTTGCGCTTCTCTTAATTTTTGACTGCACTTGCACCCACACACACACCCACACACACCCACACACACACACACATATATCCATATATATTAGCATAAAAACATTTGCCTTTTTAAAACCTGACACATGCTGTAATGTTTTTTAATCACCTGATCACCTCTAGCTGCTAAACTAGACGTTAGAACAGCAAGAAGCAGGTGATTAGAGGATCACAGTTCATAGTTAGGCTCAGGCACAGGTAAGAAGAGATCTATTTTCTGGGGCCAGTCAGAGTTGTGCTCTAAAAGTTAGTAATCCAATTTTAAAATCAATTCTAAAATGTTGCAAATGATGCAAATACAGCCTGGACCAGTTGGAAGCATCAGAGTTCCCAGAGATGTACATACATATAATACATGAACCGCACACACACACAGAGTAGAGGGGCGTCCACCCATGGACTATAGATACAGTACTGTGCAAAAGTCTCAGGCAGGTGTGAAGAAATTTACAGGCTGAGTATACGACAGGTCCAATTGAGAATTGGATCAAGAATTGAATTGGATCCAAATGAGAACCTCTGGAACGTTATGTATCGGTGCATCCGACAATGCCAAGTAGCGCCAAAGAGTGTCGAGGAGCTGATGCCCTGGTCTCATCAGGAGCATGCCCAGACGGTGTCCAGAGTGCATACAGGCACGTGGGGACCATTTCTTTGATTTTTGTAGGGATTTTGAATCCAGCCCTCAATCGGTTGGTGATTTTGGTTTCAATTGACCATTATTATGTCATTTTGTTCTCAAGAAATTACATAATGTACAGTAAAGATTTTGCTCTTAAATATTTAGTTTTTTATCAAGATCTGATGTGTGATTTAAGTGTTTCCTTAATTTTTTTGAGCAGTGTCGCTGTAGTTAAACCAAAAAAAGTTCACTCTTGATTCAGGTGTATTAGCCACATATAGACCTTTGTCCAACCTTCCCTTTCCCTCCAAGATCCTGGAGAAAGCAGCAGCCAATCAGCTGAGTCATTTTCTAAATACCAATATTCTCTTTGAGGATTTTCAGTCAGGTTTTACACTCACCATTAGCACAGAGACAGCCCTGGTGAAGGTTACAAACCACCTCCTTATGGCATCAGACAGAGGACTTCTCTCTGTCCTGGTCTTGTTAGACCTGAGTGCTGCTTTTGATACCACTGACCATCACATCCTGTTACAGAGGCTGGAACACTTCATTGGCATAAAAGGAACCATATTAAGCTGGTTTAAGTCCTATTTATCGGATCAATTTCAGTTCGTACATGTTTTAAATGAGTCAAGTTAGACATGGAGTTCCACAAGGTTCAGTGCTTGGACCGATATTATTTACCTTATACATGCTTCCTCTGGGTAATATTACCAGGAAACACTCCATTCATTTCCACTGTTATGCAGATGATACCCAATTATATTTATCAATAAAGCCAGTTGAGTAAACTCCAAGTCTGCCTTAAGGACATAAAGTCCTGGATGAGCAGCAACTTTCTGCTGCTAAAGTCCAACAAAACTGAAATCATTGTGCTTGGCCCCAAACACCTTAGAGACACATCTACTCTGGATGGCACTGCTTCAGGGGGCAGACACCCTCTCTACATTTAAGAGTAGACTAAAAACCTTCCTTAGTGATAAAGCTTATAGTTTAGGGCTGGCTCAGGCCTTAGACCAGCCCCTAGTTATGCTGCTATAGATTCAGACTGCCGGGGGACTCCCATGATGCACTGGGCTCCTCTCTCCTCCTCTTCCTCTCCCTCCTTATGCTTCATGTCCCTTTAATGTCTGTTACTAACTTGGTATCTTCCCTGGAGCCTTTCTGTGCTTTTCTCATCTCTCAGTTTCCTGTGGATCCTGGTCCTGGTTCTCCTGCTGTGGTTCTCTGGCTTCATGAATAACTATTATATTATTAATATCAGTCGTGCTGTTATTATTCATATATTAACTATTGTCATGTTATCATATTGCTAATTATCAGTAATGCTCCTATTGTCAGCACTATAGTTACTGTTATTATTGCGGTTGTTGTTTGTTGTGCTTTTTCTTTTCTTTTCTTTGATCATCAGGACTGAAATGTGGAAAGTCACAGAGTGGTGACGTAATAGTTCAAAGTCCTTTTCTTCACAAAGTCTTCAGCAGTAACAACACTGTGAAATGATTTATATATGATTATGTACTATATTTATATGTTCTGATTTTACATTCTTGTTTATTTTCATATATTTTAATAACTGTACAAATTATTATAATATTTCCTCGTAATTTGAGAATTTACACTGAAGTCTTGTTACATTTATAATCATTGAGAGCTCCTTGAATAACCATAAACCATAAGGTACAGTAGTTTTACCAGTCATGCACATGCAAATTGTGAAGTTCATTTGAACGCACAGTGTTGATGGTGAAGTCTTCAAGCTTTTATTTGAGTAATGATTTGATTGTGACTTCTGTTTGTCAGATTCTGCTCTTTGTCCCTTCAGAGACAGGTAGTGTTTGGTCAGTTGTTAAATGATGTTGACACTGCTCTACTCTCTTGGGAGAGACAAAACTTCCTTTACTTGCAGTGGTTTAGATTTGGATGTTAACTATTTTCCTTTCCTTTACTATACTATTTTACAGCCAGTTGTCCCCAGAGGATTTGGCCCAGGTTCCACCTAACTCCACCTCCAACATCTTAAACCGTCTGATGGTCAGTTATGATCCAAGAATAAGGCCAAACTTTCAAGGTAATGCTACAATCTGTACAGGTAAGTGACGACAGACGTGTAGATCTTCACTCAGGACCGACAAGTTCATTAATGTGTGTGATTACTAGCATAATAATAATGTCTAAATCCCAATTTTTGGGATTGGATTGGAGCTCATTTGTGTGTTACTTTGGACAAAACCTGCTGCTAAATGAATGAATGTAAACAGAAGTCCCTCCATGTGTGGCAGTGAAACACTGGTTGCAGCATTTCCTTTTGGTACTTTTGGTACTTTTGGTAGCTGTTGGTACTTCCACACATCTCTGATCCACATCGGAAGGGCTGTCCTGGGACAGAAGATACAGATTCATGTGTGGGCATCCACTAAAGAAACAGGTGCACCATAAGGGAATGGAGGGAATATTGTCTAGCCTCAAAAGAAGTGAAATGATACACTATCAGACAAAAAAACAGATAAAAAACCCAAACTAACATTTACACATAAATCAAGTCACATTTAAAAAGGATCAGTGACTTGTTCATGTAACAGATCCACCGCATGTCATTTAATAAGGAACAGTTTTCCTCTTATTAAACAACCCGTTCTGACGCATGTCAATAGTACTGCCTGCAGACTGTAGGAAAAGGAAAGAAAGCAAAAATATTGTTCAACAGGAGACATTGTCATGTGAGGGAAAAATAAAAAGAAGAGATGATGAAACAAAGGGAGAGAGATGGAGGGAAGAACGGAGGCATAAGAGCAAACAGAACAGAGAGAACATGAGGAGTTTGTGTGGTTGATTTGTTCTGTGAAGCTTCAAGCTACAACCAGATGTCCTTCACCTCACACACACACACACACACACACACACACACAAACACACACACACACACACACACTTAGTGGTGACTTGTGTGCATTTGCACTGCACCAGAGCAGGAGTTACCCTGAGTGACCCATTAAATATGATATATACTGCATATATACTCACAGGACCATGAAAAACTGTTCATCTTCTTTCTGATTTCTTCTATTTTTGTATATTACTCACATATAATTGTTTCATGCACAATGCACATTTATCATTGGACATGTTGTCAGAGCCAACAGTAATGTCTGCCCTTCATCATTACCAGGGTTATATACAGTACCAGTCAAAAGTTTGGACACACCTTATCATTTAATGTTTTGGTCTTAGTTGAGTGGTTATTGTCATGATATGAATTAGTACAGTAGTGGAATATAGAACTGTGCACCAACCGTACCTCTGCACAGCACAACTGATGGTCGCAAACACATTAAGAAGACAATACATTCCATAAATTAATAAAAGACACGCGTGTTAAAAAAAATCATGAGTTTCCGCAAACTAATAGCACCTAACTTGGATGTCAATAACTGATAAGAGTTCATTCACCTGGTAACATCTGTGTTTGGAGTGCTTCCTGTGAATTAAAATCTACTAAAACATTTCTGAAATGTAATTTTTAACGTAATTGCAGATTTTCAAATCCCTGTACAAGAGTCCCATTAGTCTGTGGAGACCTGGCTCTCTCCACATCCTCTGATACTCTAATGTGCATCCCCACTTCCAGTGGCAGTCCACCATCAATTGGAAGATCTCTGCTTCTTTTTAGTGGCGTATTAGTAGTAGCGAGTGATGAGTGATGTCTGCTTATTCCTGCTGCTCCTGTGTGATATGAAGTCCGGTCAGACACACAGGTGACAGAGCAGTGACGAGGCAGCGCCTCTGGCTCCTGGTAGCAGAAAGGAGAAAAGCTCGTAGGATTGTAAGAGGCTGGTGGGTGGTGGGTGTTTGCCTCAGCAGCTCCCAGCCAGGCAGCAACAGAACCACGGTGGAAACACCTGAACCACTTTCAGTGCATTCATGAGGAGGATTTTCCCCAAATAAACATCAGCTCGTCAGCATCTCATCAGAACATATCTGTTCCCCTTTTTTGACAGTTGGTCTCGTGTGTCTTTCAGGTATCCCAGTGGAGTCCAGGGTGAACATTTTCATTAACAGCTTTGGGTCCATCCAGGAGACCACGATGGTGACTCAAACACACACCGCACACACACTTTATTCTTTCCTTTTCAAACTGCCTGTGTAGTGCAGCTACTGCTCGATACCGACATGAGATTATGTGTTTTGATAATGTGGCTGAGCCGACCCTTTCACACGGGTCATAACGTGGTAATATAAGCATTAGTTAGCAGTAGCGGTACGAGTAGCAGCAGCGGAGGCAATGATGATTAATGAAAATGTCTCTGTCTCTTTCTACAGGACTACAGAGTGAATATATTCCTTCGTCAGAGATGGAATGACCCTCGCCTACGACTTCCCACTGACTTCAAGAGTGATGCGCTGACCATTGATCCCAACATGTTCCAGTGTTTGTGGAAACCAGACCTTTTCTTTGCCAACGAGAAAAACGCAAACTTTCATGATGTCACACAGGACAACATTCTGCTTTTCATCTTCAGGAATGGAGATGTCTTGATCAGTATGAGGTATGCACGCATATTTTCCATCTTCCCATCAGTATCCAGGAGCCGTTGCCAACTCTTCTCAGCTCTAAACAGGAAGCACACTCTCAAAAACAGAACCTTCAGGCATCTTCATCACTATTTTTAATGAAATAGTATTTGTGTGAGAAGGTTTGTCCCTTTGTTGGTTGGTCGCTCCATCACTTTGGTCCAGAATCAAACCATTTTCAAATTTAAATTCACTTTAGCTTTATAGCCAAAACAGTAGAGAAAATTATTAACATCAGCAAATGATCAGCAATTACAACAATGTGTGATCTGAAAGGTGTCCATAATCAGGAATTATTGGACTCGGAGTTGAACATCACACCTTCTTAGCATCAGCATGTTAGCATAGTCATTGTAATAGGCACACACGTGGCTTTGGTTCTTTGGACTGTCCCTGGAAGACAGTATAGAGAGAGGATCAATAAGCATTATCCTTCATTGTATGTGTGTGTGTGTGTGTTTCTGGGTGCAGGCTGTCAGTGACACTGTCTTGTCCCTTGGATCTTACACTCTTCCCAATGGACACACAGCTGTGTAAGATGCAGCTGGAGAGTTGTAAGTACACACACACCCACACACACAGCGGAGGGAGGAGGTGAGGGCACAGTGACCCATCTCAGCCTGTCAGCTTGTCACCACAGGAGGTGGACTCTCACCTCAAACATCAAATCATACTTAGCCTGAAAGACCAGCTTCAGAGCCTCACTGCCTCACAGCTCCTCCAACCAAAAGCTTCACCGCCCCCCACCAGTAACACGTCACCAAACATCAAACTAAAACCACCCAGCAGCAGCTCACTGCCCCAGCCTGATACACTGCCGTCTATCAGCTGTCTGCCTGACCTCAGCTCATGTTTGTGACAGTTCACATGATCATACATGTCTCAATGACAGGTTATAATTCCTCCATTACTACTCATACTCTCCATTGTTAAACGAAGAGCTCTTTAGTAAAGCGGTTTGGTTGGTTTCGTCACTCTGTTCATCAGTGTTACCCAGCCTCTTTCCTAAGGATGTCTCTATTGATTAATTAAGAACCCAAATGTATTTACCTGAACCTGTTACCTACTTGGTTGGGGGTTCACTTACTTTTGCACATCCGCTAATTCCACGTTTCACGTAGGTTTTTTTGGCCACTAACACAACTCTAAAGAAGTACATGCAATTGTTAAACATAAACCTGACGTTTCATGTATGTAAAACTGGTGGTGATAAAACAAGAAAATCATGGTAAAACAACAGAAAACTGCTCAAGTCTAAACTGGGAGAACAAAACCACGTTATTGTGCACAGAGGAACTAATCTGCATGCACAGCAGGAGAGAGTAGCTGCCAAGATCACAGTCTCCTTATGCCCAGTGTCCACCTGCCACATCACCCCACCCTCAGCATCCACAGCCTCCGTGACCACGTCTGCTTCTGTAAGGACACTGCCAGCATCTTTGCTAAGACTCTCAGGACCAAAGCCAAGATGAAGCCCCCATGAACAGCAGATGAGTCAGCCACTGTGTAACTGGACCTTACTACACCCCACCATCATCACCTCACCAACAGAACCAGGCCAGAACCCAAAACCAGAGCCACACCAGAAAACAGACCAGATTTAGATTTTCTCATCCCCCGAGGGACCTGTTGTAGATCTGATTCCAACATCACATACAGAGACAGAGTTGTTTTTATGTAACATATGTTCCTCCCATTGACTCTACCTACTACGACAGGGAACTCCTCCCAAATCTCCACAGCCAGGTCTGCAGATTTTATGCCTTGGGAAATGTGCTGATCTGTGGAGACCCCAGTGGACGTGCTTGGCTGGTATCCAGACTCAACTCAGAGAATGGTAACAAATACATATTTGGACAAAACTCCCACGTCGCCATAATTCTGACCTCAGGTAAACAACAATAGAAGAGACTTTCTCCGTCAAATCCTCGGTTTGTACCTTATTGGTTTGGAGGGGACCTCTGCTCACCTCTTGGCTGTAGCGCAGTCGATTACATGATTTAGACCCTCTCTGTTCTGATCACAATCAAACAGATCCCAGTAATGTGTTTGACATCAGGAGACAATGCTCAACAATACAAACACACACTCAAGATCGCAAAGGCTCCGTACACACAAGGGAAAATTAGAAGTATCTAAAAAAACTAAACTTGATCAGTCACTTCAAAATTCAGAACAAACACAGATGTCTAAAATTAGAATTGTCCACTGAAGACTCACAGAGCCCTTCTGATCTCCTGACTGCTGAGCGGGACGTAGAAAAATAGTTACACAACCTAAAACCAAAAAAAGGAAGAGGCGTCTCTGTGAGCATGTTTCATTGATTTCAGAAAAGCATTTGAACAAATTAGGCATATTAGTTTATTTTACTCCGAAGGGGTGTAGGGGTAAAACATGACAATAAAATCTATGTACACAAAAAACAGCAGAGAAGAGGCTGCTGTTTATCACCTGCCCTGTCCAACATCTATATTAATGGATCGGCCACCATCTTGGAACAGTCCACTGCACCTGGTTTGACACTTCACAACTCACAGATCAAATTCCTGCTATTTGCAGATGATTTAATCCTGTTACATCTGACAAAAGATGGACTTCAACAGAGCCGTTACCGTCAGAACTGGGTCCTTCAATAAACAATCAATGAAAGAAAAAATGACATCAGGGAAGCAAATATCACTTTGCAATTGGAGCACAAACTATAGAAAACAGTTGGGAAAAGGTCCATCGAGAGAGAAAGCACACAGAGCATTTTATGTAATCAAAAGACAAAGTCACATTCAGATTCCAAGTTTAGTTTGGACCAAATGACTTCTGCTCTAAGGAAGCAAAGTATTAAACCTAAACTTTGACCAGTGGGTAAAGGATCTGATCTGACTGAGGAAAAGCATCCTGCAGGTGCACAGGACACCGACAAATAATTCCTGCAGAGATCAACTGGGCCAAATTCTAATTCAAAAACGATTATTAACATATTGGCCTAATCTAAAACAGCATGATCCCCACTCCTGCCAGCACAAAGACAAAAGTCGCCTCGCTCAGCTGGTGCTGACCCCTGACACCTCGGTCTGAAACCAGTTCAAGCAGTGCGCTGCCTCAAAAAGCAGTCAGAGACCTGAACTGTCAGCCGAGTGATAACGCAACAGAAACACTACGTGACTTGTTGGAACACACACAGTAAAATACAATCTGGTTTTGAACAGACCCACTGAGCACAGGGACTGATGGCAAACACGGGAATATACTAATAAAGCACAGCCTGGCCAGAGAAACAGGATGATACAAGAAAAGGAGGAACAATTGTGAGAGTAGTGTGGAGCTGCTGCTGTGGAGACAGACCAGCTCTTCCTTCAATTCAAACCGGTCAGGGAACACTTGTTAACAAAGTAAACTACTCAGTGTTTGTTTGTTCATGATTTTGGTTGGTTGGTTGTTTTTTTTCCGTTAGTTTTGCTTGAAATGTATGTTCTGCTCAGAATGTAGATACACACACAGTAAAAATAGTATATGTATAGATCTCTTTACATTATTCCAACAATGCTTTGGCAGAACTGTATTTTGTTATAGTCGTGCCAATAAAGCTACCTGAATTTGAATCTGAGAAAGAAAGACAGAAACCAGCTAGATTTTCTGAAGAGGTCTGGTTTTGTGTCAGACCACTTGAATTACAACATGCTGAAAAGGTTATTAGGAAATGTTTGAGCAATGTCGCTGAAAAACTGCTTACCCCAGGTTTAATATATAGTAGACAATATATAAATATTTTCATTTCGTGTCTTAGTTGGCTATACCACCAGTGATCTCGTGTTCATGTGGCAGTCTGACCCAGTTCAGATGGATGAGATTGCGCTCCCTCAGTTTGACATCAAACAAGAGGACATAAAGTATGGAAACTGCACAAAGTACTACCAAGGAACAGGTTGGTAATTATTGATTGTACAGTTATAACTAACGCATCAACACCGTCACTACGGTAAGCATGAATGTAGCAAATCACCTTCTTACCTCTGCCACTATACCACATTACATTTATTTAGCTGACACTTTTATCCAAGGCAATTGCATTCAGTGTGGGCATGCAACAGAAAAGCCAAGGGCCAAGGTGCACTCTGTGCAGATGAGTTTTCAGTGTGAACAGATGAGTTACAAGTCGTTCAGCAATAGCAAACATAATGGACGGGTTGGGTATATTATATGGAAATATAATTTACCCAAATTCAGCTTCCTTTCAAGGTTAGGAGAACTTGGGTAGGATGTGAACAAGGAGGTCTCCAAGGTCCTTGGAGAATGGAGAGGAGGATCTTGTGGTTCACTGTGTCAAAGTGGAGGAGCAGAGGGAGCCTGCTCTAGCAGAGATAACAGCAAGGAGGCCAGTCTTTGTCCAGTCAGCCAACTGAGTTATCAGCCCATTACACGGCCGTTATCAGTCATCGGGAGCGTAGACCTGACATACTGTACTCATTTTCACCAAAAACATGATCTTTTTTCTAAAGCTAAACCTGTAGTCTTGTCCTAAACCTCTAAGTATTTCAAGAGAAAGTCGAGAGAAGAGTGTCTGTCACAGAGGCAGAAGGAGGGTTGGGTGGAGGTTGGACAGAGAGAGAGAGAGAGAGAGAGAGAGAGAGAGAGAGAGCAATATGGTAACAGTGAAAAAACATAAAACACAAATAGTTAATATATGAATAATAAAAACAAGTAATAATAGTAAAAAGTGTCAAGATGAGAAAAGAACAAAAAGGCTCCAGGGAAGATACCAAGTTAGTAACAGACATTAAAGGGATATGAGGCATAAGGATGGAGAGGAAGAGGAGGAGAGAGGAGCCCAGTGCATCATGGGAGTCCCCCAGCAGTCTAGGCCTGTAGCAGCATAACTAGGGGCTGGTCCAAGACCTGATCCAGTCCTGAACTATAAGCTTTATCACTAAGGAAGGTTTTTAGTCTACTCTTAATGTAGAGAGGGTGTCTGCCCCCTGAACCCTTTTTCATCAGAGCTCTTACAATAACGTATGAAAGAAAGGACTGGCTTCACAGACAGCTATCATTGAGGATCATCTGCTGTTTCCAGTCATTTGACTGAAGGTCCACTGCTGGCTAATGATTAGTGATGATTTACCCTCACTATTCTAAATGTTCCAGTCCAGCCAAACTCTAAAAGTTGACCCACTTAAACCAGAGTGTTTTGCTGTCGGGGGATAAATAGTGTGGAATACATTACATTCACAAGCTGGACTGCCAAGATAGAAAATCCAAAAGACACTGAATATGCACTTCTGCTTATCTTCAGATTTCCCAGCAGTTTTTATCATCTGTAAACATTGCCAGAATATTTTTGAGTGATCCATAATCACTCCTTCTCTGTCTTCTTCTAGGATACTACACCTGTGTTGAAGTGATCTTTACACTGCGTCGGCAGGTTGGTTTCTACATGATGGGAGTTTATGCTCCAACTCTGTTGCTTGTTGTTTTGTCGTGGTTATCATTCTGGATCAACCCCGATGCCTCAGCTGCAAGGGTGCCATTAGGTGAGTACCATAAATACACAGTTTACTTACTGCATATTCAACAATTCCCATTCAAGCATGCAGTATTCAAATATTTACAGGTACGTCCTTCAACGCTCACAGGTAGATGTACCATACCATTGTGGTTTTTTCCCCTCTGACTGTCTCATGGTCCTCTCGCACTGATATTTACTCAGGAAACACAGCAGCTTCCTCCTTCATCTGAGAACAGAGAGAGGTTTCAGTAATGTCCACTAGACAGAGCTCACATAGAGGGAACTTTCTTAAACCTCGGATGCCATTCAAAATACACCAGTCTTAAACCGAGCATGCTCCAATTAGGATCAGTTCAGTGTTTGTCTACATCCGTAGAACTCCAGAGGAAACAATGGTATTTTTCTTGTGATACTGATCCCACGATGATCTCCTCCACCCCACAGAGCTGGTTGTTTTTTGTAGATGTATGATTTGTTGTCATATCGTCTTTATGGACAATAGAGGCAAAGGTAATGATTGGTAGAGGCAAGAGTCCAGGTCATTCAGGTCTTCAGTGACAGGCTCCACTGCTCATAGGAGTGCCCAAGCTCAAATATTAATAGTTGGAATATGGCGCACGTCAGGTTTCAATGTGTCGGGTATCAGCCAGACATGACTGATCCACATGAGTGTATGATGTTTATATAAACTTTATATAAACCCCTGGCCTCTTGTTACCATACATAACAATTAATCCAGTGACTCATCCACTGATATGACATCTGTACTTTGCACTAGCAGACATTCTGAACTGAAATATTGGAATCAGTATTTTTGGGAGGGAAACGTTTGGATCAGTTGGGTCAGTGATGCTTGAACCAGTGAAACGATCAAACATCAACGGTATTTACTTGATTCCTCATTTTAGGGATGAAAGACACCCACTGCATCCATATGAAAGCAGTCAATAGGTACTCTACTTTTTAGGAGGTCAGTGGACTAGTGTATTCCTGACACTCCACATACTTTGATGAAACACTTCTTCCATCAGGGCTGGGAGTCATTCACTGTACTTGTAATATAAATATGCACGAGCTTCTCAGAACGAATCAGGATCTCTGGCTGAACCCTCCAGTGAACTGAACTGCTCCTAATTGCTCTCTGCTACTTCTAGACTATTGGTTCCTGATCTCAGACAAAGAGCAAGAGCTAGAGTTTATCACTAAACACACATCCTTAGTTGGTGCTGTCTGAGGAATGCACAAACACATTTTGATGCCATCCTGCTCTTGTTCTTATGTAGGTTGAGAGCACATAGTGTACGTCATTTTGGACAAAACTGTCTCTCCAACAGAGTGCATTCTAATCAAGAAACTGTGGTGAATATTTCATTTATCATTGACTTTCTGAATTCTGCCCTCATCAGGTATCCTATTAGTCCATTAATCCATCCAGTCATCAATCCCACCCTTCCTTTATCATGCCATTCCACACCCTAGTTAACGGTAAGCTGCATCGTGACATCATCACACTAAACATGTTATTGTTACTAACCAAGTCTTTCTTTTTCTTTCACACAAAGCAGATTTTTGACTCAAATGTTACCTGTCTGGAAAAAAATCATTCACATACGGTAACATTAAAGTGTTGACATCTGTGTGTTTCTAGGTATTCTATCCGTACTCTCTCTGTCCAGTGAGAGTATGTCCTTAGCTTCAGAGCTACCGAAGGTTTCCTACGTAAAGGCCATTGATATCTGGCTCATTGCCTGTCTGCTTTTTGGATTTTCATCACTGGTGGAATACGCTGTGGTGCAGGTCAGTTCTTACACACATATGTACAAGACGCCAGTGCAGCACATGTCCATACCCATCAGTGAGAGAGAGAGAGTGTCTGGGAATATGGAAGACAGAGAAAGCAATGGCAATGGCATACCAGCAGCACGACAAAATCATCTTTGATTCAAGCCATATTTAGCCAGCATTAGGAGGTCGAGGCTGATATTTGTAATTAGACATATTCCAGACAAATAATTTGTAGATAAGCAGGAAGCAATACTGGATCCTTTTTTTTTTTTTTACAAAGGAAAAAGAGTATGATAAGGTCTAAGTGGTGTCGCTTGAATGAGTAACAAAGTGTTTGGGTAAGGCCACAAGAAACACAGCATATATCATAGAAAATGATAAAATATAATGCTGAGCTTTGGCTCTGCTGCCTGGTAATTAGTCTGATCCTCACAATATGATGCATATGATTAGCTTTGTCCAAACAATGTAAGCATAAGCCTATAGGTTATGGCTGTAGCTAATTCTTCAATAAGTCTTCATTCTTCCCTGTTAGAACCATTTTTTTCTGTGACCAAACCGAACCAAACAGACTTAAAACCAGGAAATAAATATAATGACATTTATGTAACATACAAACAATTTACAATAATCAGTCAGTTTCTAAAATGTTCACCTATTGTGCAAAAAAAATCACAATATTGTATTTCCTGTACATAAAACTAAACTTGACTGTAATTTTATTTGCCATTATTGCTTTTTTTCCTAACAATTGTAGTGCCTATGGCCTGTTCCCTTCTCCTCTCCCTAAACCTGGTTTCATAACCTCCTCTCCCACTCTCCTCATCCACTTACAATGACCGATAGGACGATGGTGTGTGTGAGAGAGGATAACAGCGTTAGATAACGCACAAACCTTTCTGGATGATCCCTTTTTCTATTAGGAGTCCAGCTTTGAAAGCATTCCTTGGTTTCGGGGCTCGGCCATAAAGCCAAGTAACAGACTCTCCGAGACTGTTTTCCTGATATAAATTACAGGGTTAATAATGAGAACATCTGCTATTTTCACTGCGGCTACTTCACTGAACTCTTGCAGCTCATACGTGTGAGGCGTCCACATAGACTGTGGTGGCTGCTGTTGCAGTGCTGTCTGCCAGCCAGCCTGTCTCTCCACACTGAGTTTACCTTTGATTATGGCCATCAAATAAAAAAGCCTTGTTAACAGATGAATGGTTGCTGTTCACAGAAACACTGCAGGGTTTTGTATTTCAAACCAATACAGGAAGTGTTGACTTAAAAAAATGTCTGTATCATATTCTACAGGTACAGACATTGAAACTGTAATGAAAAGTGTATAGTGTTGCTGGTATGATGCCAATATGATTGTCACAGATAATTCTTATTGTCTGTTTTTCCTGTGTGGCTGCTCCTACCTGTTAACATGGACGCCAAAAAAACACATTTTGACCCAGGTATTGACATAGATGGTAAACAAGAGTGTCCCCAAAGCGGAACCTTGGAGGATCCCCGATGCAATATGTAATATGTTGAGGAAATGTCATAAAATTTAAGACACTGTGACATCTCAGAGAGGTCATTTTCTGACCGAGATATGTTCTAATTCAACCCAAAACTGTAACTGTTTGTCCGCTCTCCTCTCTTTCTCCCTTCTACTCTTTTCCATTCCGATGCTTGTTCTCCCAAATCTTTGGGCACTTGCCCTTATTTCCACATCAGCCTGCATGGCTGTCTTTTGAAACAGAAAAGGCTTGCTGTAACTTCTCAAGTCTGTGCCATGTTGGCCACTTGACACTGAAAATCTACAACAGAGAACCAGGGATTCTTGCCCTCTCCTGTGTGAGTCGTACTTCTACAGCTCTTCCACGCGATGTGGGTGCCATTGGCAACCAACCCAAATAACCACCACCCGAAAGGTGTGGGATGACAGAAATTACCTCAACAACATGCATTCTTCATCATACATCTGGCCAAAGGCTTCACCTGCCTGAATGCTGGCACTGCGCTGTTTTATCCTACTGAGAGCTACGAGGGCCTTCAGCTGACCTACATGATAAACTCCTGCCTGAGCTGCAGGAAATCTGCCGTAATGTTTCACTGCACACTGACATAAGTACTGTCTTTTCAGCATGTTGTATTTATGGGGCGTTTCAAGTCTTTAGCCGTGTCTATACTTTAACCGTCATCAGCATCATGCGTGACAGGTGCATTCATGTGTCACTGTGCACAAGCTCAAACAGAACAATAGCTATTATTATCACAGAGTGGGTCAGGTGTGTGGATCATGCCATGGTTTGAGTGTAACTCCTCTGTTTCCCACTCTCTCTCTCCCTCTCTATCTTTCTGTAGGTGGCACTAAACAGTCCCAAACTGATTGAGGAGGAGAAAGCCAAAATGGCCACGAAGGAGAAAGCTTTGAAAGAGAAAGAAGGAAAGAAGCCGACAAATAAAACCAACAACACTGTAAATGGGACTGGTGGAACACCGATACACGTCAACACTCTGCAGGTAAACACGACTCGGACAAACAACATGCATGAATATTTCTGTCACTTACATTATTAGTAATAAGCTTCACGTGCAGCCTTGAAGATGAGATTGTTATTATCAGAGTAACTTCTATGTCATACAAATAAACCCTAACGAGCTTATTTTAATTACTCAGAAGTAAAAATGGAATTGAACTAGTTCCCCAGCAAGAATTATTAATGAGGCACCATTTAGCAGAACCCATTTCCTTCTGTGTAAACTTGTTTTGAGTTCAGTGAGGAATAATAGTGGCCCCAACATGCTCCCTGGGAGGCCCCTGAATTTGTGTTTTTGTTCATATTTTTCACGACTCTTTATACAGCAAAGTGCCGTGAGTGACGATATCAACAGACTTCAGTTTGTGTCTGTCTCTTAGCAGGTGGTAGAAACTCGCTGTAAGAAAGTTTGCACCTCCAAGTCGGACCTTCGCTCCAATGACTTCAGCATTGTGGGATCTTTACCTCGAGACTTTGAACTATCCAATTTTGACTGTTATGGCAAACCAGTTGAGGTTACAGGGGCCCTCAAGTCCCAGAGCAAAGCCAACAAGAAACCTCCCCCTCCCAAACCTGTCATACCAGCTGCCGCCAAACGCATTGACCTGTATGCAAGAGCCCTTTTCCCCTTCTCCTTCCTCTTCTTCAATGTCGTCTACTGGTCTATCTACCTGTGAGAAGCAGAGCACAGTGAAAATAACAATAAAAGAGGTTTGTATTCTGTCGTTTGTCACCATACTGACGCTGAAATTCCATTAAACTGACAAATGGCATATTCATATAATGAATTATATAGTGGGCTGCAGAGGCTGCTGTGGTTCCTCGGATTGACTGTAAATCAACTACAAAACCAACAGGCTTTAGTCCCCTTTTAGTCCAGGCTTTAGGCAGGCCCTGCATGTGTGTCTTTGTCTCATACAGAACATTGTGCTTCATGTTAAATTAACCCTGCTGTGGTTGCACCAACACCCCGACGCTGTGCATTAGAAATAGAACTCCAAAATGACCAATACTAACTAAACAAGACATTAGAAAATAAATCTGCGACTATACACAGAAAAAATGAATACATATATTGTAAAATAATTCAATAAATCATTACAAACATAGAGCTTCTACGTTATTTCATTATTTCTTGTTTAACAGCTTAATTGCAGTTAATTTGCTATATTCATTCTAACAGTTGTCATTATGAAAGATTGGTGACACAATGACACAACAAAAAGTATGAAGAGATATTTAAGTCCATCAGATGTCTTCAGCTATGTCCTCGTCATCAGGCTGTTTCTAGTTTTCCTTTCAACACCTTGATCACTGATATGTGATCCACATATCACCACGGAAACCATGGATCATCCAAGATCTGCACCTCCAGTTGTCCTCCAAAAATATCTTGTTCATGGACCACAAATGTAATCCAGTGGAGCAATGGCTTCAGTGCCCGTTCCTCGTACAGCAGAACCAGGTAGAACTAGTTAAAACCAAGTGGAACTAAGTAGAATTAGGTAGAACTGGGTAGAACCGCATACAACTAGGTAGAAGTAGATAGAGCCAGGTAGTACTAGATAGAACCAGATAGAACTTCCTTCTGAACCTTTGGTGAACTTAGTAATAAATGAAGTTGGTTCTACGTTCCTGATGGATTTATGAAGGAACAGATGCTCCAGTTTTTCTGTGGCAGAAGCGATACAGACAAACATACTGAGGACTGAGCACTGGAAGCCCAAGAGGGTTAAACGAGGAATTAAACTGGATTCTTCAGAGTCCACTGGATTATATTTGCTCTCCATGAATGCTCTCTTGAATTGTGACGGACCTGAATTGAGGACCAAATTATAACCAGATAGAATATCGAGACATATATAAGATATATATATAAGGAGTATGACCTAATGATATAACAATATAACAAACATGTGTCTGGTTAAAACTGAAAACGTTGGTATGTTGTAACAATGGGAAAAATTATCATGATTACATGAAAACTATAATGTGGAAAGAATTGTTGATTAAGGAGAGAAATGTCTCATTAGAACAAGAAACTGAGCACATTTTATAAACAGAGGTGGCAGCGATATACTGCTGCATGAAATATTATATTATTAACATTAACAGTATTTTATTTTTGCTGTTCCAGTTCATGCTTTCGCTGTAACACATGTATCTAATAATACCACTTTATTATGGCAATGTTGTCTCTCCCATTAGCCAATCACATTCCCCAGACTCATAGACCCCAGATTAGCTCCTGCTATTCTATGTAACTCCAGAATAAGTCTGACGTTAAGCTGGCATGATCAGCAGCAGTTGGACAGAAACTAGTTGGAAGCTATTTTGTTGTAATTTCCAAGAAATTTCAAAGAAGTTGCTGAAGTATTGTCATCTACTTGCTGCAGACCTGTGAATAAAATTTTTGGAATCTTGGCTGTCAATTAATTTTTTACTTTTCTGTTGGAATCACCTCATATTGCCTGCTTTTTGGGAAACTTGAATAATTTGGGGTTTATCTCTGATACATTTTGGCATAAATTGTGGTTTCATTACCATGAAACCACTAAAATGAAGTGTTTCGCATAAATCAAAGGAGGCTTTTAGAGTTTAATTTTCAGTAATTGTCTCTGTGTGATGAATTTTATGAGCCATTTATGTTTGATATTCTAATTTGAGCCTTTTTTGTTAGGTCTGTTTCAATAAAAGTACAGTAATTTAATCATTGATCAACTTTTCATTTAATAATAACGACCCTTAATGATGGATAACAGGAACGTGTGATGTAATAAATAGTTACACAGTGGCCTCAGGATGACACACTGGCCGCTGTGCTTGTGTAACTGGAGACCCTACCTAGCATCCACACGTCTACTGGTGGTGGTGGAGCCAGCAGATATGACATTTACCAAGAAAAACCATGAACACACACGGCTGCACATAATTCTGATGAGAATAATGATTATCCATTTCTCTGTCTGCGCAGAAAGAACAGTGTTAATTTTTAATGCTTCTGCTTAAATCTAGCTCTGGGTGACAACTAGACAACTGGAAGAGATTCCTGCAATAACACATGTGACCTGGGGTAAAAGGTTCTGCCGTCTCCTCGTCTGTCAGCAGCTACACTTCTTCTAGTTCAGTGGCTTCATTCATACAAATGTGCCTGGGATCAGTTCACATGCTCACTAAAGACCAAACGTATGTGCATCAATAAATAATGAGGTTTATTCAGCAGTGTGCCTGCATTTCTGCACAAGATTTCCATTTATAGATAAGAATGTACGCACAAGATGGCGGCAGGTTGAGCAGCGGTAGTCACAGCTCTCTTTGGATGGATAGCTTTTTGAATAGTTAAGACCTGTTAACATCCATTCACTAATGAAACCTGACCCCCATCCCCAACCCTAAGCTGCTGATAAAAACAGAGCTGATTGATTGAGCCAACAAACTAACCAAGTCGTAGGAAACTCTGGACTTGTTAACACGCCTTAGCGGTCACAAACATAAACGTCACTTTTAACTTAGGCACAGGAATAACCGAAATGCTGTTCTCCTCTTCATTGAAAAATAGTTGAGACAGACGTGAGTTCTAGAGATCATTCCACATCAGATCTGAGGGATGTGTTTGAATGTGCAGAAAGTTTTCAACATGAGCAGAAGCACATGTGAGCTTTTAAAGTCCAGGGGTTATGAATGAATTGAAACGAATGATTGTGTCACTGATGTGAATGCACATTTAAAGAGCTCAGCAGAGTATTAGGATTTAAATATACTTTGTGTACCAAAATTAAAAGCAATGATTCTGCAGAATGGTCCATTTCAAAATAATCTATGTTTTAGCTCTGGATTTCAGTTTTAGATGCATAATATGTTTGTCGCTTTAAAGTTGCTGCTGGTAAAGTTAGAGCTCATTCAATCACTAGGCTGCTGCTGTGTAGCTTAAACTATAATAATAACTCACAATGTATTGATGAGTATATGTATATCCTTATGTATACTACCTTTGCATATATGCACACTATAGTATTAATGTAGTACTAATGTTTAACTCCGAGCTGAGGTCTACCAGCTGTGTGTGTGCTGCATTAGTCACTGCATCTAGAGCGGTTTTCTTTGAGGAGCCACAGCTGACTACAGTCTCCACCCAGACCAGGAGCATCTGGGTGCAGCGCCCTGCAGGATGAGACAGACCGGGCTTCTCGCCTGGCTCGTCCTTCTCCCCCGCCAGCGCCGCCTCTGCACCATTTACCCACATTCACATGAACACCACTGATGTTACTGACAAACACATCTCACCACTGCGGTTACTTTCCAGTTTATTCACTTTTGTAGTAATAATTATTTTGCATTTACCAGTGCTCTGTGTCTTCTCCCATGCTTGTCGTGGCCTATTGGCTGGGTCATGACACGCCATGACAGTCTGTTCTTCTTCTACAAGACTTTCTGTGGCTACACCTTCTGATACGCTAACTGTGAATGAGGAGCACGATACCAGAGACTTTTTAGGAAATCTGACTTTAAAACTGACGTCAGAGTACCTTTATCATCACTGTAAGAGCCCTTTGTTAATAAAGTTTGGAGACCATCCCACAATGCTTTGCGCCGCATATTACCGGCCAAGATGGCGGTCTGTGCGTGGCAGAGGGAAGACAGTGGGAGAGGCAGAGGTGTGTGTGGCCCTGTCTTAGCTGTGTGTCAGCTGTGTGTTAGCTGTGTGTTAGCTCAGTGTTAGCTCAGTGTTAGCGTGGTCTGTCTGCGGTGCTGACGGCGCTCCGGCCTCAGGCTGGACGCGGTCTAACTGTGGCCGTGTGGCGGCTTTGCTCCGAGCCCGGCTGGCTAACCTGTGTTAGCCCGTTAGCTGGGTCGGCTGACGCCAGGCCTGCTGTCTGGCGGTGGCCCGGCGCTACGGGAGCCTGCTCCCCAGCTGGTAACGTGAATGACGGTGGAGAGCAGGACCCGGTTCCCCCCGGAGACCCCGCGGTAACCACGGTGACCGGCTCAGGTGGACGCAACGTCACATCAGAGAGACCAGGCACGCGGACAGTCCGACCGTCAGTCTGTCTGCTGCGGACCTCCTCACGTGCATGGAAAGCGTGCGTTTTACCTAATATGATTCTGTAGAATAAGAGCGAAGAGCCACGTCAGACCAGACGACATGCCGACAGTCATGTGACCTGGTCTGTGAGGACCCGGATGACCCCTGATGACCCCTGACCCAGTCACTGGGTCACTTTAGTCACCTTAGTGCTCTCAGGTAGCTTGAGTAACAACCGAGTCCTTCAGTACAGCTTCAGTACAGCACTGTGTGGAGGTGTGGAGGTCATGGTCATCACGTGACCAGGGGGCAGGGTTTTACTGGACAGTGACTGATGATGCTTTTGATCAACACCAGGACTAAACAACACAAACTCTTTCTACTTCTTCACCACAAACACTGGTGTTAAATTCCTCCTCTGATCACGTGATCATTATTAATGACATGTAAACATGCTGCTCTAATCACAGTAACAGTCATTACATTTAATGTCTCCGTTATGTTTTTCTACTCTGGGCCGTCATCTCGGTTTCAAGCAAGATGGGTCAGACGCCAAGTAAATGTAGAGTGAAGATAAACAGCTGAAGACTCCAACAGTCTGACGGGGTGTGGGGTGAGGCTGTCCCCGAGCCTGGTGCTGCAGGTGGACTAGATGAAGATCTCCCCGAGCCTGGTGCTGCAGGTGGACTGGATGAAGATCTCCCTGAGCCTGGTGCTGCAGGTGGACTAGATGAAGATCTCCCCGAGCCTGGTGCTGCAGGTGGACTAGATGAAGATCTCCCCGAGCCTGGTGCTGCAGGTGGACTAGATGAAGATCTCCCTGAGCCTGGTGCTGCAGGTGGACTGGATGAAGATCTCCCCGAGCCTGGTGCTGCAGGTGGACTGGATGAAGGCTGGACAGTTTGTGTAACTCCTACTAAAAACATGAGCTGCAGAGGGTCAACTTAAACCAGATCTCCTGAGCCTAATTAAATCAGGCTTTAGTTAAATGCTATTTTCCAAGATGGGCAAAGGCCTTGGGACTGTGTCACCAGTGTGTGTGTGTGTCTGTGTCTGTGTCTGTGTCTGTGTCTGTGGGGGGGGGACTTTGCTGATTTGATCAGAGAGCTTCTGACACCTCTTTCACTTTGCATGTTGTGTTTTCTTTTTGCAGACTGATCTGACAACGCTAAAGTCTCCTCTTTGGTCCAGTTTGGCTCCATCAACATGGTGAGATGTGTTTGTCAGTAACATCAGTGGTGTTCATGTGAATGTGGGTCAGTGGTGCAGAGGCAGCGCTGGCGGGGGAGAAGGACGAGCCAAGCGAGAAGCCCGGTCTGTCTCATCCTGCAGGGCGCTGCACCCAGATGCTCCTGGTCTGGGTGGAGACTGTAGTCAGCTGTGGCTCCTCAAAGAAAACCGGTCTAGATCCACCCCCCTCCCCTCCGTGGCTGTGACGGTAAATAAGACCAGGGCCTCCTGTGTTCATCAGGCCGGTTGGACTAACAGTACAACGTGATGCCCACTCAGGGCGAGGAGAGAGTGACTGACCCCCCCCCACGTTACCATGCTCAGCTGTTAGCCCCTCAGGTCCAGTGTGATGCAGGCGAAGCAGAATAAATACAGTGATGCTCAGATGAAGAATGAAGGTTTAGGGTTAGGTAGAACTTCATTTGGGAAAGTGTTGTGCAGCAGTTGTAGGAGGGGGGGGGTGTACCTAATAATCTGGCTTTCTCAGTGTGGGGGTCAGCGGTGATGACTGGGTAGTGAACTCCCTCCAGTCGCTGCTGGCTGCTGCCTCACTTCCTGTTCCTGCTCTCACCCGTCTGTCTGTCCCCTGGTCTTAGAGCTGGAACATGCTGACGGGAAGCAAAGCCTCTGGAGGACGTTAACTCTGACCATAAACCAGCGACATGAGTTCTACACGTGAGGTGAGACCAAATAGAAGATCCAGAAATAAAAAAGTAAAAAGAGGTGATTTACAGCTGTGAGGGAGGTCAGTGATCAAGTCTGTAGAAATAGAAATATTGTTTCTGATCTTTGATTTATGAGAGTCTGAACTATAGAACATTAAGATTTCAGAAGTGTGTGTTAATTTCAATCCTTTCATAAATCCACATTTTATCCGTTCACATCCTCTGCGGGGGTCAGCGGGACTCGCTTCTTCTCATTTTCAACCATTTTCCAGACTTGGGGAAGCAGAGTGCTGAGGGAGGCAGAGAGGTTTAGTTAAAATGACTGAGGGGGAGTCAGACATCGAGCTGTCAGCAGAGGAGGAGGAAGACGGGTGGCTGTGGCTCAGAGGTAGAGCGGGTCATCCATCAATACCGATCCCTGGCTCCTATGAGTCAGCATGTCAAAGTGTCCTTGGGCAAGACACTGAACCCCGACCTGCTCCTGAAGCAGCTTCAGTGTGTGAAAGAACAATGTCCTCCAACTTAGACTCCTCCTGAATGAATGATGGGTGGAGTAGTTGAAATGGCTAGAAAGGTACAAATACAGACCATTTACCATTTAGACAGAGACGCAGCTGAGCAGGTTTCAAACCTTGTTTGTCAAATGAGAAAGAATTAAAAGGGAAATTTATTGTTTTATCATTTACAAAAAGGCCTTTGAATGCACTTTGACCCAATGTCTATTACGAGGCTCATGTTATAGTAAATAAAGCTTTAGTTGTAGGCTTCCTATGTCCCAGCTACTTAAATTATGTAAAATCATCACCGTGTTAAAACCCATTTTGCTGTGAGTATATCTGGAGGTTCTCTAGCACCAACTGAATCTGTATAAGAGCAGAGTCATGCGACACTCACCACTCTGCTGCTCTGAGCTTCTCTCTTAACAACAATACGTTCAGTAATTCATTCACATCACTTCTGCTTCCTGGTTGTTTTACTAGAATGAACAGACCGTCAGTGAAAGTCAACACTTTGTGCAGGTGTTTGCAGTGAATATGTAATGATGAGAATGATCTGTTGCCCCCACCGGGCTCACTGTGTCACTGCACTCAGTGGGATCACTAACAGGAATCACTGCTTGGTGTTTTTCCCTCCATGGCGTCACTTTCTAATGACTGTGCATGTCTGAATTTTAGCATGCAACACAGCGTGTCACACTCGTCGGCTCACACCTGGAACACATTTGCAAACATTCCTGTGAAGTCAACAGTCCGTCCTTGTTGTTGCAACAACAGAGGCACATCCTACTCACCGCTCTGCATCCGACACTGTCCATCCAACACCTGTGAATTTATTTAGATGACGTCATTCATCTGATGATTTATAGCGTCAGTAAATTAGTCATCAGCATGAGAGTGAAAGTCTTGCTGTGAATGTGGTCTGGAACCAAAAATCATGATAGATTGAGAGTGGGTTTGTCATTGAATCGTGAATCCACTCGATCTGCTCAAAGATTTGCAACCCATATTGTGATTAAGAAATGAACTCAAACCCAAATCTGCACAAATTACCGGGGGTGTGAAGTTTAACAGATGTGCATCAAAAAGAAATGACCACAGCTACAGATCAGATCCACATTTTGGGTCAAATTCATCAAAGTTCATTTCAGTGACTCCTCTGAGCTCTTGTGCCATGCGAGGACAGGAAGTGTGACACACATAGCAACAGTAACTAAGTGAACCGAGTTTACTAGACGCAGATCGTAAAATCTGGCTGGTTGTCAAACACACTTATGTCTCCCAGACTCAGAGCAGGTGGCCACGCCTGCTCAGCGGTCGACACGGAGCGCTGAGAATGTGAATTAGCTCACATTACTGTGAACTGAAGGACTGCCATTAATTATGAAGAACCCTGACGCAAACACACGTCCGTCTGCTTTTGAGTCCCTGTTTTGTTCAGCAGGGAAAATCACAGCCAACACACTTGTTATATTTAATTCCAGAGAGAGACATTTTGTCCTTTTATGGATTTACATAACATAACATAAAACAAAAGCCAACTAGAAATGTTTTTCCACCATGTTCCACAAGTTCTCTTCTCATCTCCAAATGAAACAAAGCAAACAACAGTTGGGTAATCTAGTTGATCAGAAGAGCCCAGCTGCAGACAGCTGTCCTGCTGCTTTCTCTCCACACTGATGGGGATGTTTTCAGAGGAGGCTTGTAATGAATTCCAAAGAGATGCGTAGACTTTTTATATCTTTTGTTCTGTAATAAATCTGTTTCAAAGGCGTCAACTGTTAGAAACAAAAGCCAACACAGAAGTGTTGTGGGGCCCAAATATACAAGCTGGACTTAAAAATGTTGATTTATATGCGTGATTGTTGTGAAATAAACTGCTTCATCACTGTGACATGGGGAGTTTTCTTCAGACTGTGATCGTACCATCAAAGGAAACACGTCTCACCTTGGAGCAAACAAAGGTGTTTTCATTGATTTTCGATGGATTCAGATGTAATTGAGGTCCTCCACACTGTTTGATCCACATCCAACGTCTCTGCTGCTGCTTCAGAAAAGTCAAACACGACAGCCCCTCTAATCTAAACATGAAGGATGTCTGTTGTTGAACTTATTCTATATGCGCACCGTGTGGCCTCAGTGAGACCGCTGACCGGCCCTCTGAGCCTCAGTGTGGTCACTAACAGGATCAGACTGTGGCCGTTTTAGGAAGTCTTAAATAGTAGTAAAAGGCCTGCTTCTCTCTGCAGTCATTAAATGAGGTATTTACTGAGAGATTTCCAGTATCCTGTTCAGTTGTGAGGTACACGCTGACGTTTTCATCAGTGATGCTTGAAGCTATCTCAGAGCTGATGGGCAATGATTCCGGATTTTTTAGTAATAAGATGTTGACCACGTTAACTCCACCTTCTTACTGCTGTTCACATCCCCCTGATGCAAATTCAAATGCAACACACAACTACTGTACAGTTGCACTCAAAATTATGCAACCCCCATTGCATATTAGGTGTATTGGCAAAATGTACAAACTGTCAGCTGTGCTCGATGAACGGCTCAGACAAGAACCATTTAAATAGCTCAACAGGAGGCCAAAGGCGCTTACTAAACGCTGAAACGTTGAAAAGAACGTCCTTTGTCAGCTTTGTTGTCTGTCTGTCGCTGTAAGTCTTCCTGATAATTGTTCTTGGGACTGTGTATAGATACAGTGAGAGCAAATTAAAACTAGAGTCAAACACGTACAAGGCTGATGAAGCTGATGCTGATTTGGTGCCATTCTTCCACATCTTATTAGCTAATGACTTGTGATATTTGGCCCAGTTCCACTCTGACTTGTGTCTCTCTCTCTCTGTTCCCCTCAGCTGAAGTGGGCAGACGCAGACAGGAGCAGACCTCATCAGTGTGACAAGTGTGGGAAATCTTTCAGTCGGGTTTGTAGTCTAAGAAGACATGAAGGGACTCACACCACAGATGAAATGTACCACTGTGAACAATGTGACAGCACTTTCAGCCAACTGAATGCTTTCACGCTACACCTGCATACTCACACCGAAGAGACACCGCACTGCTGCGACCAGTGTGGGAGGACTTTCGGCAGCCAGAGTTCATACAGAAAACACCTGCGGGACCACATGGGACCGTACCAGTGTGACCAGTGTGACAAGAGTTTCAGCTACCTAAGTATTTACAAGATACACATGCGTGTCCACACAGGAGAGAAACCATACAGCTGTGACCAGTGTCCTAAGAGTTTTAGTTTCTTGAGTTCATACAAGCGGCACCAGCTCAGCCACAGCGGAGAGAAACCGTACCAATGTGACTTTTGTGGAAAGAGTTTCACCCAGTCCGGGCATTTCAGTCTGCATTTACGGAACCACACTGGAGAGAAACCATATGAGTGTGACCAATGCGAGAAGAGTTTCAGTGATCTAAGTAGTTACAAGATACACCTGCGTGTCCACACAGGAGAGAAACCGTTCTGCTGCAGCCAGTGTGGGAGGAGTTTCTCTCAGCTAGGTAATTACAAATCACACATGCGAATCCACACGGGAGAAAAACCGTTCCGCTGTGAGCTATGTGAGAAAAGTTTTTCCATTTCAAAGACATACAAGCAACATGTGCGCACCCACACTGGAGAGAAACCACATCAGTGTAAAGAATGTGGGAAAACCTTTGGTCGACTCAGCAACTACATGCGGCACCTTCGTATCCACACCGGAGAGCAGCCGTACAGCTGTGAGCAGTGTGGCAAATGTTTCAATAGCTCTTATAGCTACAGCCGACACCTGCGTGTCCACACGGGAGAGAAACCATACTGGTGCTCACAGTGTAAGAGACTGTTTACTCGGTCCCAGTCCCTGAAAAAACACAGATGTGTCGAAATAGAAGAAGACAGTTCGACTGTGTGTAACGAAGCACAGCTGAGCCCCTCACCAAGTGAACCAACAAACGACAGCCAGGAACAACCGGCAGAATAAGCTGCTGTGTGTGTGTGTGTGTGTTTTCATGGTGATGAAGGAACGTGTCGCCCCTGGTAACGGTGGATGGGGCTCTTGGACACAGAGGAATCGCATCTATCACGCTTTGATACACACACAACATTTCATTGGACGTTTTGAGAAGAACAATATAGATGACATCATCAGAATTCAATTCTAAATGTTTGAAATGTGCTCTCAGTTTCGTCTTTGGAAATCAAAAGCAGGATGGGCTGAGGACACCAGTCACCCAGTGACCCAACGCTCTCCAGTTTGTTCCCAGCTATCTGGTGAAATAACTTGTGCAGTTCAACTGTATGTTCTCATGCTGTAACGGGGCAGCTGAGCAGGCCTGGTGGAGGCCTTGGTTTCCCTTCATTAATCACCCTAGCAGGGTGTGTCTAACACTTGGAACAAATCGACAAGGATTCATTCAACATGAGGAATCAAAACCTGTCGATTCAGACCTCGTTTTAGTTGAAAGCCATGACGCTGATACTGTTGGGATTCACGCGTAACATGAGCTCACGAGATGTCTTTCATCACTTGATGTGTCTCATCGATCTGAATCAGAAGAAACTCAACTGGTCCTGCTCATCCCTCGTCTGCATTTTAGTCAACCAAGCCCCCACAGTTCAGTGGTTCTGTGGATTAAACTCGACTTGTCAGACTCCGTGTGGTTGCTGGACTGTCAGGACTGTGGATTATCCTATGGTGTTTCTGTTACTTTGTCCAACCCCCTGCATGTGGAATCTGTTGCCTCTGTGTGTTTCTGGACAGCACTCTGTATATATGAAGAGTTCATCAGCAAAAACAGTCACAAGCCATTTGTAAGATGAGTAAACCAACAGCAGTTTGATCCTGCTTTGACTTACTGAAGGTGGACTGAAAAATGCAGGCTCGGCTCCCAGGTGGAAACATGGGAAACAAAGTGTGGATGGTAATGTGACTGATCCAGGAACACCAGGAGGATCCTCTTCAGTGCTTTCACATATGAAAGAGTCACAGCTGGACTGGCTGAATCCACACTTAGTCACTCACTAACTAGAAGACAACACTGAATATAGCTGTACTGTATGTTGTGTATAGTATGTACTACTAGCCTGTGACACTATACTCAGTCACCAGTAAAAGCATATGAACATGTACTGTAAAAAGAAATGACTGGATTAATAATGTCTGTATAAGACAGCTTTGTTGTGTAAAGGACTGAATACCTGAATAACACGTCACAAATAACATGTTACAGCTGGTTTTACATCGATCAGATTGATTCTGGCTGATTCATCAAATCAATGAGCCGTTTTCTCTTCCTCTTATCCAAGTCTGCCATCCTCCACTCAGTCAGCCAACTCTGCTCACTTCATCACGTTAACTTTGTCCATAATCCGTCAGACTCTTTTGCTCTTCTTTTTCTCATACAGATTCTTCTTTTTCCTCTTCTCAAAGGTTTAATGGCACTTTTCATACTGACTTAGTAGACACTCAAGTCTGCTTTGTCAGCTTTTCCCCACCAGTCCTGTTCTCTGTAGAGAGCTGACCAAACACTTGGTGCTCTGTCCACCCCTGTCCAGTGTGCCTTGTAGACCTGCCCCGGTTAGCTCTCATCTTTCCATTCTCTTCATCGTGAGTCTTCTCTCTCTCTCTCCTCTACATGACACAGGTCACATGCTTCCCTTTAGGGTGAAGATTCACCTTTAGATTGCCTTTGCCTTTCTTTCCTGTATGAAAACCTACTTACTGCTGACAATGATCTAAATGACTGAATATTTTCTCACCTGGGTCCCAACTGTAGGGTTTCTCTCCTTTCCATCCACGTTGCTGACTATTATTTGGCCGGGAGAAGCCTTTCCCACGTTGGTCACAGTGGTGTGGTTTCTCTCCCAGCAGGGCTGGCCCAAGTCTTTAAGGGGCCCCCACCACCACCAAAAGAACCAGGATAAGAGAAGATATTCCTTTATGATCAATGTCACAGCAGACACGAGGAGATATAAAAGAACATGTACATCTACGGTAGAGGAAGTATAAATAATAGAAACAATATCATGTGGGAGATATTCCAAAGTGTTTCACATTGTGAGGTAAAGAGATGAACAAATCTATTGTACAGAGTGACATTGTTCTGAATAAATATATTGCACAGCTGGTGAACATTGTAGTGCTGTTATTGTCTGTTTTGGTGCAGTGCTGGTTGTAGTCTGACAGCTGCCAGAAGGAAGGACCTGTGATGTCGCTCCTTCACACACTGGGGGTGGAGGAGTCTGTCGCTGAAGGAGCTCTCCATTGCCGACAGTGGGCCCTTCATGGGGTGGGAGTCGTTCCATCTCATGGATGATAGCTTTGCCATCATCCTCCTCTCTCCCACCGCCTCCACTGGGTCGAGGGGGCAACCCAGAACCAAGCTGGCCTTCTTGATGAGCTTGTCCAGTCTCATACTAAACACCTTCTACTAAAGACCAATACACTAAAATAAGTAGTTAAATAAAGCACAAAAGTGGGAAAAAAGCAAGAGGGAACTCAAAGTTGGGGCGAGAGCTGCTGTAACAGGCTGCCGCTCGTGCAGCACCATCTTGAGAGATCAGAATCAAAATCAGCTTTATTGGTAAAGTATGTGAACACGTACAGGGAATGTGTTTCAGTGATGTCCAGGTAGCTCACACGGCGTAGACAGAGAGCTATGAAAGACAGAGCTGAACAAAGAAAAACAATGAATTACTACGTACAACCATATATGCACAATATATTCTATACACCCACAGCACAGAGGTAAACAAGAGACGGTGCGATGGTGCAAAGACGCTGGAATAAATAATGAATTATTGATGCAGCAGAATAGTTTATACACAGGAGGTAGACTGGTTAGACCATCATGTGTATAACATACAGCTTAAGCCTGACAATGATACTTTGATGATGATGATGATAGATACTGGTCAAACAGTACAATACTGCTGTCAGTGTTTGATCATTCACACTCCTGCTGTTAATCTAACACATCATCTTTCAGGTCTTTCACTTGTAGCTGTAGTAGATAACTGGCTTCCATCACACCAGTGTCAGCCTGGCATGCTTTCACCCTTCAGTGTGGAGACAGAAGATCACCTCTGGTCCACATGTCCAAGTGTCCTTGGGCGTGACACTGAACGCCTGACGGCTCCAAGCAGCTTCAGAGTGACTGAATGAACAGCCTCCTCCTCTCCAATGAGGCTCCTCCTGTATGAATGAGGTGTGAATGTCTGAATGTGAATGTAGTGTTACAGCGCTGAATGGTCAAAAGGTCTGGACATACAAGTCGACTCCATTTACCTTCTAATGTCCATATGTAACAAACTCACAACAGTGGTCCGGTATTAATATGTACTTTAATATTCAAGTGTCCAGTGAGTCCAAAAACCAAACAACAGGATAAACAACACTATTTTAGATCAGTTACCCAGGTTATTGTTTATTGATTGACTGAAATAAGTGAATGAACAGATGATACATAGACCCAGTCTGTTTCCAGCAGCTTACTGCGAGAAGAACAATGAACCTGTACAAACCAGCTCTGTGCCGCCGGACTTCAGGGCCGGAAACAGCGTCTGGACGTTTCTGGCATCCTCTGGGTCTGAACAGTGAAGCCAATGCTGAAGAGCCTTTAACCTGCATTCTTTCTAATGTCCAGCAGGGGTCTACTTGGACTGAACGTCACTGAAAAAAGTCATGTTATTGTTACACATTATATATTCATTATTGCCGTGTTATTCGTTGTCGCCAGATTGCTCATTACTAGTCACGTTCCCTTTATCAGTAATATAGTTACCATTATTCTTATGGTTGTGGTTGCTGTGCATCGTTGGGTCTCTCTTAACAAAAGAGTTTAATCTGACCTGCTCTTTACGGACAGTGTCTTAAATAACGTTCGTTATGAACTGGCACGATATAACTAATGGCTGACTGACTTTTGGTTCCAAAAAGAAAACCAAGATGATGATGCCAAGATGACTCAAGGCTGCAAAACGTCAAATCCACAAACCAACACTGATGTCTCTTACTTCATTGTCCACACATAAGACTCCAACAAGTAAAAAACACTAACTTTACAGAATAGATGGTCTCTTTTTTTATTTCCACCTAAAATATTCCAACACTTTCCCTTACAAGTGGAATGACGTCATAATAAATGTATAGTTTTTGTTCTTTGGAACAGTAGCTGAACACACCGTTTGCTGACTCCGAGAGGGGACGCAAACCTTTTTCTTCCTACACAGAGTCTGAGCTCTCTGCGTCAATTTCAACACAGCGATGTTTCTTCAAGGACAGAGACCAGGCGAAGAGTTTCTTACACTGTGGACACCAGTACGGTTTCTCTCCAGTGTGGATCCGCAGGTGCTGACTGTAGGTCCCTGGCTGACTGAAGCCTTTCCCACACTGCTCACACCAGAACGGTCTTTCCCCAGTGTGGACTCGTAGGTGTCGGATGTAGCTTCCTAGCCGACTGAAACTTTTCCCACACTGATCACACCAGCTTGATTTCTCACCAGTGTGGACGCGCTGGTGCTGCTTGAAATTACTGGAGCGACTGAAACTCTTCCCACATTGGTCACAGTGATACGGTTTCTCTCCAGTGTGGATACGCAGATGTTGGTTATAAGTACTAAACTGGGTGAATCTCTTCCCACAGTAGTCGCAGCAGTAAGGTTTCTCTCCAGTGTGAGTGCGCTTGTGATTTTTGTATGTACTTAAACACCGGAAACTTTTCCCACACTGGTCACAGTGGTGGGGTTTCTCTCCAGTGTGGACACGCAGGTGGACTGTGAAATTCCCCCACTGAGTGAAACTCTTGTCACACTGGTCACACTGGTACGGTCCCGTGTGGTCCCGCAGGTGTTTTCTGTATGAACTCTGGCTGCCGAAAGTCCTCCCACACTGGTCGCAGCAGTACGGTGTCTCTTCGGTGTGAGTATGCAGGTGTAGCGTGAAAGCATTCAGTTGGCTGAAAGTGCTGTCACATTGTTCACAGTGGTACATTTCATCTGCGGTGTGAGTCCCTTCATGTCTTCTTAGACTACAAACCCGACTGAAAGATTTCCCACACTTGTCACACTGATGAGGTCTGCTCCTGTCTGCGTCTGCCCACTTCAGCTGAGGGGAACAGAGAGAGAGAGACACAAGTCAGAGTGGAGCACTTCATACAATGCTGCGAGCTGCCATGACAGCAGAAAAATGTGTATGTGAATGTGTAACAGCACTTTGAGTGGTCCAAAAGACTAGAACAATGATAAAAGAACCACATTCTGACTACAAATAGTGCAGGTTTAAATACAAATGGTCTGTATTTGTAGAGCTCCTTTCTAGTCATTTCGACCACTCAAAGCGTCTTTCACACCACATCCTCATTCACACATCATTCATTCAGGAGGAATCTGAGTTGGAGGAGACTATTGTTTCATACACTGAAGCTGCTTCAGGAGCGAGTTGGGGTTCAGTGTCTTTCCCAAGGACACTTTGACATGCTGACTCATAGGAGCCGGGGATCAAACCAGCGACCTTCTGATTGATGGACGGCCCGCTCTACCTCTGAGGCACAGAGGTATTATTATAATGAATATTATTTACGTTAACAAGATAAACAGACTAAAAAAAACCTGTTTCCAAAAGAACTCAGCTTCATATTCTTCTCCAGAATTAATGTGCAGAGGCTGTGCTTCAAAACCAGACCAGATCTGTCTGTGCACGTGTGAGCGTCCTGACCAGACGAGCTGAGGCTGTTTCCAGCCTTTAGCCTGTGACGTCAGACTGAAGCAGGTGTGGTGACCCACAGGTGATCACAGGAGATCACAGGAGACCACAGGAGTCAGATGGCAGTGATGGATATGAGGTGTGAGGTGTGTTGATGGACCGGAGCTGGAGAGTTTGCTTTCTGCTGTGTCTTCTCCTGGGGGCTGGTCTGTGGTCCATGACTAAATACTGGATATGTTCGTGTCTGTTTGATCTCACCTCGTCTGAAGAACTCATTTCAGCGCCTCGTCGGTCACAGCTAATGTCCTCCAAGTGCTTTTCTTCTTCTCGGCTCTGAAATGATCAGATACAGACAGACTGGTGAGACGGGACCTCCTCAGAAACACAGAGAATACTGCAGCGACGCTGTCGGCCATCCTCACAGCACAGGCAGGATGTTAGCTGGTTGTTAGAGCTCATGGCCTGGAAGGACGTTTCTGTCACGAGGAAGCAGAGGAGCAACCAGAGGAGCAACCAGAGGAGCAACCAGAGGAACAACCAGAGGAACAACCAGAGGAGCAACCAGAGGAACAACCAGAGGAACAACCAGAGGAACAACCAGAGGAGCAACCAGAGGAACAACCAGAGGAACAACCAGAGGAACAACCAGAGGAGCAACCAGAGGAACAACCAGAGGAGCAACCAGAGGAACAACCAGAGGAGCAACCAGAGGAACAACCAGAGGAGCAACCAGAGGAACAACCAGAGGAACAACCAGAGGAACAACCAGAGGAACAACCAGAGGACCTGCTGCCTGGTGAACGTTTTCATCTTTTACTACATTGGTCCGGTGTCCGGCTGGAGCTGGTTAGTGTAGCAGAGTAGTGACCAGCTACAGCCGACACATAGTAAATACGGTCATAGTCTGACTCCGCTGTCAAACCGGTAACACCACAACTGTGTCTCCATCACTTTCACAGTCAGAGCTGAACTAACCACAGCGGGGCCGGCACCACACAGCCAAGCTAACAGCAGCTAACAGCAGCTAACAACAGCTAACAACAGCTAACAATAGCTAACACCAGCTAACAACAGCTAATACCAGCTAACAGCAGCTAGCTAACAGCAGCTAACAACAGCTAACAATAGCTAACACCAGCTAACAACAGCTAATACCAGCTAACAGCAGCTAGCTAACAACAGCTAACACCAGCTAACACCAGCTAACAACAGCTAACAACAGCTAACAACAGCTAACACCAGCTAACAACAGCTAACAACAGCTAACACCAGCTAACAGCAGCTAGCCGCGGGTCCCCCGCTAATGTTACATCTACACGGGGGTCTGAGCGCTCTGCAGTAACGTTACAGCCACTGAGCTCTAACACACAAACAGACACAGCACACTCACCCCCTCTGTAGCTAGTACTGCCCAGCACCATCACCAGCACCATCACCATCACCATCTTCTTCTTCTTCGTCTTCTTCTTCTTCGTCTTCTTCTTCGTGTTCTGGTTTTAATGGCAGTCGTCAAACCAGCACATAGGCGCATTGCTGCCACCTGCTGGACTGGAATGGCAAAGTCTGTATTATTCCAGATATTCGTGATTAATTAAATACCAGATGTCTTACTTTTCCTGATGCTAATCTTGATCACTTGGAGACACAGCTGTGCTCTCAGCTTTCCATCTCAAACTTTGTTCACTTACAGGCAGTGCATGTAACTCACTCACTCTCTTAGCAGAACATACACCTGAGATGAAAGCTGTCTCGTGAGACAGAGACCTAAGGCTGGACTGCTCTATGGGTTGAAAAAGGGCTTGAGTCAGGGATCTTAGCACCTAAGAGAGTTCCCAAGATGGAGCCCTAGGAACCCTGTCCGGTCCATGGTGGTATGCTCCTTTAATGAACTGAGATACCAAGGGTTGGCTCCCCACTCTAACACCCCCCACTGCCTCACTGATATAAGATATAGCAGCAGCATACACCTATATACTGTGCTAGCCGCCCTTTCTGAGTCCAAGAGAGACTGAAGAAAGCAGAGAACTATCTCGATAGTGCAAGTGACAGGATCCCCCTGCCTACTGTGACACCACACAGAAAGCACCCCCCACCTCTGGTCGTAGTTAGCAGGAGTGGAGGGAGCCCTCCTATTACTCGTGGTTCTCAGGACAGCATCATGTAACCTAGGAGAGAGGGGCTAAGAGAAGAGGCCAAGCCCGGAGCTACAAAACCAATGCCTCCTTGGCCACGGGGGTTATAAACAGCACCCTGTAGTAGCCCAGGATGATCCCGTAGAGGATCTGGGGAATCAAGGGAAACTGAGGAGAGTGCATAACAATCCGTTTAGACTCTTGAGACAGTGCATCCAAACCCATGGTCCTGCAATGGGCTGTCTCTGAGAGAGGCCCAAAACTGTGCTACCCAAATCTGCTTCAGGACATCAAGACATCAAGACACCATACAGTCAAAGCTGTATGGTGTCACATAGACTTTGTGGTGCACAATGAGTCAGTAAACATCATCACTGTCAGTGAGAACAACCACAACACTTCAAACCTCCAGGAAGGCTCCCTTAAGGTTATTCCCACAACCTCCATTCTTCTGGAACATTAAGAAAAGGGTGAGGGTTACGGTGGAGAATTTAGAGCCCATCTGATACTGACAACAGAACCACAGCTATGACAGAATGAGGGATGTGGAGGCCTGCTGCTGGCTGCAGAGAAAACAGGTGAGAACAGTGGAGGTAGGAAGGCTCGTTCTCAGTTGGCTGTAAGAGCTCCTCAGCACCTCTGGGTGTCAGTGTTGTTCCACACTCCCCCCCCAAACACACACACACACACACACACACACAGTCTCTGCATTGAGCTTCTAAAACACAGAAGAGTGCTCGTCTGTCTGTCTGTCTGTCCGTGTATGTGGCTGTCTGTACTCTGCATCTTATCAGTGCAGTAGGGTTTATGTAGTTTATCTGAATATCACGATAAAACAGAAACGAACACAGATGGGCACATTTGGTGCTGAAATTGAACTTGATCCTGTTTCCCTATAACAATCAATCTTAGTGTTTCTACCAACTCGTAAATTTTTACACATTTTCCGAAGCAGCTCATGCTGTTCAATGTCGGTGTTCATCATAAAAACGGAGACCTAAAAATGCACAAATACAACAAAACCTTAAATAGCGCATGTTGTTTTCTGGCTAATTCTCCAGGTTCCAGATGTTGTTTAGATTTCATAAGCTCCTACAAATGGGTATGAGCACTCGTCCCCAGTCTGGCTGGCATTTACCAGCTCTCTACACATCAACTGACTTAACAGTAAAAGGATAACTATTATGATGATGATGAGCAGGGAGCTCTCAGTGCAGGAAACAAGTCCATTAGCCATATTTTCAAGATACAAAGCTGGTTGAAAATCAGCGAAGGGTTAGGGGTTAGGGTCCGGGGCTCGTTAGCTATGTTGGTCTGCATTGGCTACCATTGATACTGGGCTTTGAGAAAATGTACCGTCACTGCACAGATCTGGGGACAGTTTACCAGCCTTCCAAAATAAGAAGGAGTGCTTTAGATGTATGTGACGCCTCACTCACAGAGAGAAGAAGAAACTAAGTGCCCAGGACTGTTAACAACATGGAGCCTGGGGGAGGTGACATCTTGTGTCCCATTTCTCATGAATACGCTACATCAGTCAGCCCATTAGTTCCCATCATGGTGCACACAGCCCTAATGGTGTTAGGCACACACACACACACACACACACACACACACACACACACACATGCACACATACATGCACACACATGTGCAGTTGCAGCCGGACATAGCTTAAATCATAAAACCAGGGCTCCATTATTGTCCATGTGTGTGTCTGTGTGTAGCTGTGTGTGTGACAGTATTATGGCCATGCATGTGTGTGTGTGTGTGTGCACACGTGGGTGTGTGTGTGTGTGTCCACCTTTTGCCAGGTTTTATGTGTGTTCCCAGACCTGCTGATCAAAACCATGCAGCAGTGGACTGGTCGGCCTGGTGGTCTGCCCAGTCCCGGGTGGTCTCATGATTTACAGCAAGCTGTGTGTGTGTGTGTGTGTGTGTGTGTGTGTGTGTGTTTGTTTGTGTGTGTTATTAGTGACCCGTGTTGGTGGATAATTAGTATCTCTTAACAACAGTCTAATTTCCACATCAGGTGTGCTGGATGGCTGTCAGGGACCCGTGGGTGCTGCACAGTGATCGCATCTCCTTTCATTTCAGGCGAAAGAGTGAAATAAGTGACTCACCTTGTTCATTGAGTCCAGCGCCGTTTGCCTCTAGCGAGTGGAGCAGTGCTCCACAGGCTTACTGTATACGTGGCTTCACCTCATCGGTGTGCTGAGGTCTGCAGACAGGAACCCTCTGCTGCTCTCAGATCTTGAAGTCTGGCCCTCCGCCCCCCCTCGGCTCTGGAAACAGTTGGTGCCCTGTTGATTTGTCCTTAAACATTTGATTTATTGTCAAATATTCCTTTTGGGTGTTTTATTTCTACTGCACCATCCCTGTTTGTCCTTGTAATTGGGCATTATCTGCTTCGACTGGCTTCAGCTTCGTGTTTTTTTTTCTCTTAAATCTGTTCTATCATTTTTAATTTCATTATTTTTTTTCTTTTTTTGACTATTATGCAACTGAAGTGCTCTCTTGCGTTTGAAACCTGAAAATACTTTAAAAAGACTTTTAAAGACATTTTTTGGTTTTTAAAACGTCCAAGACGTCTGTTTAAAATGAAGTGACCGATGTCTGTGAAGTCAGAGTTGTAATGAATGCTCTGAACGCCGGCTCGCTCCTAAAGACGTCCTGGTGGTGCTTGTTGTAACTCTACATGAAGACAGAGCAATCTCCCTCTGAATAAAGAGGTACAACTGTTTTTATGGGAAGACATTCATTAGTGCAGTCTGTCGCAGAAAATAAGGTCACTGCTTAGCTTTTCAGCAGCGGATGGCTGCAGAGAAAACTCTGACAAAGTTCACAAGAAAGTACTTTTCACTTTTTCACTGCATTTTGTGACACAACCTTAAAAAAAAGTCACTTTTGTCTGCACAGCTATTGTGCCACTGAGGATGAGCCGCTTCTATTTATTTGATCAAGAAGAAGTTTGAAAAGATTAACATGGAGCAGCTAAGGTGTGTTTCCCCCCAGACCAGCTTCTTGGTGTGACTCTGCGGGAGGCAGAGGTGGGGAGAGGGCCACCCAGGATTAAGAGACGTGAGACCTGCCAACATCAAAACTAATGACCAATAAATAGCCGGTGTGACTGAGCTGCTCACATTGCAGTAAATCACCGGAGAACAACAGTGAGACAGAGGAGAGAGGGAGAGAGAGAGAGAGAGAGAGAGAGAGAGAGGAGTTTTCTCATTTAAATGAAGATTTCTGGATTTTGAAGTCCAACCCAAGCAACAGTGCTGAAGAGCTGCTATCGGCAAGAAAACTCAGAAATCCTCCGACCTCTGTCCACCGGTACAAATGTAATGTTTCACTTGTTTAAGTCACTTCTTGGTACTTTGACGTTAAGAGTGTCCACTTTCTTAGGTACGCCTGTCTGTCTGGTGCAGAGAGGTGATGTTTAGTGAATGAAATGATTTGATAATTACTGATGATATTTAAGAGGAAGGCTTCTGTGGGCCAACCGAATGCTTTACTGAATGATTTACCAACAACAGTGACTGTAATTTAGCTGCTGACTGGGACCTTCAGACATCCCTATTAGCGCATAAACACACAATCACTCAGCCAGCACCTCCCAGCTGGACCTGGACTGCTTGTCTCCGCACGGCCTCAGTAAGAATAATTTCACTCATTTCACACTTTGCACAGACAAAGCTAAAAACCAACCACAAATGAAAGAATTGCATTGGATTAAACTGCAATAAAATAACAAAGAAAGCACCTGAGAGCCAAGACAGCAGAGGCCTCGGATTGTGAGGAGCGACTGGGAAGCTGCAGCACATCTGAGAGGGATCACTCAGACCTGGTGGAGCCTCACGGTGGATAAGAAGGATGTCCAAGTGACATGAGGTAAATCTGAGCCGGGGACAGTTATTAGAGACGATACTCACGACGAGCTCAGACAGTGAGTTCTCGTCACACGACAAGCTACAGCGCGTAGAGGCTGTAGCAGGAAGTGGAGGAGCTGAGTCACGTGACCTCAGGCTGCACTGCGGCTCACAAGATGAGCAGAATGTAGAGCTGCAGATTAAATCATAGGACAAACTCAGACAGAGCAAGTGAAGAGAGCTGAGCTGAAACTGAAATGTGATTGAAGTGTCAGAGAGAAAAGGAGAATGAGGCCACCATGACGTGAAATCCTCATCCTCGTCCTCGGAGAGCTGGGATCGCTCAGGAGCACTTCAGGAACATCTCAAACAATTCAAATAAACTTGGCTTTTGTATTGACTTGTAGAAAATGTCTGATTTTGGCAGTTTGCTGTCTTAAAAATGATGGTGCCTCCTTACTCGGATGACTTTGGAGGGAAAGGTGAGAATCAGAGAGGACAGAAGATCCCAGATGGCTGGCGTCCAGTGCTGGGTTAGTGGTGTTTAGCAGCGTTAGTGCTCAGATTGTTGTGGTTCATTCTTTAAGCCCCTTTTCCTCTTTTTCATCACATGATCTGTGTAAAGAAGTGATGAATCAGTGTTTTCTCATGCTGGACCGAAAACATCTGACTAACGCCTGTGTTCCTTCTTCATCGACACTCATTGGTCTTGTTAAAGCTTTTATTAAACATGCTCAGAGTGTATTCGTCTGGTTACAAGGGGCACAAGTGCAGCCGTCCCACTGTCGGGTTTATGTCTGTCACATCAGAGGTGGCTGGTCAGTCCTGCGCACTTCTTACTAGAAGTAGGGTTAGGTACTAAAAGTCTACTGAGTACAGGTTGATGTTTGAAGAGGGAGCGGTCACCTTAGCATCGTCTGACCCCACTGTGCTCATTCAGAGCAGGAAGACTGCAAGAAACAGGTCGGAGCGCTGTGCTCCAGCCCGTGACCCAGAGTGATTGAATGGAATTCTTCCCAGTGGAAGCTGGCTCATTAACACATGTTGGGGCTCATGTAGCCTAAACACATGGCTCTAAACACATGGCTCTAAACACATGGCTCTAAACACATGGCTCTAAACACATGGCTCTCAGACTGGACACAACATGGTAAGCCACTCACAGCATGTACAAAATGAAACCAACTGTAAATAACTGCTGCACAGCATTTGGTTATATTTCAAGTGATGCTAAACGATGATACTGATGGCATTAGAAATGTTAGAGATAACATTGATCTGACCAAGCAAATGGCTGATTGATGTGTTGATCAAGGAAGCAGCAGGTCTGAATGTGCCCAGCTGATGTCTCACATTTCATCACTTACACCGATGCAGGTCAGTGTGGACGAACACAGGCGAGTCAGTGCACTCGTGTGTGTTTCCTTCTCTCTTGTCCTTTTTCCTGACAGCTGCACAATGGTTCGTTCGGAAGGATGAAAACAGAAAGGGATGTAAAGGTGTATGGTTTTATAATCCAGTGTGGGAAAGTTTGCCCCGACACAGATTTAAAAACTAGCTAATTAATAAGAGCATTAAAAATGAAGATGTCTGACACGACAGAACACCAAGCCGAGAAGTGGGAACTTCACCTGAATCACCTTCAGACTTGTCATCGTCCTCAGGACGTCAGGGGGCTTCCAGAGTTTGGCCACGTTCAGGTTAATGCTGTGTTACACTGGGCTCATGATTTCAACTGGAGACGTAGATGGTGGCCTTTAGTCCTGTGATGGACAGCCGGCTCCTCCGGTGTGTCATGGCCGACGTACGGCCCTTCAACGGCAACAAATCGAGTGAAATAAGCACATTCCAGTGTGGAATCACTCTGACCCGAGTGCATATTCAAAAATAAAGCAATGACAGATAAAGAGACTTTGTGAGTAAAAGGACTTTGAGTTCATTGTGCTGACGCGGAGCTGGAAAAGGCAGCGTGACCCATGTTGTGTCCCGAGCCATGGGCTGCAAACATGCTGCGCTGTTGATTGCACTCACAGGCCTAATTGAAAGAAAGCTCCACATGGTAAGAAGCTATAAATTCTCCAGATCAATTTTTTTCTCTATTTCCTGGTTCTTTCTTTTTCTCTTTTCTGTTTTTTGTACCATCTATAAAAAGGGAACAATGGGCAGGCTGTCTTTGGTTTGGCTGCTAATGAATCCAATACTTCCCCTCATGGCCAGAGCTGATTAGAAGGAGAAAAAACACATTTTGTCATAGTCTCGTTTGATGGAAAGCCCTATCTGTCTTTATGTGGTATGCACGCCTGTGTGTGTGTGTGTGTGTGTGTGTGTGTGTGTGTGTAGTGTGTTGCGTCATAGCAGCATAGCAGTTATAGGGTGAATAGAGTGACCTGGGGTTTGTTTCAAAGGCTGCCAAGGGCCCTCCCTCTGCTCTGCTTTCCTCTTTTCTCCACCTCTCTTTCCTTCTCCTCCTCTGCCTCCTCCTTCATCTTTTTCCATTCTACCCTCAACGTACTCCTTTTTTGCCATCACACACTTTTTAATTGCTCCATGTGCTGCCCGTTCACAGTCATAGCAGCTAGACCATCGTCTGCGCCCGCTGTAGGGGCCAGTGATGCACTACAGCACCGTGCAGTGCACACCACTAACCACTGCTGCACAGCGGCAGGCTTCAGTTAGGGGTCAGTAGCTGCTTAACCGTCGGCCTTATCCGTCTCTAAGAGGGGGGGGAAGACGTCCGTGTGCCTTCCTAGAAATGGGGCCCCCTGGTGGAGGGGAAACACGGCAGCACAAAAAGGCGGGGAGGTGAGAGAGGAAGGAGGAGGAGGAGTAGTACAGAGGGAGGAAGGGAGGGGTCTGCATGGAGTAATGGCTGCCAGATGTTTTTGTATTATCGCAAGGAAAAATTCTATTCCAGCCGAGGTCATTTATCATGTTTGCTGCCTGCACTCGGAGAGCGGCAGATAGACAGACAGGAGACATGAGCACAGATAAGTGTGTGTGTGTGTGTGTGTGTGTGTGTGTGTGTGTGTGTGTGTGTGTGTGTGTGTGTGTGTGTGTGAGTGTGTGTGTGTGTGATGGGTGTTTTTATAAAGCTAGATGTGGTCCTCACTACCTCATGTCATATCTCACTGGGTTTTCACTGGGAGTTCCTCAAGTCTTTGCAACATGGATTCTGGAATCATTTGAAACCTTTTGATCTGAAAATGACGAGTTCAGACGCTGCTGATGTGTTTTTATGTTCACAAAGATTAAAGTCTGGATCCGTGTGGAAATATTTACATGCATCATCACATGGACGAAGGAACCCAAATGTCCTCATGCCAACAGACTTTAAGGTAATCAAAGCAGTGGAAAAGAGCCTCCACGGTGCAGGTTTTTAAAAAATGTGTTTGGGAATGGTCACTTCCTGGTCACCTACTGGTAACCTACGGGTTACCTACTGGTCATCTACTGGTCACTAACTGGTAACATACTAGGAATCTACTGGTAACCTACTGGTCACCTACTGGTCACCCACTGGTCACCCACTGGTCACCCACTGGCCTCCTACAGGCCTGACGTGCTTGTTTGACAGTGTGAAATTGTTTTGCGTTCTTGTGTGGATGGAGACATTTTGTGAAATGAAGGCGGTGTGGACAGAAGGTTTTGTTTTTTAAATGGAGGAGCTACAACATCAGTTTTCTGAACTCTCTTTATGCGTGTGGTAGGAATGAACATCACTAACATGCTATATATTTGTGGTAATGAGCTTCATGGCTACAGCTAACTGATGCAGCCTCCTTAGGTTGGAGTGTGTGTTTTAATGTGTGTGTTAGTGTGTGTGTGTGTGTTTGTATGCCGGTCATAGTAGGGTCATCTCTGTCTGACGCCAGCTCACTCACTAATTATCTGCTGTCCTGTCTTCACCCGAGGCCACACTCAGGCCATTACATCTCGCGTTAGTCTTTGTCTGGACGAGAAAAATCCTCTCAAGCTCTTTTTTCTGTCTCCCAGCATCAACATACCAAGTGGGATGGCAGATAAGGCCTTATCACTGACTGACAGCTCCATCAGATACCGTGGCCATGTGAAGTAACTCTTCTGTGGGCTCAGCTGAGTGTGTCTCAGCGTTCCAACTGTTTACGGGTTTGACAGGTACAAGTTTGGGATTTTTTTCTTTCAAAAATGCAAAGTATTCAGACCACAGAATCGGAGAATTATTTCAAAAATCATTAAACCGCAGCACTCTAAAAGTCATTTATCTCCTCGATGCTGCCTAAATACACAGCCTCCACTGGTCAGTGGGGCACTTAGCTGTTTACATCATGCAGCTCTGCTCCCGTGGGTTGGTGGAAAACTTCTCTTCCATTACAAAGTGGATAATTGGCATTACTGGGCAGCGCTGTGTATTCATTATGTGATAGAGACAATCTCACTTTCCAGTAGCAAGGATAAGGCTTGCACAACAAATGGCTTTTTAAATGTTCCCAGCGTCACAGACAAAAAGAGATTCCTCTGTGATGCTCACAACAAGAAATGCTACCAGCAGTCTGACCAATCACAGCCCTCCATCAGAGGCTTTCCTTTTCTGAGGAGGTGCATCGGCCACAGTGGGATCCACAGGAGCACGATCGGGCCTTCGCAGGAAGAGGGTTTGCTTGGCAGGTAGGAATCGGATCTCATCGTCTGTGTCAGCAAGCAGCGGGGCCAAAGACGAGGCTCTAAGGTGGAGCAGAGAGGCACAGAGGACGTGGGGCGGACTGCCAGGATCACCTCCACGCTGGAGCTGCTGGCTTCTCCGTGTAATATTTCAAGAGGATTGTTGCTCGTGGTTGTCTCGTGCACGCCACTGTGACGCTGTCCAGCAGGGACACTGCACACACACAGAACCCCACTAAGAAAATACATCATTGTCCTTTAAATGCCATTCCTTGTTTAGAGGTTTTCCTGCTTATAAAGATGTGAATCTGACATCTTCACTATTTCAAAGTGACGCACATTATTATATATATATAAATGCATCCATTATGCATCCCATTAAAGGACTAGTCTGTAATTTAAGGGCTTATCTTTGGTTCCTGCTATCAGTCTGACATTGATTTGCAGTAATGTGAGCGTTAACTTAAAAAAAACAATTATTTTATTAGAAAGTAGATTTTTTGTCAGAAACCTTGAATTTTATATCTGCAAGTAACTGAAATTACTTGAAGGCAAAGAACAAAACTAGCAGACTGAATTATATTCCAATGAAAATAAATGATGTCTGTGTGTCTTGTACACATTTATCTGAAAAGCATTCATCAGGTGATGTAGGTGATTTAGCATCTTTGTTTCAGGAAGAAATCAGCTGGTTTAGCCAGGTGCAGCTTTACCACAGTCATGACACTGTTTACACCCACATCAAGCTTTAGTTCATTATTCAAACCCACGGCACGGACACCCTGGCACCTCAGGACATCTACAGCCACAGAGAGATGGGGGGGAGGGGGGTCACATACACCTGGTGGTTTATCCCCACTCAGTACCTCAGTATCAGTCTGCTGACAGTCAGCTGGGCAGGTGGCTGAGAGACAGACAGACAGACAGACAGAGAGAGAGAGAGAGACAGACAGGGAAAGAGACAGACGGAGAGAGAGACAGACAGGGAAAGAGACAGACGGAGAGAGAGACATTAGACCCCGGGGGGGGGGGGAGTGGCTGCCACTGGCCGTTTCTCGGAGCTGCTGACGGAGCAGCTCAGTGCAGACTGTGCAGGCCTACTCACAGTCTGCAACCTGCTCATCCAACCAGCTGCTGGTTCAGGTGAAGAGCACCCACCCACCGACATGTCAGGTGTTTGATTTGGGGGAAATGAGGAGTAAACATGTTTCACTGGCTAAAACAGCCCAGATTTATTCTGTTTACATGCTTTTACATTAAAATGGGCGATTAAAGTTTAAGAAGAAGATGGGATATTTTGTGGAGTTAATGTTTGTCAGGAGGGGATCTGGTGGAGGTCAGACCCCTCCTCAGGGTGGGGGTTAAAGGGCTGAAGTCAGGACGTCCAGCCCATCGCAGTCCTCCTGTCCCACTGCAGCTCAGGGGACGGTCAGTGCAGGCCTGTGGCAGGTAACAGCCTCAGGTCCACAGAGATGGCGATGATGATGAAGATGACCACCGTTACAGTTCATGAGGGTCAGGGTCAGTTCTGTCCCTCTGCTGGACACAGTTCTGGAGCCGGGGGGGAGCGGGACAGGGGGGGGGACGCAGGGCGTGGTGCTACTGCTTGAGCTCCAGAGCCCAGACGTGTTGAGGCCATCCTGTCCGACCTTTGCTCTTCTTATCGGCCACCGACGAGGAGGACGATGAGGAGGATGAAGTTGTTGAAGTCGTTTTTGGGATCTCCACCTGCAGACACGTGACATTTATGATTATCACCACACGGACCAGCACGCACACATCACAACCACATGATTACTCCATCTTTGGTGCTTCTTCAGATAGCAAAGATGGCAGCCTCCGTCTCCATGGCAACCCATTGGCTTTTACATCTTAGTTAGTTACTTAATTTAGTTCATTGTCTTAGTTTAGTTTAGTGTTTTATTTTTGTGTATGGCTCCTCACGTCCCACCTGTTGGACAGATTCCACAAGTTCAGGCTCATTGAGGTTAAAGCTCCACAGCACAGTTTACACACAGCCTTCACTGTGTGTGTGTGTGTGTGTGTGTGTGTGTGTGTGAAGGTTTTTATTAATATCAACATTCCTGTAAAGCATGTCAAATCTGGAAATTATTATTATCATTATTGTCATTATTATCAGCATATTTAACTGTATCCAAAATACATATATTATTACTATTACTGTAAAGTAGACCAGCATTCTAGTTTTATTATTATTATTAGACAGATTTATTTAAGGTTGGATGCAGTTTAAAAAGTCTGTCTGTGAACGTTTCAACGCCCTTTACAAAGCTCAGATCAGAGAGAGGAAAACAACAGCCGAGTTACCTCAGAAACTCCAGTAAGGACTCCAGGAATATCTCCAATATTAACTCCAATAATAAACCCAGGAATATCTCCAATACTAACTCCAATAATAAACCCAGGAATATCTCCAATACTAACTCCAATAATAAACCCAGGAATATCTCCAATATTAACTCCAATAATAAACCCAGGAATATCTCCAAAAGTAACTCCAATAATAAACCCAGGAATATCTCCAATATTAACTCCAATAATAAACCCAGGAATATCTCCAAAAGTAACTCAAATAATAAACCCAGGAACATCTCCAATATTAACTCCAATAATAAACCCAGGAATATCTCCAAAAGTAACTCAAATAATAAACCCAGGAACATCTCCAATATTAACTCCAATAATAAACCCAGGAATATCTCCAATACTAACTCCAATAATAAACCCAGGAATATCTCCAATATTAACTCCAATAATAAACCCAGGAATATCTCCAATACTAACTCCAATAATAAACCCAGGAACATCTCCAATATTAACTCCAATAATAAACCCAGGAATATCTCCAATATTAACTCCAATAATAAACCCAGGAATATCTCCAATACTAACTCCAATAATAAACCCAGGAACATCTCCAATACTAACTCCAATAATAAACCCAGGAACATCTCCAATATTAACTCCAATAATAAACCCAGGAATATCTCCAAAAGTAACTCAAATAATAAACCCAGGAACATCTCCAATATTAACTCCAATAATAAACCCAGGAATATCTTGAATAATAACTCAAATAATAAACCCAGGAACATCTCCAGTAGTAACTCCAATAATAAACTGAGTGACATCTCCATTAATGACTGTAATAAAAACTCAGTAAAGTAACAACCCAGATAATATCTCCAATACTAATTCCAATAATAAACCCAGATAATATCTCCAATACTAATTCCAATAATAAACCCAGATAATATCTCCAATACTAATTCCAATAATAAACCCAGATAATATCTCCAATACTAATTCCAATAATAAACCCAGATAATATCTCCAATACTAATTCCAGTAATAAATCCGGTGATATCTCCAGTAGTATCTGTAACAGTTGGTGTGATAGTAATTTCAGCTCCAGCACCAACAGTAGTAATGTCTCCGGTGGTAATTGTAATAATAATTGGACTGATATCTCCGGTACTGATTCTAACCCTAACTATAAATATATATATATCCTTTCAGGAGGATAATCCGGTCACTTGCTGCCTCTCTCTCTCTCCCGTGGCTGTGAGTCCTCCGCCGTCGGTCCTCGGCGCTGAGCGGCTCTGACAGTCTGACGTGTTCAAACCGGCCGCTAAAACCCCAGTTTTCCACCGGAGGTCCTGCGCTGAGGCCGAGCCAAGCGGGCCAGAGGTCCGGACCACGACTACACGACTGCACGAGTACACAACACACCAAGACCCCGACCCGCGGATCGGTCCTCCGGTCGGTCCTCTGCTCAGACTCTGCGGGCCGCAGCCGCTCTCACTACAGCTGAACTACCGAAAAACTCTCGTTCAAATGGTGGCGACAAGGGGGGCAATTATAATACCCCCCCCACCACCAAAAAAATATGATAATAATTGCAATAATAATAATAATAGCAGGCCTGTTATTATCTCTGTTGTCGTGTATCTGGACGCAAGAACAGGCGCATTAAAAAGCACAGACTCGGTATTTTACGGTGACTTTTAGTTTAATAATAATAATATTACTACTACTACTACTACTGATAATAATAATAATGATTATAATAATGATAATGATAATATTAATAATAACAGACAGTAATAACATAACATTAATATTTATTATTATTATTATTATCATTAAGACTGCAGACCTTCCTGTTGAATTAGAGGAAAATGAGACAGAAGGAATAAAAACAGGCCGTTGATTAGTCCTGTAATGGTTTGACAAACATCTAAAATCACAGCAAAGGCCCCTCTCACATATCATATTATTGAGGGAATGATCTCCTCTGTCTGTCTGTCTGTCTGTCTGTCTGTCTGTCTGTCTGGGACAGGGAGGAGGACAGAGGAGTAAATCAGCTGAAGGCTCAGTGGACAGTGGACCAGGTCCCACCAAGTCCAGACTGTGTACCAGTGCTCTTTTCTCACTCTTTTATTCCTGACACACACACACACACACACACACACAGCGGCCTGAAGGCTTTATAGAGGTGGATATCCAGGTGGAGGAGGTAAAGCATGTGAACAGTAGAGCTCCTCTGAAACCAGAACCCCAGCGAGCAGGACGCTCAGACCTGAGAGAAACTCTGTTTGTTTGGAAATCAGGCTCATGGTTTCACTGAACCACTCTGGGTAATTATCCATCTCTGCACCATGATGAAATGATTCAGGTGAAGATGACATGAAAACAGAATTATAACAAAAAACAGGGGGTCAAACTTTGGCTGAAATCAGGAGAACAGAGGAGCTCACAGTGAACGAAGGAGGGAAGGACGACACCCCAAATAAAAGCTGAGCTCAGAGCTGCAGCTCCAACGCACTGAGAACGAAGAGAAGGGCTCATGGAGAGTAAAAAAAAACACGTCTTAATTCTGCCTCTCACACACACACACACACACACACAGTATACTGTCCCTGAAATGAGGGGGCCATGTCCCCGGTATGTGCAGACCCACAGGTCCGTCCTCCTGAGTCCTCCTGAGTCCTCCTCAGCTCGTCTGAAGGAGAAGCAGTCCATCGGTCACACAGAGCAGCATGAGGAGCCTCCTCTGCTGCAGCTCCACTCTCTCTCTTCACAGCAAAGGCCCCTCTCACATATCATATGAGATATTCTGCTGAGGGGGGGGGGGGCTGGAGCTTTATCAAAGAGCTGACATGAGTTATTAACAGGACCACATCCTCCTATTAGTGATTGCAGTTTGAAATGTGAGGAAAAATTGCTTTCTGGCTTCAATTATGCAGCACACTTCCTACAGGCAGCACGTTAGGCGACACACAGGAAATAATTACTGAGCTCTCCTCTGCTCTGGATGGTCCTCGGCGCTTTGTGACCGATGGCGGGTCTGGACCGAGACAGGGACGGTGGACAGGGATGGGGACGGTGTGGTGGGACACTGCAGCCGCTCATCCCCAGTTAACCAGGCAGCTAGTTTGGATTAGTGAGTTTAGTGATGCTTGGCCGTGTTGGTGTGGGGCAGAACATTAACCCTGAGACGTGAGGAGGACCTGCGACTGAGGGAAGGAGAAAACAGAAGATCTGTCCGTCTGGATGGGGATGAGCACGGTGACACTCCTCAGGAGGACATGGCCTGAGCGGGGACCAAACTATGTGGGCACAAGCAGCCGTCAGGACCAAACCATCACTACGTGTTGGTGCTGGGAATAATAGTGGGGGGTGGACACGGCTGGACCGGGCCCCTCCAGGCTCCAAGCTGTCTGAGGATGGCAGCCAGTTTCCCCCTGAACTCATATGTGGACTGGACCGTTTGGACCGTACCATTATTGTCTGAACTCTGTTTATGTGCTTTAACTGGTGGAGCAGGAGGACGTCCATGTGTCCCTCAGTGGTCGTCAGTTGTCCCTCATTAGAACGTGTGTTTTGCTTGTGCTCACTACTGACTTCTTCAGCTCCTCACACACCGGCCTGAGGGTTCCCTCCATCTGTGTGTGTGTGTGTGTGTGTGTGTGTCAGTGATTCCTGCTAAGGAACACTCTTTACTGT